>NW_024742238.1:5427499-5464999 GCF_018991925.1 Homarus americanus | reverse complement strand
AGGAGGAGGAGGAGTAGTGAGGAGTATTGAGGAGGGAGGAGGAGTGAGTGAGTGAGTGAATGAGAGAGAGAGAGAGAGAGAGAGAGAGAGAGAATATATGAAGGTGAATGGAAATGAAAGAGGGAGGGAAAAATTTGAGACTTAATCAAGGTTGTACAGCGACACACACACACACACACACACACACACACACACAACACACACACACACACACACACACACACACACAGGTCAAGGAACCTATCACCCAATATTTTCTAAAACATATCTTAAACTCCTCCTTTCATCTCTTTTTCTTTCTCTTGCCTCTTTTCCTATCCCCTTATTTCCTTTCCTTCTCCTCCTCCTCTCATTTATCCCACTCCCACCTCTTCCTCCTTCCCTCTTCTCCCATTTACCACCGTCTCCCTCACAGAAGTCTTTTCATCTATCATTATTTCTGGAGGTTTTTAATGTATTTAATATAATCCCGAATATTATAGAGACCGTTTTCGTGTGTGTGTGTGTGTGTGTGTGTGTGTGTGTGTGTGTGTGTGTGTGGTCTCAAAATCCAATTTTTTATTGTTGTCTGTAAAAAGGTGTTGATTATAATTGCATGTTTTTAGAGGAATTAATCAGGTTTATATAAAGAGTTTTTCTTTTCATTTAGTTTCGTCTCAAATTTGTTCTCTTCTCTTAAGGGTTTCTGTGTTTTTAAAAGAGAGAGGGAGGTGGGGAGGGAAGATGAGGAGTACTCGCCTAATCAAGCCAACCCCAACCGAACTTGAGTTCAATTCCAACTAACCCTCCAAGTCAATCCCAACTCCAACCCAACCCAGCCCAATCCAACCTTTATCCATTCTCCAAAGAAATCATCCAGGTGTGTTAATTCTCAAACTTCATAATCACCTGTTTATTTACCTTCCACCACCACACCTGTAGGTAATTAACGACACCTCTGAGTCATTGAATGAGTTATGATCTTAGGGAATGTCTCTCTATGTTTATGTTGTTTTGATATGTTAAGTTATCTGTTGGCTGGTGGTTTAATTGGTCGTGTAATTAGGTTAATGCGTTGTCCTGTAGGACAGGGCTATGTTGGATTAGGGAGTTGTGGTTAGATTGGGTAGGTTACTTGGTTGGGTGATAATTCTAATTATTTTCTGCTTTTCCTCCCAAGATTTTGGATAAACCTAATGGTTGTTGGGTGAAATATAATGGTGTGTTGGGGTGAGTTAGGGTAGTTTTGTAGTAGTTTGTGTTGTTAGGGGTGTTATTTTGATTTATCTTAGTTAATTGATTGTTTTATTTGGTCACTGTCTTAAGTGCCTGTCATTGGTCACTGTCCTAAGTACTGTCACTTCAGGGGAGATTTAGGGGTCACTGGGTCTCGGGTACGGTCAGTTTCTGTGGTCCATCACACTTATCAGTTCTATAATGTTCCATCTGGTCACCATAGTATAGAGTATTGTAATGTATAAAATAATACAGTGTGATACAGGTATACATAGAATTCATACAGGTATGTTATGGTATTACCATGTACAGGTATGTTACAGACCATGGGCAGTGTTTGCATAGATATACGAGGGTATATATGAGACCTATAATAGGTATGCTATAGTATCATACAGGTATGCAGACTAGGTATATAGACCATATGTATATATAGACCATACAGGTATACATATCTTCATAGCGTTCTAGTATTTGGTTTCATATATAATCCTAAAAGCTTCAGGAAATTTGTTGTTTTCCTCAAAGAGTAAACAAGTGAGAATTTTTCTAAAGCAAACAGTAACAACAGCTGTAAATGGTGCATCTTATTGTTTTACTTTCGGTAATAATTAATTAATTATGATCTTAAGGAAGCTGTTTTTGCGCTTCACTGACTCACTTGCTGATGGTCTTGGGGAGAGAGAGGGGGGGGGGGGGGGGGGGGAGAGAGAGAGAGAGAGAGAGAGAGAGAGAGAAGTCTGAACTCGACTTTCGGAAAAGATTTACTAAAGCATTTCCTGACACAAACTTTCACCAGACTTTTCTCTCCTGAAGGATCAAGGGGTTGGTGTTCCTCCTGGTGGTCCTCCTGAGTTACTCCTTGACCTCCTCCTTGAACCCTTACTCATCCTCGTTAAGTCAAGGTCTCGACTCAACTCGAAATGGAAAGAGGGAGAGAGTGAGAGAGAGAGAGAGATGCCCATGGCTGTCAGGGACACATCATAGGTCTTGTAATTAGCACTCAGGACTCTCTCTCTCTCTCTCCTGTCAATTTCTTTCCCTTTTTCCACCCACACCCTCTCTCCACTCTCTGACTTTCTTCCCTTCTTTCGTTTCTTCTTTCCATTCTCCTCCCCATTATCTCCCAGTGTGAGGGAAATGGTCATTTATTTTTTCCCTCTTTAAAAACCCACACCATGGGGTTCTGTATCCTGATGGGGGTGAGGGGTGTGGTGTGGTGGGGTGGGGTGGGGTGGGGGAGGTGGGGGTGGGAGTGAGAGGAATGGTGTATAATAGAGGGAGATGAGGAGAATAATGGTAAGGAGAGGGGAGGATTCTAACACTCTGGTTATAATTTGGCTTCTTAATATCTAGGTTGAACGACCATTTAATACTAGGTATATAATTGTTGTTGTTTTTATTTTGAGTTTGATGCATTTTGGTATTCTCTTAATAGCCTGTGGTATATAATTTGCTAGTTGTTGTTATAGCTCACATGCATTTTAGTGTTTAATATTTCAGGGCATATAATTTCATGGAATGGTTTTTAATAGCTCATTTATTTATTTTAGGTGGAGTTCTTTTTAACTTGTATATAATTGTTGAGTTGTTGTTTTGTAGTTTTTTGATGTATTTTTATGTAGCCCTTAATGAACTCAGTGGTATTGCTAGTTGTTGTTTTAATAGCTCACGATGCATTTTAGGTAGCCCCTTGGTTGTAACTCAGGGTATATAATTGCTAGCTTTTGTTGTTGTTTTAATAGCTCATAATGTTGTTTGTTTACATCGCCTGGTGATACAGCAGTCATGTGTTGGGTGTTGTAAACTGATGAATCACTGGACAGGGATGTACCAGTTGATAAAACAGTAACAAATCATCCTTCAGACAATTTCAAAGACAGTAAACAAATTTTAGGAAAAATAAACAAACCAAAAGAAACATGAAGAAAAACGACAATAGACGATAATTGAAGAATTAGATATATGAGACATTGTTGAAGAGATATTTGTAGGTAAAGGTTTCATATAAATATGTATGGAGTGTTTTATTAGTGGACTGTGTGTGGGTGGACGATAATAAACATTCAATTTCGTCTGTGTAAGAAGTTTTTCTGGGAACACTGGTTTTCTAATGATTTAGTATAATATTACTGATATATTGTACATCACTTCACTTGCCCTACTGATTTGACTTCATCAACATTCACCTCCTTCATCTGCCTCCTGAACATCACCTTTAAATTACCGATTTGTCATACTTCACATTACGATACATTTTCTTCATAAACTGATATAAGGAGATCGTAGAAGCGAATCGCTTTACTTACAACATGATACAAATATGATGATGGGTGTATATTATGTATAATGCTTCCGCATAATGGTGTCTAATGGTATAACTGCACCATATATTTCTACCATTTCCACTGGAGTTTTACAGAAGATCCAGTCGAGTTGGGAAGTCATTATCGGCCTCTCTGTGGAATGTGTCTGCCGATATGGCATAACTCTCCCATGACATATCCCTGCCTTTCAAAATGTCTCTGGCGTCTTATTGACGAACTTATGGATTCCATAATGTTGGTGGTTGTTAGTGGGCGCTCTTTTGTCATCTGGGGAAAAGGAGGATGAGGTAGTAAAGCGAAGGGAGGAAGGTTGAGGTAGTGGGGTGGGCGAAGGAGTGAAGGAATAGATGGCAGGAAGGAGTGTAAGACGATGAAGGAACGGAAGGACGGAAGATGGGAAGGGAGGGAGGGAAGGAAAAGAAGGAGGGAGAGAAGATGTTGAAGGAAGGGAGAAATAAATTGAAGGAGAGGAAAGGGAGGGAGTGAAGTGAGGGAGAGTGATGAGGAGTGCAGGGAGGAGTGAGGGCAACGGGGGGGGACTATGCAGGGGTGATTTCATAATCAGTTAAACAGGAACAGCAGATGCCCAAATTATGCTGGGTGAAGGTAGGGCCGGTCTCTCTCTCCCTTCCTTTGCTTTCACTTGTCTCTCTCCAGTTTTTATTACTACTGGGGCGCATCGTAGGCGGTCCTCTCCTCCTTCTTCCTCTTCCTTTCTTCTTCTTCCTTCTTCCTCCTCCTCCTCCTGTCCTCACCCCATGCATCTCCTCCCACCTCTACCCTCCCCCCACCCCCACTCCCCACCCCCTCCCTCCCCTCCTAATATCCTCCATGATGCTAAATGTTCACAATTTGTATATCTACAGATCCTTTCTTTTACCCCTTAGACTATTCTCCATGACCCTGACCTTAACCATCTATCTATCTATCTATTCCATTCCATTCCATCTATCTATCTACCATCTATCGCATCTGGACGCACTGAGAGTATCACCTATCAATACAGTGTTCCTGGAAGCAACTTTGAGGAGCAGCTTGTGTCTCTTGGATGCTTCCAGAAACACCATCTGACAAGACCGTAAAGTGGTTCTGCTGACGCGCTAGTGGGGTGGTGCAGGGGAGGGGAGGGTGGGTGAGTGTGGAGGAGGAAAGGGAGATAAAGGGGAGGGTGGTGATATGAGGGGAGATGGGGATGTGGCAAGGGAGGAAGGTGAAGGGTGAGGGAGAAGAAGGGGAGAGAGGGGTGAGGTGAGGGTAGTGATAGGGTGAGGGTGAGGGGAGGAGAGGCCACACCCATTACCCAGAATTTGGGACAATGAAGGTTCGAGGCGGTAAACTGGCTTTGACACCACTACCACCACCTCCTTACCCAGCCGCACTACCACCACCACCTCTACCTGTGCCACCATGCCACTGCACTTGTGTCACCATTACTACCAATTTTTACTCTGAAGCAATTATTGGCCACCACCTCTACTCCAGCAAATTATTACTACCACTTTCACTGTAGCTAATTATTACTACCACCTCTCCTTACTTCCAGCCAAACATTGTTTACCATGTTCTCACCCAGCCACTATTATCACCATCTACCAGCAATATTACCAATTCAATTTCACTTCCAGCGCTACTACCACCACCTCTACTCCAGCCACCATTACTACCCACCTCTTACCTGTGCTACCATTACTAATTAATTTACCTGTGCCACCATTACTAATTAATTTACCTGGTCATCACCCCACTCTCTTACTCTGTTACTAACCACTTTCTTACTCACAGCCACTGTTACCAATTTCTGGAAGCTACCATTACTACCTGCACCTCTTACTCTACAACATGTCAACCACCACTACCACCATTCTTCCCCCTCACCACCACAACTACTACACTCTTCACCACCTTCACCTACTTTCTCCTTCTCCATATATTTCATTCCTTTCCTTCCTCCTACCCCTCTTTATATTCACCTGCACACTCACCAAACACCTTCCACCTGAATCTTAACGATAAATTGAATGTAATAACTCCCATTCATGGAGTGTGTTTATAAGGATGACAATAGCCTGTGGCCAAAGGTACTCTGTTAACATGGATAGAAGTTCTTTTTAATAAATGTCTAGTGTGTGTTTTCTGATGTTTAAATAAGTTTAGAGCAAGTAGGTGAGTGATATATATGGTTGTTGTTGTTATGTTGTTTTTTGGCAGCAGCTGTCAATACTGTTATCAGAACGAAAACTGCGTGTGGTTTTGTGGTTCTCCCAGTGTGTGAACAATTAATCACCGTAATATTGTGTTGAGGAGACGGGAGCAGCAGGAGGGAGGAGGAGAGGAGGAAGAAAATTGAGTTCCCATCCCGATTCTGTGGCGTCAAGAGAAACGCCACGGTTAATATATAAATAATTAGAGCATATGTGTTTTCTTGAGTTATGGGCTTTGTAAATACTGATTTAATCGATTTTGTAGTTTGTTCTTTATTTTATAAAACCGATAACGATTTTTGGAGGGTAATGAGGGTTTTTAGAGGGTGCTATTACCGAAGAGATATACGAACGAACAAAAATTTATCTTCATAAAAATCCGAGGAACGATAAGGCGAACGAACACACTCTGGTCTTGCCCGTGGCCGACCGTGTGGCCACTAGCTCAAAAAAGAAAAGACGGTCATTATCAAAGCGTTTTGCCTAAAGTACGTTCGACGCCAGCAGGAAGTATAAGCCACTGCGCTTCTTCGTATCCCGTGCAGGACAAAATTTATCCCACGCACCGCCTCGCATGATTTTAACTCATTCAGTCATACGGTGTATTACCGCTTCTACATGGTTGGTTATAAGACTCATTCCGTCCTGATGAGAATTACGTTGTAGTATGAAAATCCGCGTGACCATCGACGGTGCGCACCAACGGGATCATTCCGGTCGTATAAAGAAGCGCGTCAAGTGCCTGCGAGGCGGCTGGGGCGAGTCGGCGGGGTGGCGGGGTGCTTCCCGGCCCCACAGCGCTCCGGAGTTACCAGGAGCCGCGATAAAATGCCCGAGTTAAATTCTTATCGAGTTGCGAGGCCGCCCGAACACCTGCCTGGCTCTGGCCCTTAACATTTAATAAGTAGGATAATACGTCCTTTTGTCAAACATTTTCACCGTCGTTGTTTTTTGGAGGGGTATTTTAACTGAGATAGTTTAATCGTGTAAGCTTCCTGACCTAATCCTTAACAACATTATGATGTAACTGTTGTATACACTTGCCAAAGATATTGTTAGTTGGACAATGTGAGATGGAAGATACATTTCATGCCACCTGTTACTGGGAAGGAATTTAGCTTAAAGAGTTTTTGGGGTTCCAACATTGTATCTTAGTTTAAGTTAGTCAAAGGATTAGCCAGCTCTGTTACCTTATTTCCTCACCTGGAAGTTTAGTCAATCTTTTTAAATGGGTGAGGTTGGAAATAGGTTAGGTATGTTAGCGTTAGGTTGCTAGCATATCAAATGAGTAGGGTATCACAGGTGGCTAGCAGCTACTAAACAGGGAGGTCCTGTAGGTTGCTGATCTGACTTTCTGTCTCTATTTTATAATAATAATTGCAGAGTTTAAATGTTTCTTTCAGATGACAACACAAATATAAATATTATATGAACCTTGAGAATCCGACTGCCAGAGTAATGTTAGCTAGATATGTTGGTATGTTCAGTATATTGATTAGTTAATATTTATACAGTAAAGGACACCTATGACAAACATTGGATCTGTGTGTGTGAGAATGTACACATCGGCTCAGAACTACGTAACTCTTCCGGTGTGGATGAACTCACCACACAACACACCCTGACAACATAATCTTAACAGGCTACCCCACAGTGCACCTACAAACACTGCAACAGCACCCTTGAACAGCCTGTAACAGCACACCCTACCAGCACCTTGAGGCCACCCCTGACAACACGCCCTAACAACACACCCTAACAGCACACCCTAACAGCACCCACAGCACACCCACAGCAATTTTACATTCCCCACACTACCTACAGTACACTCTAAGGTACACAGCACACCAAACAGTACTTAAGAAATACCTCACAGTTCTGGCACACACTCCTTAACAGCACACCTTAACACACTTACAGCACACTGTGCACACCCTACACAGCACCTTGCACACCTCACAGCACACCTAACAGCACTCCAAGCAGCACACCCTAACAGCACAGCACACCTCACAGTGCAGCACACCCTAACAGCACAATTCGAACAGCACTACAGTGAATGCCTGGCAGCACACCCAGCACACTCAAGAAAAGCACACCTGCACAGCACTCTGGCAGCACACCCAACAGTACACCTCACATCACGCACACCCTCACAGCACCTCACAGCACTCTCACAGCACCACAGCACACCACAGCATAGCACACCTCACAGCACCTCAGCATAATTTTAACAGCACCCCAGCAGCACACCGCTCAGCACACATCTCACCCTCATGCTTGCACTTCACATCCAGCACCTCACAGCACACCTTATCAGCACCTCACAGCATTGCATCTCGCACCTCACAGCACACACTCTGGCAGCACCTCACTCAGCACCTCAGCACCTCACAGCACACCACAGCACCTACAGCACACTCTCTACAGCACCCTCACACCTCACAGCACACCCTCAGCACCTGCATAGCCAATCTCCTCACAGCACCTTGATTAAGCCCCAAATCAAGGTAACGACCTTAATTGCTTGACGATGATAAAAAATCACCTCAACTGACTATAGACTTATGAAAGACACCCAATATAATGCAATTTTACTAGTACCAACATACTGAGACCACTTTTAACTCTGATACGTTCTGCCTCTATCACCACCAGCTTCAGATGATTCTGTGTGTTAACACTTCATTCCTAAAAGCAAGCGGAACTCATTTTGTTTTAGGTGTAGAGTCTGTAGCTCTGCGCTTATTTTGAGATGCTGTTATGTGATTTAACTCAAGATACTAGTTAAGGTCGTTATTTTCTATGATTTACCTCAAAACAAATAATAATATTATTGTCAGTCCCAAAATGTAAACAAATACGACGAGAAAGATAATATAGTAATTTTGCACCATTAAAGTCACAGTGCCAGAGATAAGAGGCGCTGCCAGGTATTAGACGTATTTGTGAGTCAATCTTCGAACTGGATAGTCGAGTAAGGACGAAGCTCATTCATTTACCTGAACATATTGATGAGTCGTGAATTCGATGAATGAACAGGTAATAGGTGGTGATTGGAGTGGTGAATATTGAGTAACCGTAGTAGCGGAGTAACTCGGGTATATGAGCACCCCGGCATAGTGATAAACCGCATAATGAGTAACCTGCTAGTATAGTGAATAACTCGGGTATAGTGAATAACTCGGTATAGGCATCATGTAGGATTCTGGTCACATGTTCGAAAATACAAGTGAATCATGAATCCGTGAATGAATCCTGGGAGTTGCCGAGTGGTTCAGAACGCATGAGTGAAGCAGCTACGTGAATGAGTGAATTCGTCTAAAATAGTGTAGTAGTTTGATTGATATTGGGAATGATGAATAAGGGTGAATGAACAGACGTTGATATGGTTTCATTCAGAGGTTTGAACGGATGAATGAATCTCCGAACCGGGCGAGTGAACAAAGAAGAGTCCGGGTTGGAAGGTAGAGGTGAATTTGCGAAGCATGAATGAGTGGTCACCGAGTCGAATGAATTAGCTCACCTGAAGATTAAACAACGCAAATGCCATTCAACCAAACATGTCGGTCAACATAATCAAATGCTAACTTAACGTAACCTCTGACCCGACCTGACCTAACCAAGTAACGTTAGGGTGGTCATTCTTCAGGTGAGAGCGAGTAAATTCCGGTAGAGTAAACAGTTTGACCAGATAATTAAACCAACTTTAAATGGATAAAGGAAAATTGGCCCATTCACTTTGAACATAAGCAATGACTCAGATGAATGAACCAGCCAGTCCGTTGTCACTCAGTATAAGAACGCCACTGAAGGCAGAAAGTGGGTGAACGTGCGTCTGGCGAAGGTTTTTATTACATGTGGCATCGCTAAGTAGAAGTTTCTGGGTGTCAGGCGATGTCGTTGGCTCGTGTTATGTTAAAGTGGCCAGTACGGTCGTTTAGTTCGTCTTCCTCGGTTGTTGTGTAGGCATTTGCCGTTTTAACTGACTTAAACGAAAAAGATATCAATTTTATCGTATTTAGATCAGGGTGACTTAAAAATATCTAATAAAAGAAAACTAAAATTTACTTTAAAACAATCTTATGTTCCAATTAAACCTAAAAACTTAAATTGTGTCCTGACCAAATTATAAAAAGACTTGAAAAATATCATAAAATAAGACTCAAACTGAAAAAAAAGTTACAAAAATTATCTTAAAATTACGGTCAGAAACTGAAAAAAAAAGTCTTACGATATGCTAAAACTTGCGATATTTTCTCCCATGACTGCCAGGTAGATATTACAGGTGTATTAAACCGCTCACGGGTAATCATTGGTTCTTCCGCAGGTGCAAAAAAATAGTCATCTGCTACAAGAAAGTGATAAGTGAAACAAGGACAGCCGCTTCTGTAAAATGTCAGTTTCCGGAGAAACAAAGAAAGTGACAAGATCGTCTAGTCAACAATGGCCCTGCAAAATTGTTATTACACGGGAAGAGGACAACAAATCTCCCTGTTTAAAGGTTAAAGCACGCCAACGTAAGTTTTATTGTTTTTTTTTCCGCTTTAATCCGATAAGCTGTGGGTTTTTTTTAGCTATTGATTAAGATAACCCTATTTTATCTAACCGCAACCTTTGCTAAAGTTAAAATACTTATCAATTACGATAAAAATCCCGTCAAAAAATAATCACATAAGCTGGAACAACAAACTTCTAAATATATCAGCTAAAATCAATAATCAATGTAGATTTTCACTACAAACTCTTTAGCATTTAAGATGAAGAAATTTCTCACACAAAACAACCAAAAATCGATACAGACAAATAAAAACCACTTTGAAATTCCTTCTCCGCAGGGATGATCGGTCTGCTTTTGAGCGGCGTCACCTCTGTAGCATTGAGTGGAGATGGTACAAACACTTTTATAAACACATTTACGTAGGCTGAAACAGAAATACGTAAGATAAAATATTAATGTTATTCTCGTATACAAAATGTATCTTTTTATTGTCTATTGTTTTGTTCTTGCTTTGGCAAGTGAATGTGGATCTTACGTGAAGGCAACAGAGAGGGCTACTCAGTCTCTGAGGCGGCTGCTTGGTTGGTGGGGAAGAGATATACTATGTGAGGGCGGTGGCTAAGGACTGACTGAGGCGGAGAGTGGTGGGTACCTGTGTGTGTGGTGTGACCTGTATTAATTACATTGAACTCAACTCAAAATTAATCTCAAATTAACTGTCTTTTCATGTGTGTTGGCCGGTCAAGTTTCCCTCACAAGACAAGTCCCTGACGCTGAAACATTGAGGGTGGCCACTGGCTTCCCGGTGGAGACACTGGGTGAGCTGCAGAGGGAGGCCATGGTGGCTGGCATGGTGGCTGGAGGTGTGGGGTGGCCTCACCGCCTCAATGCGAGTGGCCTATGAACCCCAAATACCAGAAACAAATCAGAGGTTACAAGGCTAGTGTCCAGTTACAAGCAGGTTACAGGCGCGTCTTAGTTACAAGCAGGGTACAGGTTCAGCACAAAGCGGTGTTATAGCAGATTCCAAGCAGGTTACAGGTGAAGAAGTCTGAGTCATAAAGGTGTTACAGGCACAGGCTCAGCTATGCTGAGGTTGGCAGGTACAGGTCTGCTACAGTGTCAGAAAAGCAGGAGGTTCAGTCAAGCAGGTTGGCAGGTACAGGCTCAGTTACATGAAGCAGGTTGTAAGGGTACAGGTCTATTTACAAGCAGGTTATAAAAGGTGTTCAGTTACGTTATAAGTTTACAGGTGCAGGCCTGTTAAAAGCAGGTTACAGGTACAGGTTCACATGTGTTATGTTACAGGCGAAGTAGGCTCAAGCATAAGTGTGTTTATGGGAAGGAAAGCCCGAAATGTGCTGGTGCTACAGGTTCAGCACAAGCAGTAGCCATAAGTACAGGTTCATGTAGGCTTACAGGTACATGGCAAGCCCCAGTTTTTACAAGCAGTTATACAGGCACAGGCTCAAAAGGTGTTACAGGTACAGGTTCAATTGCAAGCGGTGCTTGGTGTGTACAGTCTGAAGCCACAAAGCAGGTTACAGGAAGTTCGGAAGCTAGCAAAGGTGTTAGCAGTTAGTGCTCTATACAACAGGTTACAGGTACAGGTTCTGTCATAAGCAGGTTACAAGTGTTGAGGTTCTAAGCTGAAAGAAAGTTACAGGTGGTTAAGGTTCAGTTAAGCAGTGGTTACAGGCATGGCAAGGTGAATAAGAAAATTCTCTGGCTTTAGTTTGTTGTGTTGGCAAAGTGATGTCTCTCTAACTAGAGCAGTTAAAAAATACAAAGAAGAGGTCATATGGGTAATTCCATTGCCATTCATGTAATACAAAATTTAAAAATCAACTAAATCTGATATGCAGAAATGTAACGTAAAGCTATTGTTAGTTTTTTTTCTTTTCTATTTTAATTCTTTACGTTATCAGAATATTCTGCCACTATCAAAATGTTCAGTCGTTTTGAAACACCCCCTCTCTCTCTCTCTCTCTCTCTCTGTAAATATTATTGGACGAGAGGAATCGCCTTGTGTTATTTAGGAGTCCGATTCCTCGGGGCGGGCGCGTATCTTATGGGTCCAAGAACAAATTATAAATATTTCTACAAATACTTCGTTCAATGTTGGTTTTACAGTTTATGGTGAGAGCAATTTATTGAAGATGATTTAATGCTTTTTTTATGTATTTTGTGAAGATTAATCGTTTTTTCTGATACTAAATCTCACCAGTGTACTAATTCATGTTTATTAGGAATCATTTCAAAATGAAGTAAACGCTTTCACTACATGGACGACATTATTAGTATTTTATTTAACAAAAACCAGATTAGATTTTGGTTCTAGCCTAGAGGTTAAATGTAAATGAGATTAATAATAACATCGTATATTTCTCCTTTCTTGAAGTTGGAGTAGAAATCGCCCTAGTCACTCTTAGAGAGAGAGAGGTGGTGTCGTCACAATGGAGAAGAAGTCATGTTTAGGGTCAAGATTGATTGAACAAAGAAGCTCTCTCTCTCTCTCTCCCAAATTAACACCAATGAGCTCCACGAATTTGAACAGGTAATTTGAACGATCGTGAAATTTGTCATTAGTTCAGGTGTTCACGGTGTTAGTATTAAATAATTTGTAGGTATACTTTTCTAGTGTTGGTATATGTAATCTCTAGCGTGTCGTCAAAGTTTCTAAAAAAAATGAATAAAAGTTTGGTGATCGTGGATGTATATGGAAGTATTTATGATGAACATTTGGCCTCAAAACTTTTGTTGCTATTGTACCTTCTCCTCCTCCCTCCCTTTTCTTCTTCTCCATCCTCCTATTTTATGTACATTATCCTCCTCCTCCCTCCTCTCCTCCCTCTCCTCCCTCCTCCTGTAATAATAATACGTCAACATTTCATTTTTCGTGCCTAAAAGTTTTATAATTAAATAAATTTTTACTTTGAATTATTTTAAATTTATTACTTACTGTGTGTGTGTGTGTGTGGTGTGTAGCCTGGGAAATACATTTTACTGAAAATAGAATATCCCAGATTGTTGAATATACAAGAAAAGAGGTAAATCGATTTGCATGTTGGCACTTTTGTTGAGTAGAGCCTGTGTGTGTGTGTGTGTGTGTGTGTGTGTGTGTGTGTGTGTGTGTGTGTGTGTGTTTTAGATGTTGTTTGCCATTGTGAACTCTCTCTCTCTCTCTCTCTCGTTATCTGAAGCTTATATGTATTCTGGAAACAATTCTACATATAGTCAATAGCAACAATATATCGATTTCCTGCACACACACACCTACCCCACCCCCACCATAATATAATAAACACACCCACACCTTTTACACCAATTTCCCCAAATTATTGTTACAGCATATTGGGGATTTTGTTACATGTGAAGTTATCCAGAAATATGTTTTTGAGTCCGGTTGGTTTTGACCAGACACCATGGTCGGATATTCGTCAGCTTGTAGCAAAGTGGTGATCCATTACCCATAATAGAGTGGCAATAGCAGGCACAGTAATGTAAACAGTGACAGCAGTAACGCGGGGCTGTTATCGATTCGTCCCTTGTAGTGGAGTGTTGGGTTTATGTTGTGGTGAATTTTGGCTGCTGGATCAGGCTGTGTTAGCGCGGGAAAAACATCAGCTGATTAGATATTTTTTGTGATTTTTTTAGCCATTGAAGTAGCTAGATGGAGGACTTGAGAGCTAATCAGATGCTGGAGGTGTGTGTATAAAGCCAATTTAGAGGACGAGAGTATTGGTGTGGTATAGTGAAAGCCATTGGCTGATTGGATATGACGGGGTGAGGAATATCAGCCAATTAGGTTGTGTCTGCGAGGTTAACGCGAGAGCCAATCAGAGTTTAAATGAGGATGGTTGCCGAGAAAATCAATGATGGAAGATTACTGATAAGATCAGCAGAGTGCAGGAAGGATGAGAGACCAGTCAGGTAATTAAGAAAGGTGACCCTGAAACCAATGAGGTGACTTGGTTAATGGAGGACTGCCAATGATGAGACAGGGCAGACGGAAGGAATTTGACAGGTCGGGGAAATTTGTGGTCTGGGAAATTGGTGGTGGGGAAATTTTGGCTCATGGGAAACTGTAAATTGGGAAAACTCTGGTTATGAGGAATTTATGTAGATTCTTGGGAAAAACTGTGGTCGGAAATTCAGGAGTCGTGGGGAAGCCTTTTACCTTACTCATGGGGGAAAACCTTGAACCAAGCTCACCTATTATGTTTCCTTTTCATTTTGAGTCAGCCTTAGACGCCGCCAGCACCGCATTATGACCTCACCTATTTTAAATCACTTCTCATTATTATTAATTACATCTCAGGTAACTCTAACTGTATTCTGTAATGTTATTGTATTCCAAGGTTGTGTATGTTGTGATGTGGTAATGAATGTTGTATGTGTAGTTATCTCAGGGAATTAGTCCACCGCCATTGAGAAAGAATGTTATTGACAAAACCACGTCACGTAGACCATATTTTTGTTGGAATTTTGCCACGAACTGAAGCTAGTTTATTGTGCACTGTACTGTATAGTCAGTCTTAGTGTATGGAACTAAGAGAGCATAAATGAAGACTACTACCACACAACTTACAACCATTACTACCATATCACAGCTACCTAACTACCAATTCGCAACCACACCATTACCTGCTATCACTACCTTTATTAGGTTCGGGATAATCAACATCGAGTAGGACAGATGCGGGCGACACAATTCATTAGTTATGTCTTACGTTTCAGTGGTGTATTCATCCGTGAGTCTGTATGTACAGTAGTGTGTGTGTGTGTGTGTGTGTGTGTGTGTGTCAGTTAAATGCGGTAGGTCAAAAAATTTCAGCACAGTCACAGTACAAAAGTAAGATGGGGTCGTACTTATAGCGATCAGTACGTGGTCGTCTGAGCTGGATGGGGTCGTGGTGTCGAGGTTAATGTATCAGCTTCGTCTCTACTTGAGGTCGGTGGATGATCAGAGAGTGTAAATGAATGCCTCTTTGATAGTGGCAGAGCGGCGATAACACTTTGTACTCATTTCTTCTGTACTTGTTCTGGAGTCCTCTGGTGGAGCATTTAGAGGACCCAGTAGGTTGGTTGGTGAGTGGGATTGTTGAAAACACTAGAGAATCTAGATCGTGGGAACTCTGAGGCATTTCAGACCACGGAGGATGGGAGACGATAGCTGGGAAGTTGATTGCACTGGCGTTTAGTTCTAGTTCTGTTTGATTTGTCTATAGTGACGCCGAGGAGCTTGGTAGTACACTACCTGCAGTATGGGCACACACACACCCACACACACACACACACCCACCCCACCCACCCACACCCACCCACACCCACCCACACCCACCACCCACACACACACACACACCCCTCACCCCTGCTCAAACATATCGACAAACATCAAGGCTGAATATGGTCGGCTGGTCAATAGCCAAACCGACCAGAGAGAAAAGATAGAGAAAAGAGAGACCCTCCCTCCTCTCCCTCCTCCCCCTCCCTCCCCCTCCCCCTCTCCCTCTTCTATACCCTGAAGGCATTAGGAGTTGAGACGGCGGCTTACATCTTGAGTAGTAGGCAGAAGGGGGAGGGGCAACTAGCCAAGTTGAGGAGCCGGAAGCCGATTATAATGACGCAGGACCGACCGAATTCGAAGCCGATTATATGACGAGAGCCGAACTGGAAGCCGATTATCAAACGTTTTTCCCCTAGAGAGAGTCAGGACGGGTAAGATGGGGTGTTGTGGGTGAGTATGTTCTCTCTCTCTCTCTCTCTTCTCTTCGTCTTCATCACACCTGTACAACTTCCAGTCACTTGATTGGTTGCATCTGTGGTTAATCTTACCTGAGGGAGCATTCGTTAAATCTGTAACTTATTAAGACGAGGGCCCATTAAAACTCGATGAATAAGCACCCCACACCCACACACACACACACACACACGCACACACACACACACACACACACACACACACACACACACACACACCTTGTCGTGTCTCGCTTCTAATTGGGGATAAAAGAACGTGTCCTCTAATGCGCGTCAAGTCTCAGTGTCAATTGGACGCCATTTGTATATTTTGTGTGTGTGTGTGTGTGTGTGTGTGTGTGTGTGTGTGTGTGTGTGTGGTGGTGTGTGTGTGTGTGTAGAGCCCATAAGCACAAGGAACAACCCTCATTAGTATGTACACAGACACACACTTACAGTACACATCCATACACATGCAAGGATACTGTCATGTACCTAGATATCCTCACGTGCTCGCAGACAACCCCACCCACCCCTCCCCACACACCCCTCCCCACACACCCCCCACACACCCCCTCCCACACACACCCCCCCACACACACCCCTCCCCACCACCTCCCCCACACACCCCCCTCCCCACACTCCCCCCACACCCCCTCCCCACACCCCTCCCCACACCTCCCCTACACACACCCCCCACACCCCTCCCCACACACACCCCTCCCCACACCTCCCCACACACCCCACACACACCCCTCCCCACACACACCCCCCTCCCCACACCTCCCCACACACCCTCCCCACACACCCCTCCCACACACCCCTCCCCACACATCCCTCCCCACACACCCCTCCCCACACACCCCTCTCACACACCCCTCCCCACACACACACCCCCTCCCCACACACACACAAATCTACCTCAAACCCTATCAAGCAATTTCTTCCTTTGTGTCAAAAATACAAAAAAAAACACAGACCTACACACAGACTCCCTCACACCGCCCACACAGACTCCCACACCGACTCCCACACAGGCTCCCACACACAGGACTCCCACACACCGACTCCACACACCGACTCCCACACACCGACTCCCACCGGCTCCCCACACACCGACTCCCACACACCGACTCCCACACACAGACTCCACACACCGACTCCCACACACCGACTCCCAACACCGACTCCCACAGACCCTCACACCGACTCACACACACACATCCCACACACCGACTCCACACACACACTCCCACACACACTCCCCACACACACACACCCCACACACAGACTCCCACACACGACTCCAACACGAGGAAAAAATAATCTCAAACCCCTGAGAAATATTTGAGCAGGTTACCAGGTACAACGAGCCTTACCTTGATAAATTTACACCTGAAATCTTTTAAAATATTCTTGTGACATTTTGTTTCGTGTGTTTTTTGTTGTTTTTTCATAAGATTTTGATGTGAAAGAAAACAGGTTTGGTTCGGTGGAGTGTTAGTGACGTCATATGAGTTGTGACGTCATTTGAGTTGTGAGCATTATGAGTTGTGTCGTCATTTGAGTTGTGACGTCATTTGAGTTGTGTTTATTTGAGGGAATTTTATCGCAAGAATTTTTTTGAGGATTTAATTTTTGTGTTGAAGGTTAAGTGAGTCAGATAGATATGTGTGTGTGTGTGTGTGTGTGTGTGTGTGTGTGTGTGTGTGTGTGTGTGTGTGTGTGTTCCTCCACCCAATAGAGTCTCATTAAGAGACATGATATTTTGGCTTA
This sequence comes from Homarus americanus, assembly GCF_018991925.1. Taxonomy (NCBI): domain Eukaryota; kingdom Metazoa; phylum Arthropoda; class Malacostraca; order Decapoda; family Nephropidae; genus Homarus; species Homarus americanus. The sequence goes on along the minus strand of NW_024742238.1, from coordinate 5,447,237 downwards.
CCGTCTCCGGTCATCTCATTGGTGAGGAAGGAGGCAGGGGGGGATGAGGAGAGGGAAGGAGTGAAGGAAGGGAGGAGAGTGAGAGGAGAAGGGTAGGAGGAGGAAGTAGTGAGGAGAGGAGGTGAGAAGGGATCCTATAATTGTTGACTGTTTGACATTTAATTAAAGATCCACCCACACCACCCACCTACACCCACCCACCCACACCACCACCACACACCACCTACACCACCACCACCCACCTACACCTCACACCCACTACCCACACCACCCACACCACCCCACACCCACCCACACCACACCACCACCACCACCCACCTACACCACCACCCACACCACCACCCATACCCACACCACCACCACCACCCACACCACTACCACCCACCTACACCACACCACCCACCCACCCACCACACCTACACCACCCACCCACCTCACACCACCCACACCACCTCACCTACACCACCACCACACCACCACACCCACACCACCACACCCACACCCACACCCACACCACCCACACCCACCACACCCACACCACCACCACCCAGCACCCACACCACTCCACCACCACCACCACAACCTACACCACCACCCCACACCCTCACCTCCCACCACCACCCCACCCCACCCACACCCCACCTTCCACCACCACCACACCACCACCTACACCACTACCCACACCCACCCACACCCACACACCACCCACCTACACCACCTCCTCCACCGCATAACCACCACCACACCACTACCACCCACACCACACCACCACCACCCACCTACACCACCACCTACACCACCCACCACACCACCACACTTCACCACCACCTACCACCACCTACACCACCTACCCACACCACCACCCACACTACCACCTACACCACCACCACACCCACACCACACCACCACCTACACCACCACCCCACCACCACCCACACCACCACACCCACCCACCCACACCACACCCACACCACCCCACCTACACCACCTACACCACCACACCCACCTACACCACCCACCTACACCACCTACACACCACCTACACACCCCACCTCACCACCACCTACACCACCTACACCACCCACCTCACCCACCTACACCACCACCTACACACCACCCACCTACACACCTACCACCCACCTACACCCACTACCTACACCACCTACACCACCTACACACTACCTACACCACCACCTACACCACCTACACCACCTACACCTACACCACCACCTACACTACCACCTACACCACTACCTACACCACCACCTCACCACCCACCTACACCACCCACCTACACCACCCACCTACACCTCACCTACACACACACCACACCACCCACCTACACCACTACCACCCACCTACACACTACCCACACCTACACACCACCCACCTACACCCACCACGGGGCAGCATCCAGGGAGCAGATAAATCTCCCACCTGGTTTAAAGGTGTCCTGGCCTCTGTACCTGAAACTTGAGGTCCTGTTTCACCTAGACCACATGACCAGCTGAAGTAGAGGTTAGGGTAGGTTGGAATGGATTAGGTTAGGGTTAGGTGATGGAAAGGTTAGGTTACTGAGGAACAAACTCACTCAACAGATGGCAGCACCCACACTGTCAACACACACACACACACTAAATACATATTAAATTTTGTTTAAGTAAATACAAAGCCCTTAGGGAGGGCTTGCTCTGTGTGTGTGTGTGTGTGTGTGTGTGTGTGTGTGTGTGTGTGTGTGTGTGTGTGTGTGTGTGTGTGTGTGTGTGTGTGTGTGTGTGTGTGTGTGTGTGTTGTGTGTGTGTTTGTGTGTGTATGTGTGTGTGTGTGTATGCTGTATCACTCACTTGCATTTTACCAGCCTGTGCGTCTTATCCTTTCCTCTCTATCCTCCTTTATCATCCTCCTCCTCTTCCCTCCCCTCTCCTCTTCTCCTCTCCCTTCTCCTTTTCTCCCTCCATCCTCACCCTTCCCTTCCAGCCTCCTCCTCCTCTCCCCTTCATCCTCCTCCTCCTCTTCCCTCCCTTCTTCTTCTTCTTCTTCTTCTCCTCCTCCTACATTACACCTCTCTCTTTAATCCTCCTCCTCTTCATTCCTCTTCCTCCTCATTCTTCTTCTCCCTTGCTCCCTTTTTACAATCTCCTAATAGCCTTCACTATCCCTCCTCCTCTCACCCCTCTCTCCCTGCCCCCTCTTCCCTCTCGGCTCTCCGTCCTCTCCAATTTTTCTCTCTCCTCATTCCTCTTTTTTCCTGTCCTTATCTCTCTCTCTTTCTTCTTTTGTTCTGTCCTTCATCACTTTTTACTCTCCCTTCTCCTCCCTCTTCCTCCCCTCTCTTCTCCCCTCTCTCTCCTCTCCCCTCTCTCTCCCCTCTCTCTCCCTCTCCCTCACATCGTCACCACAGAGACCTTTAACAAGCTCCTCCACGTCCCACGATTACGTCCTCTCTCTCTCTCTCTCTCTCTCTCTCTCTCTTTTTTTTTTTTTTTTTCTCTCTCTCTCTCTCTCTCTCTCTCTCTCTACAGTGTCGATTGGGAACAGGTGAGATAGATAGACAACGAACAGACAGACAGACAGACAGACAGACAGACAGACAGACAGACAGAGGAGGACTCAACTATTATCTATGTACGAAAATCGATAATTGGCCGCCAATTCAGTGGCTACGATACATCCACTGACTGTACGATACATCACCTGACTGTACGATACATCACTGACTGCACGATACATTACCTGACTGTACGATACATCACCTGACTGTACGATACATTACCTGACTGTGATACATCACCTGACTGTACGATACATTACCTGACTGTACGATACATCACCTGACTGGACGCATTACCTGACTGCGATACATCACCTGACTGTACGATACCTTACCTGACTGTACGATACACCACATGACTGTACGATGCCTTACCTGGGTGGGAGGGGTGTGTGTATGGGAGGGAGGGGTGTGTTGAGGAGGGAGGTGTGTATGGGAGGGAGGGGGTGTGTGTGGGGAGGGAGAGTGGGTGGGATGGGGTGTGTGTGGGGGTGGGATGGGGTGTGTGTGGGGAGGACAGGGGGTGTGTGTGGGGAGGGAAGAGGGTGTGTGGGGGAAGGGAGGGTGTGTGGGGAGAGGATGGGGGTGTGTGGGGGAGGAAGGGTGTGTGGGGGGAAGAGGTGGTGTGTGTGGAGAATGTGTGTGGGAAGAGGAGAGGGTGTGTGTGGAGGAGAGAGGTGTGTGGGGGTGGGAGGGGGGTGTGTGTGGGAGGGGGTGTAAGTAAGCAACAGTTAACACTACAGGTAGGTTAGGGTCAGAGCAAATGCGAACACCTGTGGGGGGAGGGGTGTACAGGTGTGTGGGGGGCAGGGATGGAAAGGTGTGTTGAGAGGCAGGTGTACAGGTGTGTTGGGAGGCGGGTGTGTACAGGTGTGTTGAGGCGGAGGTGTGTACAGTTGTGTGGACTAGAAATGGATCGATGGATAATCATATCTTTCATTCGATATAGCGACCTGGATTAATCTCTCTCTCTCTCTCTCTCTCTCTCTCTCTCTCTCTCTCTCTCATCAATATTTGCACCCATACACATCTTGTCTAGGATATAAGGAACTAATCCAGCATTCAGGAGGGATCCTTTTTCAATTATAGGATACCGGCAGGAGATTCATAGTGCACTGTAGGATTTAAAGGGTTACATGAGAGAGAGAGAGAGTTAAAAGTGATGGTCCGACGTAATTATGGACACATACAGCCAGATGCAACCAAATACAGCCAGATGCAACCAAATACAGCCAGATGCAACCAAATACAGCCAGATACAGCCAGACACAGGCAGATAAACAAAGAGACAGAGAGATACAGTGAGATAGAGAGAGCCCTCGTGTATCCAGATTTTATTAAGTGACAGTAATTTACCTGGAGTGGGGCGTCATCAGTGGAACCTAAGTGTAATAACGTGGTGTGTGGGGAGTGTGGGTGAGTGTAGTGTGGGGGTGTAGTGTGGGAAGTATGTAGTGATGAGAGTGTAGTGATGGGGAGTGTAGTGTGGGGAGTGATAAGGAGTGGAGTGTAGTGATGGGGAGTGTAGTGTGGGAGTGTAATGTGGGAGTGTAGTGATGGAGTGTAGTGGGAGTGTGTGAAGAGTGTAGTGTGGGGGTGTGAGTGTGGGGAGTTTAGTGGTGGGGAGTGTAGTGATGGGGGGTGTGGTGTGGGGGAGAGTGTGGTGTGGGGAGTGTAGTGTGGGAGTGTAGTGTGTGTGAGTGTTGTGATGAGAGTGTAGTGGTGGGGGTGTAGTGATGGGGGTGTGGTGTGGGGAGTGTGTGTGGTGTGGGGTTTAGTGGTGGGGAGTTTAGTGTGGGGGTGTAGTGTGGGGATGTGTAGTGGGAGTGTAGTGTGTGGGGAGAGTAGTGATATAAAAGCTAATGTCTTTAAAATTATCTTTTGTGTGTAGTACAGAGTGGGGCCTAGATAGTTACACACACACACACACACACACACACACACACACACACACACACTCTCTCTCTCTCTCTCTCTCTCGTTTCTGTTTACGTGAGTAAACCTATATTGTAATGCAGAGGGTATAGTCTTGGCAGGGTCAACATTACCCTCACATGCACACCTGTTCAAGGTTTTCACAGGTGTCATTCCTCTACCTGTGCCTCATTTCTCCTCCCCTCCTCCCTCCCTCCCTCCATCCTTGCCTCTTTCATCTGAATTCCTCCTTCTTTCTTTTGTTCCCTCCTCCTCTCCCTCCTTCATTCTCTACCTCCTCCTTCTTCGTCCCTCCCTCCTTCATTTCCCTCCCTCCCTCCCTCCTCCCTCCCTCCCTCCCTCATTCTCTACCTCTCTTTATATGCATTCCTTCCTCTCTCTCCCCTCTTTCTCCCCCTCTTCCTGTACACATCGCCAGCACGAGCTATGATCTACGCTGACGTTTTCCTTCCATCCAAGACGGACGTTCTCTTCTCTGCCTGCAGTGGCATTCAATTGTGTCATGATTGTAGTAGTGGACATCTCTCTCTCTCTCTCTCTCTCTCTCTCTCTCTCAATTTCTCTTTGGTAAACTTGTAAAGACCAAGTGTGTGTGTGTGTGTGTGTGTGTGTGTGTGTGTGTGTGTGTGTGTGTGTGTGTGTGTGTGTGTGTGTGTGTGTGTGTGTGTGTGTGTGTGTGTGTGTGTGTGTGTGTGTGTGTGTGTGTGTGTGTGTGTGTGTGTGTGTGTGTGTGTGTGTGTGTGTGTGTGTGTGTGTGTGTGTGTGTGTGTGTGTGTGTGTGTGTGTGTGTGTGTGTGTGTGTGTGTGTGTGTGTGTGTGTGTGTGTGTGTGTGTGTGTGTGTGTGTGTGTGTGTGTGTGTGTGTGTGTGTGTGTGTGTGTGTGTGTGTGTGTGTGTGTGTGTGTGTGTGTGTGTGTGTGTGTGTTTTGTGTGTGTGTGTGTGTGTGTGTGTGTGTGTGTGTGTGTGTGTGTGTGTGTGTGTGTGTGTGTGTGTGTGTGTGTGTGTGTGTGTGTGTGTGTGTGTGTGTGTGTGTGTGTGTGTGTGTGTGTGTGTGTGTGTGTGTGTGTGTGTGTGTGTGTGTGTGTGTGTGTGTCAGCAACTTCCGGAGAATATCGATAGACAATTTCCTATTTGTTAAGGAAGCTGAACTTCTCCTTGACGTATTTCCGTGACTAAAAATAAATAAATAATACATACATACATACATACATACATACATACATACACTAAAGATTCTCTGAGATATATAGGATAGGATTCCCAAAGGCTCGCATTGTTTCTCGTAAGATGACGTCAATATTACACCGAGACTCGACCCTAATGCGAGACCTTCACTTAGTTTACGTGTTAAGTGAGAGAGTCTTCACACGAGACTAGTCATCATCACACAACATCCGGCCCAATGAACTACGTCACATCCCGATAACACCAACTTAATCCTCCTCCTCCCAACTGATAATACGCTGGGATATTTCGTTCTGTGAGACGTGGATTATGTGTGTGTGTGTGTGTGTGAATATCTTTGTGTGTATGTGTGTGTGTATGTGTGTGTTTTCCGTCACCACAATCACAGTAACGCTTTCTGTCTCTTACCAATATATGAAGGGTTCGAATCCTGCTGGGTATCGCCACATGAGTCGGTGTTATCCAGTGTGACCTCACTACCAAACATCACAGGCTTACCGCATTGATGTTGTTGTTGTTGAGAGAGAGGATGTTGGTTCACTCCCCCCTTATCCTCTTTAGTGATGGTAATTTTTGGAGTTAAGGTCAAGGTCAAGTGAGATACAGACAGACAGACGAACGAACAGACAGACAGACGAACAGACAGACAGACGGACAGACGGACAGGAGGAAGAAGGAAGGCGGAAGAAATACGTTGATCCAGTTATACGGAAGTGATCCGATGACCTAGTTGGAGTCCCCTACTGTGTGTGTGTGTGTGTGTGTGTGTGTGTGTGTGTGTGTGTGTGTGTGTGTGTGTGTGTGTGTGTGTGTGTGTCGTCATTGATCCCAAAACCTTAAAGACGAAACTAGACAAGTTGTTTCCTGGTCCTGGAAGATATAGAGTAAACACCTGTAATTAGCGTCTTATCTTTATCTTTTGTTTCTAATTAAAATTTAGGTAACGATGTTACCTGTGTGTGTGTCAGGTTATATTGTGTTGTTTGGGGGATTGTTGTTATTATTGTTATTATTATTATTGTTATTGTTGTTCTTTTTATTATTATTATTATTATTATTATTATTATCATTATCATTATTATTATTGTTATTGTTGTTCTTTTTATTATTATTATTATTATTATTATTATTATTATCATTATCATTATCATTATTATTATTATTATTATTATTATTATTATTATTATTAATATTATCATCGTGGTTATTGTTATTATTATTATTGTTATTGTTATTATTATTATTATTATTATTATTATTATTATTATTATTATTATTATTATTATTATTATTATTATTATTATTATTATTATTATTATTATTATTTTAGCAGCGTTGTAGTAGTAGTAATAGCATTAGTAGTAGTAGCATTAGTAGTAGTAGCATTAGTAGTAGTAGCATTAGTAGTAGTAGTAGTAGTAGTAGTAGTAGTAGTAGTAATGGTTGATCAAGAAGCTTCCTCCTCTAGTGTTCCTAACCTCTGGTGGGATGGGACCAAGTGCAAGATGCTTCTACGCCAGACTCGGAGGTTGATCTCCGAACAAGCAGCAGCCCAGAAGTTATGGTACAGCCTGGATGAGATGTCATCTGTCTTTCTCTCTCCTTCGGTCAGCTTTGCTCTGCCTCAGGGGCAGGCTTCTAACTCCGACAACTGCTGCAGATATTGACTATGAGGCTACAGTCACTGAATGCCGCATAGATCTGCAGCTCATCCTAATACAATGGCGGCGAAGGTGTGGCTATTGGGGGAGGCTGGAGGCCACTTAAAAAAAAGTAGTAGTATTAGTACCGTAGCCTGACTTAACCGTGTCTTCTCTCCCCCAGATGTACACACTCACCGCCTGGGGACGCTTCGGAGTGATGGTGGCGGGAGCGGCGGTGGTGGCGGTAGCGGTGGTGGTGGTGGTGTGTGTGGTAGGGCACGGCTGTTGGCTCAATTGCCCTCCTACTTAATGGTGAGTTAGAGTTAATGTATAGTAGTGAAGTATATTGTATAGTTGAGTGTATAGCATCACGTTGTATAGTTAAAGGTATACTACTGTTGTATAGCCTGTGTATGTGTGTTTTGGAGGGTGAAATTCTCTCTCTCTCTCCCCCTCTGTGCCTCTCTTCCTCTTTTCCATCTCCGTAATTCTCTCTCTCTCTCTCTCTCTCTCTCTCTCTCTCTCTCTCTCTCTCTCTCTCTCTCTCTCTCTCTTCTTTTTCCTCCCTGCCTCCATGTGCATCACTCTCTACGCCTCTTTCTCCCTCTCCATCCATCTCATCTCTCCTATTCTCTCTTCCTCTTTCCCTCTCTCCCATCTCTCTCATTCAAGTCTCTCACTGACCAAACACAACCTATTTTCCATTCCACGGAGTTTTCCCTTCGCTCCGTATGCAAATGAGTTGACCTCCTTCCCTCAATAAAACATTTAAGTGAATATATAACCTAAAACATTCATGTATGCGAGTTTCCATGGTAACGTAAGGATCTTTAGCCCATCAGAACACTTGGGTAATTGACGTAAGAATTCAGCCCATCAGGAACAAAGGAGGGAGTGAACATCAGGGTGGAGATGTCTGATCTGTTAGTAAATTGGTGCTTAGGAATCAGGTCAGGGTGTAGGAGCCGCTGTTGATGTCCTATTGCCAAGTACTGAGTCGTGGAGGATGGTAAGGGGGGGTAAGGGCGAGACAGAGAATAATGCAGAGATAGAGACAGACAGAGAAAGAGACGACACAGACAGATAGACAGACTCACAGACAGACAAGACAGCGACCCAGCCGAAACGGTACATAATCAGACATAAGAGATAAATAACTTTGCGGTTAAATAACGATACAATAACACTGAAATACAACAATAACAACAATACAACCAAACAATAGTCACTCCCACAACATTAAATTAAATAAAAACAAAAACGTGAAACAAATTAACGGGGAAAAAAAAGTCAGTTTCATGTTTATATACTGAGTGTTGCCATCTAGCTGAGCCGTTGTACCAGATATAATTACAGATTCATTATTATTTTATTTGCGTCGTGATGGGATGGCGGTGTTGACTGGACTTTTAATAATAACAATAATGGTAATAATAATAAGCTGGGAGAACTGTACTGTTAATTATTTTCACAGTGGGGAGGACCAGCTTTCAAAATATAGTTCTAACAGTTTATTTGGGTTAAACTTTCAGTATACCAACTCTCTATATATGGTATTAAACCAGTACGAATTTGTATAGTGATTTTACTGCATAAATATCTAAATATATCGGTACATCTGTCTATAGGAGTTTGGGGAATGTTAAAAAACCGGTTTTCTAATGTTACTCCGTTCCCGTTTTCTGTCACACTGATGTATTAGGTGGGATAACTCACTTAAATACCTCACATCACATAACAACAAAACAGAGTGTCATTCCTTCATCAAAGACTCCAAAAGCTTCACATACAAATTAACCACAATCCCGACAGCCTCTTACCTACATCTCTCTCTCTCACTAGAATAAACACTACAGGTACAAGTGTCTCCCTCCACCACTAGCACACCTGTACGACAGATGTGGAAGACCTCGATATGACGTATGTGATCTTGTTTACACGTGTACTCTCTCACACCTGCGCACCACAACAACTACCTTTTGACTGTCCTTCACACTCCTCTTTCACCACCCCCTCCCTACCCTTCCTCCTCTTTCCTCAACCTCCCTCGCACCTGAAGGAAGGGTGAGTCATCAGCTTGTTGCCACGGGAAAAAATGAGTGAAGTTTCTATCTATCTATCTATCTATCTATCTATCTGTCACCAATCACTTACAATCACCAGCCATTTCCAGCTACCAACACAATTGAATTTTTTCTTGAACGCATTAACTCAATTACTTCCTACTCTCGCGTGTGTGTGTAATAATAATAATATTAATTATAATAATAATAAATAATAATAATAATAATAATAATAATAATAATAATAATAATCATAATAAACGGTTTATTAATAGAGTTGCAGCCGGTGGCTGAAAATATACAAACTTACATTTGATTTAGACATAATGATATGCGTTCAATACATTTACAGGGCTGTACAGTACATAAATCAGAGCTGTTTATTATTTTAACAATAGATGGGATGGTGCTATTCTTATATCTATCGGTGTGGGCTCTATGGGCTGAATTTTGTTGTAGTGGCGGACTGCACGAGGTGGGCAAGGATCGCCGGTGGCAGGAGGTGGCAATGACGAGGATGGTGCAGTAGTCCACTGCCAAACCTTACATGCTTGGGGTGGAGGTCACTGAGGATGGCATTTCCAGGTGGAGGAGAGAGCGTTGATGTACAGTCTGCGCCGGCATGATGTGTGTGTGTGTGTGTAATTTCATTATCACTGATGGATATGCATTCCCTTGTATTGTTCCCTTGATACATTCCTTCCGCACGATGATTGGTGGAGAGACTATTCGGTGTTTACTGATTGGTCGAGGGATGATTATTCTCGCTAGGATTGGAGGTACAGAATCTATCGTGTTTTGTCATTAGTTCGTTGAATAAGTTATTTGTTTATTATTATTATTTGTTTGTCATCATTATCATCATCATCATCATCATCATCATCATCATCATCATCATCGTGCCTATCATCTTGCTTTCTCACCCAGCATCTTTCTCTCTAATCCTCTCATACTCTCACTTTGTCACTATCTCAACTTCTCTCTCACTTTCTCACACACTCTCTCACTCTCTCCCTTGGCAGATGAGGAGCGTAGACGTCGAGAGAAGGAGCGTCAGAGCATATACGCCGGTGAGGCCCCTACGCTACGCCTCACCACCTACACGAAGAGCCCCACTAATGACCCTACACCTGACCTGGCCCTCACGTGAGTACCTGTACCTGTAATTGTACCTGTACCTGTGTGTGTGTGAGGAGGTTTTTGAGATATTTCACACACACGCACACACACATGGTTATGAAGATGAATGGCACTTGGCACTGCTAGAAATGATAGATGAGAATGCCAATGCCAGATACCAGCTTTTTGTTAACCAGCCTGTGTTTAACTTATTAACATACATACAGACAGACACACGAGCAAGAGATAGGGTTAAACATAGCCCTGGTAATGGCACTTGACTTGGCACTCTGTGAAAGTAGAAAGGAGATAGTGCCTGTGTCATAAACTCGTTACCTTGTTGGTGATGGTCAGGCAATTTGACCCACCAGAGGGGGAGATGTGTGCCAGTAGTGGATATTTTAGGCACTGGCATCGTTGGCACCATCACTCCTGGCTGTAACACCGTTGGCACCATCACTCCTGGCTGTAACACCGTTGGCACCATTACTCCTGGCTGTAACAATCGTTGGCACCATTACTCCTGGCTGTAACATTGTTGGCACCATCACTCCTGGCTGTAACACCGTTGGCACCATCACCCTGGCTGTAGTTGTGGCACCATCACTCGGCTGTAACACGTGCTGGCACCATCACTCCTGGCTGTAACACCGTTGGCACCATCACTCCTGGCTGTAACACCGTTGGCACCATTACTCCTGGCTGTAACACCGTTGGCACCATTACTCCTGGCTGTAACACCGTTGGCACCATCACTCCTGGCTGTAACACCGTGTAGTGTAAATGTTGCTCAATAAACTTTAAACTTTGATATTAGTTGGTGTAAGGAGATGAAGAGTGCTGGTGTGGTGGAGTGGTGATGTGGTGGTGTGCTGGTGTGGTGGTGTGCTGGTGTGGTAGAGTGCTGGTGTGTGGTGTGCTGGTGCTGGTGGTGGGAGTGCTGGTGGTGGAGTGCTGGTGGTGAGTGCTGGTGGTGGAGGCTGGTGTGGTGGAGTGCTGGGGTGGTGGAGTGCTGGTGGTGGAGTGCTGGTGTGCTGGTGTGGTGTGTGGTGTGCTGGTTGGTGTTGGTGGAGGTGGTGTGGTGGAGTGCTGATGTGGTGGAGTGCTGGTGTGTGGGGAGTGCTGGTGGTGGAGTGCTGGTGGTAGAGTGCTGGTGTGGTAGAGTGCTGGTGTGGTGGAGTGCTGGTGTGCTGGTGCGCTTACAACGATGGTTTTCTAAATTTCTATCGTAATTTTCTCCTTTACCTTTGAACTGAAAATACTAAGCTGAAGAATCTATGTATCATTTTCCCATACATATAATACACATACACTTATACATGTGAGAATACATCTATCCTTGTAGACGCTTTCCCACGACCCTCTTCACTTTCCCACGACCATCCTCACTTCCCCACGACCTTCACTTCCCCACGACTATCCTCACTTCTGACCATCCTCACTCTCACGACTCTCCTCACTTCCCCACGACCATCCTCACTTTCCCACGACCTTCCTCTCACTTCCCCACGACCTCCTCACTTCCCACGACCTCCTCTCTTCCCCGAGATAAAGATAATTGTCTCGTCATTAGAAACACGAGTCAGTGAGATAACTAGTGAGAGAGGAAGTGACAGTTTGAGAGGGAAGGAGGTAAGGAAGGAAGGTGGGGAGGAAGGAAGGGAGGAAGGAAGGTGGGGGAGGAAGGAAGGTGGGGAGGAAGGAGATGGGGAGGAAGGAAGGTGGGGAGGAAGGGGCAGCTGGAAAGACGTGTGGAAGGTGTTAATAGTGAGCAGATGTGTTTAAGGGAAGATGGGGAGAAGGTTGTAGGGAGATGATGGTGGGACGGGGGGAGAAAGGTGAAGGTAGGACAGGTGATGGGGAGAAGGGTGATGGTAGTTGGAGGAGAAGCATAGTAAATAGAGGTAATGTGGAAGGTAGGGTGAGTCTCTTTGTTCTCCTCAGGAATTCAACCCAAGGAAATAAAATAAACCTTTTATGGAAATTGAACCTCTACAAAGTTAACCTGTTAGGGGTAATTAAACTGGTGGGGGGGGGGGTTGGTGGGGAGGATGATGAGCTGTACACCACACCACGAGGTCCTGTGTGTATGTCTGACACGTGATGGGGCAGGAGGAGGGCATGTGTGAAAAGTCAGAGTGAAATGGTAGGTTATAATTGGAAGTGTGTGTGTGTGTGTTGTCAGGTGTTATATTCACACACACACACACACGAGCTAAGATAACTTCATCATAACTCCTGAACCGATGTTATCTATACACTTACTGTCCTTCTCTCTCCTCTCCTTCCCTCCTTCCCTCCTCTCCTCCCCTCCCTCCTTCCCTTCCTCACTTCCCTCCTCCCTCACCCCTCCTCCCTCTCCCTCCCTCCCTCACCCTCCCCTCACCCTCCCTCCCCTCCCTTGAGAGGCGATGAAGACACAGCTCCCAGACGGATAAAGTGACTAACACGTGACAGTTGTGGCCAGGACTTGTGCAGCTGCTGTGATGCTGTACAGGTAAGCGTGAGCCCTGTGCTGCTGCTGTGGTGTTGTGCCAGGTGGTGCCAGGCCTGCAGCAGCTGCTGTGATGCTGTACAGGTGGTGCTAGGCCTTGTGCAGCTGCTGTGATGCTGTACAGGTGGTGCTAGGCCTTGTGCAGCTGGATATAGAAAGGATGAATGTACGGAGATAGATAGATAGATAGATAGATAGATAGATAGATAGATAGACAGATAGAGAACCGCCCCTTAAAAGTCTCGTTGGCAGCTGTGATTGATTGTCTGCGTCACAAGTGTTTTGACGGATATATTCCAGACCTTATTATGGCGGCTGTCGGTATTCAATGATTCACTGTATCATGTCTGCCACGACGGAGGGTGGGGGGACGGAGGGGGGTGCGAGTGAGGGGGACGGGAGGGAAGGAGAGAGACAGTGTGTGGGAGATGAAATTTCTCCACGTGACGGGAAAGTGAGGGAGGGATGGGAGGGGAGTGTGACAGAGGATGGGTGTTAGGGGGAAACTGTGGAAGGAAAGGAATGGAAAGGGGAAGGGGAGACGGAAAAGAGGTGTGATAAGAGTTTGATTGGAGGGAGAGGGTTACACGAATGCTCTTCCTCACTTGGATATCTCTAAAGGTCCTCCAAGCAACACACACACACACACACACACACACACATTCCTTCACTTGTACAGTCGGCTTCATTTAGACCTGGTACAATGGCTGGTGTGTTTTGTGAGATGTGGCAAGTCTGTTACTATTTCCCCTTATTGAACCATCCATATTGAACCATCCTTATTGAACCATCCTAACTAAATCATCCTTGCTGAAGCATCCTTGCTGAACCATCCATACTGAACCATCCTTGCTGAACCATCCATACTGAACCATCCATACTGAACCATCCTTGCTGAACCATCCATACTGAACCATCCATACTGAACCATCCTCGCTGAACCATCCTCACTGAACCATCCATACTGAACCATCCATACTGAACCATCCTTGCTGAACCATCCTTACTGAACCACCACCACTCGCCTCATTCACTCCTCCAACTCCTTAATAAACTATGGATCTCCTGTCACCATTGCAGCTATTACCCATCAACTAATTACCCAATCACCTATAAGTCAGCTGATGGTAAATGGCCATGGGCAGCCTCTCTCCGTCATCACAATGTTAAAAAAATAAAAAAATAATAAAAAATAAATAAATAAATGAAATAAATAAATAAATAAATAAATAAATAAATAAATATATAAAACTGGTCGTCTGTAGAGATTAACACTGGGATAAAGTGTCTAAAATGGCTGTTGTTGTGAAAAGTTTAAAATTAATTGAAAGTTAATCTCGCGCGTCACAACAACTACATACTCTCTCTCTCTCTCTCTCTCTCTCTCTCTCTCTCTCTCTTTTACGTACACAGGTCTTCATGTACTGTACGTTTTCTCCCAATATGTACTTATTATATTTTGCAAACATGTACGGAATTTCCTTCAAATGTACACAATTATGGTTTTAATGTACGTATGTCTCTGTATATGACCACGTCCATTATTAACTCTCTCTTGTACGTACAGGCCAGGCCAGACTCCCACGCACACCAAGTACACGTACATGAGTCCAATTCACGGAGCATCCACGGAGACTAACTCACTCCTAGGGGCGCTGTCCTCCAAGAGGGACTCAACGTACTCATCCATGTCTGAGTACTCGGGCAGGACGTCGCCTACTAACTCCTGTAGGGTGAGTACATTAGTCTAGGTTGAGTACATTTATGTGTCTGTGAAGTGTGTATTAGAGTCCGTATAATGATTTAGCTCGATGAGTATAAGGTGTTTTAAATCTCCCTTGAGTACAGTTACATAGTCTCATGAGAAACGATGTCTTGAGTACAATGTCTTAACCCCTTGAGTCTTAACCATAGTACTCAAAGGGTGAAATCATCGTACTCAGTGTTAAATCATCGTACTGAACATATTAAATCACCGTACTCAGTTTTAAATCATCTTACTCAACATATTAAATCACCGTACTCAGTGTTAAATCATCGTACTGAACATATTAAATCACCGTACTCAGTGTTAAATCATCGTACTGAACATATTAAATCACCGTACTCAGTGTTAAATCATCGTACTGAACATATTAAATCACCGTACTCAGTTTTAAATCATCGCACTCAACATATTAAATAATCTTACTCAAATACGTGTCAGGATTTTTACCCCATTAAGAGAAAGGATTTAAAATGAGTTGTTTGACCTCAATGTTGTCATTATATTGTTTGGGTTTTTTACTCGTGGGGAAGGAAAAGGGAGGTAGGGGGAGGTGGGTATGAAGGGGCTGGTGGGTAGGGAGGGAGGTAGGGGGGAGGTGGGGTATGGAAGGGCTGGTGGGTAGGGAGGGAAGTAGGGAGGTGGGTATGAAGGCTGGTGGGTAGGAGGAAGAGGGGAGGTGGGAAGGAAGGGGCTGGGTGGGTGAGGCTGGTGGGTAGGAGGAGGTAGGGGAGGGGTATGAAGGGGCTGGTGGGTAGGGGAGGGAGGTAGGGGAGATGGGTATGAAGGGCTGGTGGGTAGGAGGAGGTAGGGGAGGTGGGTATGAAGGGCTGGTGGGTAGGAGGGAGGAGGGGAGGTGGGGTATGAAGGGGCTGGTGGGGTAGGGAGGGAAGTAGGGGGAGGTGGGTATGAAGGGGCTGGTGGTAGGAGGAAGTAGGGGGAGGTGGGTATGAAGGGGCTGGTGGGTAGGGAGGGAGGTAGGGGGAGGTGGGGTATGAAGGGCTGGTGGGTAGGGAGGGAGGTAGGGGAGGTGGGTAAGGAAGGGCTGGTGGTGGGAGGAGGTAGGGGGAGGTGGGTATGAAGGCTGGTGGGTAGGAGGAAGTAGGGGAGGTGGGTATGAAGGGGCTGGTGGGTAGGGGAGGGAGGTAGGGGGAGGGTATGAAGGGGCCAGGTAGGGAGGAGGTAGGGGAGGTGGGTATGAAGGGCTGGTGGGTAGGGAGGAGGTAGGGAGGTGGGTATGAAGGGGCTGGTGGGTAGGAGGAGGTAGGGGGAGGTGTGTATGAAGGGCTGGTGGGTGAAGGGAGGTAGGGAGTGAGGGAGGTGGGTATGAAGGGCTGGTGGGTAGGGAGGGAGGTAGGGGGGTGGGTGAAGGGGCTGGTGGGTAGGAGGGAGGTAGGGTGGGTGGGTATGAAGGGCTGGTGGGTAGGGAGGAGTAGGGGTGGGTGGGTATGAAGGGCTGGTGGGTGGGGAGGGAGGTAGGGGAGGTGGGTATGAAGGGGCTGGTGGGTAGGGCGGGAGGGGGAGGAAGGGTAGGAGGGGGAGGAGGAAGGTAGGGGATGAGAGAGGGTGGGGGAGAGTGGAGGGTAGTGAGGAGAAGAGGAGGGGGAGAGAAGAGGGGAAAGAGACAGGAGAGAAAGGTGAGGGAGTGGAGGGAAGGGGAAGAAAGATGAGAGGAGGGTAGAAGGAGGAGGAGAGGATGGTAGAGGGAAGAAGAGGAAAGAGAAGAGAAGAGTCAGGGAATCAGGGAAAGGAATAATGAAGGTAAATCTTACATCTCAACGTTAAAAACTCACTAAACATTTCTCTCTTATTAATTAATTATTTTTCTGGACTTTTGAAGTGAGATTTAATTAGATTTATTTTTATTTTTTGAGTTGTTGTTTTTTTAATTAAGTTTATTTACATTATTTTATTAATTTTTTACTTTATTTCATTTTTGTATTTTTTTTCTTTCTGATTAATTTCTTTGCAATTATGGAAAGAGAGAGAGAGAGAGAGAGAGAGAGAGAGAGAGAGAGAGAACCAGTAGAGAAGGGAATATTCTCTCTCTCTCACTTCTCCCCTCTATGCAGTAAATGGCAACATGTTGGCCGTAACCATGACAACGCCAGACCAGAGGGTACGCTTTGAGTCCTTACTTTATCTGACCTACCCTGGCTGTCTGTGCGTGTCAGGCAAGGTCATCTCATCTCAGGTTGTTATATCACCTTTAACCTCGACTCAGAGTGAATTTTTAGATCATTAGGGGTGATTTTAGGTCATTAGGGGTGATTTAAGGTCATTACGGGTGATTGAAGTCACTAGGGGTGATTTTTGGTCACAAATTATCCAACTAAATTCTCCATGACCTTAGGTGACCATAGATGACTGAAGATGACCCTAATTAACTCTAGATGAGCCTTAGATAGCAAAACATTGACCTAGGGTGACCTGAGATGACCCAAGATGACCTCTCCATGACCTTTCTTAGCTATCCTTGCAGAGTAAACGTGTAGAACAGCATGGATAGATGACCTTGATACCTTAGGATGCCCAAAATGACCCCACATGACCTTAGATAACCATTAAATGACCTCACATGACCTTAGGATGCCCCAAGTGACCCCACATGACCTTAGATAACCATTAAATGACCTCACATGACCTTAGGATGCCCCAAATGACCTCACATGACCTTAGATAACCATTAAATGACCTCTCTTGCTTTATCCTTCCAGAGCAGCGTGGGGGACAGCGTGGGTAGCGGAGTGGGAAGTCCTGTGGGAGGCGAGGCACAAGGCCACCTCTCCTTCGGTGTACAGTACGTCGTGACCAGCCCAGAGTCCAACACTGGCAAGCTGGTCATCACTGTCCTCGTGAGTATCTCGAGACCACCTCCTCCTCCCCACGAGATCTCCTCACTAGACCTCCTTCAAACCTCCTCCTCCAAACCTCCCTGTGAAATCTCCTCCTCCAAACCTCCTCCTCTAGACCTCCTTCTCCACCACCTACTCCTTCCTGTACCAGCCTCACACACACACACACACACACACACACACACATATATATATATATATATATATATATATATATATATATATATATATATATATATATATATATATATATATATATATAGAATTGCTTTCATTAATTTGGTGGAGAATATTATTGACATTCATATTTTATTAGGTCATTATAAATGGATTAGTGTGCTAAATCCCTCGTTAATAATAGACCAATTACTCTCTAATTATTCCACGTAGAGGGTGAGGGGGGGGGTGAGGTGAAGGACTGAGGCCATATGAGTGTGGTGATATTAGATTCCTTCGTCAACCAATTCTCCTGTAGTGGTTCTTATCGTAGCTCCCTGTATCCTGTTCCACCCACAGGTTATACGAGATTCAGTAGAGCAGGAACTAAGGAGATAGTTTATGTATTAATTTCTTTACCTGTAGAATCTGTTGTTTTTGTAGGTGTCTTTTAGTCTCATTCAACACTCTTCAAGTCCTTGTGTTTCATCCCTTCTTCGGGAGACGAGGGGCCTTGGTGGTCGGGGTAAACCTAAACAACTACGGTATTTAAAGTCCTTCATTTTTAGGTGTTTCAGTAAGTCCCTTTTAATACGTTTCGGGTCCTTACCTTCTACAGGAGGCGCGGGGCCTAACAGGACGGGAGTATCTGGGTAACGCGTGTGACCCCTACGTGAAGGTGGTGGTGTGGAAGGAGCGACGGTCTCTCAGGAAGCAGAAGTCTCCTCCCCTACACGTCTTCAGGACCCGCACCGTCAGGCACACCCAGGATCCCACCTTCAACCAGTCTTTCGTCATTGAGGCGGCCAAGAGCGACCTCAAGGTAAGAGAGAGTCATTCCTACTTGTCCCAGACGCCCTTCACAGCTACTCCTCGGGGCGGCTGTTGGACCAAACACCTTACACTTGAACTGGTGAGATTTCTGTCTACTGGAAAACTGTCCAAGGGGGATTTTTGTCCACAGGATATTGTCCATGTACCCATATTATGACCCCAACTCATTGACACATCCTCGAAAAATATTATAAAAGACTCCTACCAGACAACCCCTCCTTCCCCCTGACCCCAAGTCTTTCCTCAGATATCCCTACAGCCATCCTCGGGTATTCCTAGAGGATCGTGTAGGATATAGGAGATTCAGTAAGCCTTTGATGTTGTCCATTACAGGGATTCCAACCCCTGTATAGACCACACCACCAGCTGTTCAGGGGGACTTGACTTCATCGACTACAGAGAACTGTTATTGTTGGGTGTTTGGTTAAATTTAGATGGTAATAATGTATATAGACGAGTGTTTATATAATGTTATTTATATATATTTTCATGTTATTGTTGCTTAACCCCTTCAGTACGATGGCTTAACCCTTTCAGTACGATGGCTTAACCCTTTCAGTACGATGGCTTAACCCTTTCAGTACGATGGCTTAACCCCTTGAGCACGATAACTCAATCCCTTGAGTATAATTATAATGCCACCTCTCGTACGTGTGATAAATAAGAACAGTTCAAGATGTCTTTGAGCCTAATGAGCATAATTCATTTGTTCAGTCCCTCTGATATTTAATTATCCACTAATTAAATACTCTAATTGCCTTCATTACGTCTGATTAGTTGTGATTAGATGCAATGTTTAAATAGATTGATTATATTTACGATTCTCATGATTATATTTAGATTAATTATTTAGATTATTATTATAACCCCTCGATTACTTTTGATAATTATAGACTTTTTAATTAATTAACATACATTGTTAATTGAATGGTAAGGTTCTATCTCATTATTTGAGTCTAATTAATAAATATCGCCCAAGGTTTAATGAAGTGATGTATTTGATAGTTAAGTATAATTAGATTTAGTGGTTGTTAATAGTCTCATAGTGATTATAAGCCTCAGGTGTGCTCTTTAGAGGATTGTGTTAGTTTAATTACATGAGCGTCATATAGGGAAATTTTTTACCTGTGCGGAGTTT
>NW_024742238.1:5029999-5422499 GCF_018991925.1 Homarus americanus | reverse complement strand
CTAGATAACTAACACCGACTATCCCAAAGAACATAACCAAAGATCTAATTCTACAAATACTAAAAAAAAAAAAAAATACGAACAGAAACAAAGATCCAGTGCAATGGGATGAATTATTACGCCAATATGTGATCACTAGTGCGCTATTAATCTCTGTTGAAATCGCATCGTGGTAGTAAAATTCAACAATAACAATAGTATTCTCGATTCGGGATACGATTTATGTGATATAGTAGGAGAAATAACATTAAAATTGATAGGAATCTTATTATTTTGGGGTATTTCACGGGATAAGTGAATCATAAATTACATTTCTCGTTCGGGAAATATATTATAAAATTCACAAAACTAAAATACATGGAGAAAAATATATAATAAAAAGCACAAAAATACTGACAAAAAATAACTATCTATTTCAGGGACGAATTTTAGCTCGATAGAATCAATTGAATCACTGTTAAATGACCCTAACATGATGTCTTATTTGTGGCCCGCAAATAAGACCTCTTGATATGTGGGAAAAAATGGTGGCGTTTTGTAGGTGAGATTTTACTAGCATTATAAGTGAACGATTCTTTTTATGGTGAAGAAATATGATGATGATGATGATGGTGGTGGTGATGGTGGTGGTGATGATGATTGAGTAACCAGCAACATGTAAACAGCAAGAAACCAACATTAGACACATCCTTTCATCTCCAGTTACGAGAGAAAATTGTTTAACTCATGATCCTTTGGGAAACTCGAGGGTATTCACCTTATATCCAGCCTGAGAATGTAAGGAAAATGAATCAAGGTGAGATTTTTTGAAGACTGTCATTTGGGATATGTATGTTATTGACCTAAAGAAACTTATCAGTGACTCTAAGATACGAACGAAACTTATCAGTGACTTCAAGATACGTAAAGGGGATTGTATCACTTAAGTAGAAATGTGAGAATACTTTGATTTTATAAGTGGAATTCAAAAAAGTAATTTAAGTAAAGCAGTGGGGCTAATGAGATTTTATTGAAGCGGAGAATTGACTTAAAAGTTCAACACTTTTAAGCGAGCTCAAATGGCATCTTGGCCAATAGGGAAATTATCTCCCGAAATTTCCCGTCTAATGGGGAATTATTTGGGGATTTTTTTTTATCAATAGGGAAATTATGTTGTTGGATTTGCCACAGTGGGGAAATTTTCCACCAAGAACCAATTGCAATATGTTCATTTATTGTTCGTTCGTATTGCAGGAGCTGGTAGTGAAGCTGGTGGCCATGGATTCGGACAAATGGGCGAGTCCATCGACGGTGGGGGAGGTCACTCAGCCACTCCGGGACATCAAAAACTTCGCTGGACTGGAGGAGAGGACCACGCTAAACTATTTCTTAGCTCCTGCCAAATTGGTAAGAAGTTGAGATAATTTTTTATTTTTTTAAGTTTGACATTTATAACTTTTATGATGATGACGACGATGGTGAGGGTTTAATATGACGACGATGGTGAGGGTTTAATATGATGACGACGATGGTGAGGGTTTAATATTATTATTATTATTAGTTGTAGTTTTATATATTTAACATTTATACTCATCTTATATCCATTAACCCCCTCACCCCTTAAGTTAACCACTACCCTCCCTAGGACCCCCACTACCCCCCTTAGAACCTCCCCCACTACCCCCTTAGAACCCCCCATCACCCCCCTTAGAACCCCCATCACTTCTCTTAGAACTCCCCCACCACCCCCCCTTAGAACCCCCACCACCTCCCCCCCCCGGACTATTAATCCTCTGCCAAATCTACACAGAAGGACCTTGCATTCTCCTCCTCCTCCTGTTCCTCCTCTCTCATTCTTGTTTTATTTCTTCCCCATTTCTTTCCCTCCTTGTTTATTCATATTTTTCTTTCTTCCTATTCCTCCTCCCTCCCCCCCCCTTAGCATCATTAGAAGGTCGTTAGCCTCTCACTGATTACCTGCTGGCCCTTCACTGTAAACACACACACACACACACACACACAGTACTTTACTATTTACACAAACTAATACCCTATAACACCTGTTCTATTTACATTAATTTCACATGAGACTAAGTCAGTCCTTCCATAAGTTTTCTCTCTCTCTCTCTCTTCAGTGAATCTCCTCTCTCCCTCCTCCTTCATCTCACCTCTCTCTCCTTCGCTACTTCCTATTCCTCTCTGTCCTTACCCTTCCCTTCCATTTTATTCCCATTCCCTTCTTGTTTATTTTCCTCCTCCTCCCTCCTCCTCCTCTCCTCTGCCTGCCTTCCCTTTCCTTCTTTAATTCACACACACACACACACACACACACACACACAGAGTCCTGGCCCGGTTCATTTATTTACCTTCATACCTTCTTTAATTCACACACACACACACACACACACACACACACAGAGTCCTGGCCCGGTTCATTTATTTACCTTCATACTTGGTATCGACTTTTCCGGCCATTATCGTGGGTCTGGCAACTCTATTCTCTGCAGCAGTCTTCTTATTTCCAGGATGAAGGAAGACTTGGCCTCGCTCCCAGCCAGTCTTTCTTTATATATATAAAAAAAAAAAAATAAAAATAACCCCGATAGATGTAACTAAACTAACTCCTACTAAGTTAACATTATATAAGATTTTGTCTGTTGATAATTATGTATTTTTGGAGCTTTTAATTGTTATAAATTCTCATAGTTAATTTAGATGTGATTAACAAAAGGCAGTTGTTTGGTATGTAACCCCTCAAAGCAATATTTACATTGTCGTACGAAACCTCAGAATTGCCGTACTTGAATGTTATGTTTCTTTATGTTGGTCATATATTTCTTCTTTGTTGCCTCTTTCTTTATTCACAAGATTCACAGAAAAGCATAACAATGTGTTTGTGTGTGTGTGTGAGAGAGAGAGAGAGAGAGAGAGAGAGAGAGAGAGAGAGAGAGAGAGAGAGAGAGAGAGAGAGCATACAACAGGTCTAGCAAAGTCACGGTGAAATTTGATGTTGTTTTGGTCATTATTTTGACACTAGCTTAACGTGAGGCAGTCGACCGTATTTGAATATAAAATAAAATCCTTTCAAAATATATTTATGTGTCGTAACTTCTCACATATCAAGTTAAGGGGAAAATTTAACGTAAGAACTTTTAAGAATCTGTTTTTGTCGTGGATGGAGCTCTTGATAAACTGTGACTACCGCTTACCGTATCTTACCTTTTGTAATGTATTTATACCTGTCGACGTAATGCTGTTATGTGATTTATTTTTTTAAATTGTAGTTTACCTGTGGAACTCTGGCAATAGAACTGCTATTATTATTATTATTATTATTATTATTATTATTATTATTATTATTATTATTATTATTATTATTATTATTATTATTATTATTATTATTATTAATCTTATTCCTTTACCTGCCCTCACAGGACCTAGGTGAGGTGCTTTTCGGGTTGAGTTACCTGCCCACGGCCCAGCGGCTCTCAGTGTCGGTGATCAAGGCCCAGAACCTCAAGCATACCAACGTGGTGGACGACCTTAAGGACTTCTGTGAGTATCGGCGGGGTGAAGAACGTGCTAGGCCACCTATTGTGACCACTACGATTATCGAACACTCTCTCTCTCTCTCTCTCTCTCTCTCTCTCTCTCTCTCTCTCTCTTTCTTTTACATGCAGACGTTTAAATCATCTATCCGTATAGTTCCATGTTCTATGGATGGATGGATGGATGTATGGATGTATGGATGTATGTATGTATGTATGGATGGATGGATGGATGGATGGAGCAGAGCCTCGACTCATTACCAATTAGTGACCATTAAGACAACACTAAACCTTGCTCCAGGATATACATAACTGGTATACATACGAGAATACATAGACCAACCAACCATCTACATCCTCAACTCTTACATGTAGTTATATAGATATTTAGTAAAGTAAAACAGACAAAAGTTAAAGAAGAAAGAAAAAAAAATTCTTTATTCCTGCCACAGTTTACTCGACATTTTGTGGAGTTGAATGAAAGAAACAGTCGACCATTGAGGTTTAGACAACTTAACCTCAATATTAAAGGCTAAAAAAAATCTGTAGTGTTTGTAATTTTGTTTCAAGGGGAAGGTAGAGTCTCTGTGTAATTATGACGCCATTGTTGTTTGAGGAGGGGGTTTTTGTGTGTGTGTGTGTTTTTTTTTTAGGATGAAATGGGGTGGTAGGTGGGGTACGAGGAGGGTGGGACAAAAGTGGGTGGGGTGGTGGGTAAAAGGAGGGTGGAGGGATAAATGGGGATTAGAGAAGGGGACAAGGTGTGGGATAGGGGAAGGGGAGGAATTGATCTCTTATTACCATCTTTTGTCTTGATTTTTATTCAGCCTTTCTCTTTCGTATACTTTTCTCTCCTTGTTTTCTCATCTTTTCTGGTTCGTTTTCATCCATATTCTTGTGTCTGTGTGTGTGTGTGTGTGTGTGTGTGTGACGCGTTAATTCATGGATGGAAACTGTTTTATGTACACGCAGGACAGATAAAGAGATTGGCAGACAGAGAGATAAGGAGACAGACAGATGAAACAGAGTGAGACAGACAGACAGACAACACCGTCACCACATCCCACGGAAGCTTCACATTTAGGTGCGGAAAATATAATCAGGCCACGAGTCACTCCCCAGAGCTGTCAGCCAGGGTCAGGACGCAACACACACACACTCACACCATCGCCTGGCGTTCTCAACTAACCTCAGTCCCACACCCTGAAATGCCACCATGGTCCTACTTTCGCTCGTCTACTGCCCGTGCTGGTGTTATCTTACGTCACCCAGCGTAACGCCAGTGCCATAAAACACTTCGCCAACACGAGCAGTCAAGAACGCCAGGCATTCTATTCCTCCCCACAATGAGATACTTCGTCAGACGGATATTCGACGGTTTACTGCCTGGCGTGGCGTTGTTTTGTGGTTAGCGAGACGGAGCTGTGTGTGTGTATGTGTGTTTGTGTACATCCAACTGTCACACTAACCCCTCTCTTTCCCCTCAGGTCCGTACATCCGGGTACTGCTGATCAGTGGGTCAGGTCGGGTCATTAAGAAGAAGAAGACCACCTGGAGATCTAACACAGCTTCGCCTATATGGAACGAGACGCTGATATTTGACTTGGCTCAGTCACAGGTATGTTGTTGGCTGGTCATGTCACTTATACTTCTCGTTATGTCACTTATACTTCTGGTCGTGTCACTTAAAGGCTGGTCGTTTCGTTTATACTTCTGGCTATGTGACTTACTGTATACTTCTGGTCATGTCACTTATTCTTCTGGTTTTGTTGTTTGACTCCAAGAGTTTGTCGTTTATTAACAATGTTGACGATAATCTTCCTCTATATTTACATTGTTGACGCAAATCACACTTCTTGTTATATCTGATAGGTGGAGCACGTCACCTTCCTGCTGGTGGTGTGCACGCGCCCTCAGCTCCCCGTCACGCCCACCAACTCAGACGCGTCACTCCAGTCCACCGAAACCTTCCACGACAACTCGCTCAGCTTGGCGCCCCCGGACCTCAACTCATCCTCCCTTCATGACCAGAACCAGAACAAGAAGCAGGATAGATATGTGGGTAAGCTGGCGTTGGGGTGTAACGTGCGCAGCAATGACCAAAGGCAACACTGGATGGCCATCATGGCATCCCCCAGGAAGGTCGTGTCGCAGTGGCACGGCCTCAAGTAAACACGACAGTGAAAACGTTCTTAGCAAATGTGAAAATTACTAAACGTCCATAACACTACAATCAACAAATGAAGAAACGTTTCGACAGGTGTGAAATTGATATTTTTTCAAAAATATTGATTCTGTAACGAAGGAAAATGAAAGTAGCAAAATATGTGAGTGTTGAGAAAACATATATAATAAACATTTGTGAAATTAATGGGTAAAAGAAAGGAATAAAAGGTGAAAATTATATTGAAAACGCGAATCAAATATAATGTAAAATAAAAGAACACTAATAAATCGAAAAATTCGAAATTTATGGTAAACTTGAATAATTTGGACAGACATCGAAAGAACATCGGAAACATGTGAAGGACGTTTGGAACAGATGAAAACGAATCAACTTGACCTAAAAATAAATAATACAGGGTGAGTCAAAAGTCTCCATACATAGGCAAAATGATCACTTTATTATACAATCACTTGTAAGTCACAAAATATGCTTTATGTGGCCATCATTAAATTTCAGCAAGATAGGACGCCACCCCATTACAGTATCCGCGTGCGCCAGTGGCTGGATCAGCAGTTTCCGGCTCATTGGATTGGCCGCCGTGGTCCCGTGGAGTGGCCTCCGAGGTCTTCAGACCTCACCCCCCTTGTGGGGGCACTTGAAGGCCACGGTGTACCAGGTGAAGATACCAAACACGGACCACCTAAAGGAACGCATTCGTGATGCGTGTGCGCGCATAACAACGGGCGTTCACCATGAGTGGGAGGAACGCTTCCGTAAGTGCATTCAGAGTAATGGTGCTCACCTAGAGCATATTTTGTGACTTACAAGTGATTGTATAATAAAGTGATCATTTTGCCTATGTATGGAGACTTTTGACTCGCCCTGTAGAGTAAAGAGAAGGGAAGATGAAGGGCGTTGTGTTGTGTTGAGGGTTCAGCAGCTTGTATAAATAAGTGTAAATATATATAGACGATGACACTATGAGGTGTAAGTTACATCATTTAACTACACCTTTACACTTGGGTCCTGAATTCTCAAAGGTTATGCCGGTTTAATTTTTCTTATATATTTCACCTTAACTGGAGCTATGAGAACGCGTCATATTACGTCCACCTTTGCGATTTAAGTGAAGTAAGTTGCGTAGACGCGTTCAGACATCTTTTGCGGAAGGAAAGTCTTGGTGTTCATGAACCTTTGAGGGTTCAGATCCAGGTGTATAGTTGTTCCCCTAGTACAGTGACCTATCTACAGGTTAGTGCCAGGGGGTCATCTGAGGCTCGTCCCAATAACCTAATACTATGTGTACAGCATAATGTTCTTTTTTTGGGAGGGCATAAATATGACCCCGATCTAATAACATGACTAGTTTCAGTTTTGTATATAATTTAATGCCTGTCATCGTTGAGGTGTAAAAATTAGCACTAGGCCTATATTGATTAAAACTAAGTGTATCCAGATGTATTAGAGTGTTGCCTGAGCTATTGCCAGAGTTTACCGTACTGTAATGTTCTCCAGATGCTGATAATATTCCCTGGACACTTTTGGCCAATAACGTTGACCAGCTAGAAACTAATAATAATATACTGTTTATGACGTCAAGTGATGTCAGGTATTGCTAAAAGTTCCCAAAGTATTTTGTCATTAATTGACCATTGTTGGAAGAATACCACGAACAGGAATGCTAAACTTTTTTTGAAAGCAGATGAACCAACCAAAGCTAACCAATACAACCACAGTATCATCAGGTTACATTTGGTGTGATTGGTTGGTTCGTGCTGTTTGAACATTAGGCAACATTGTAGTACTGTAGTTTAGTGGTCGTGATCGTGGTATTTTTTCTAACACAGCACATCTTGCTAATTTATCTATGGGTGATATTCGGTGAGTTTTATTTTATTAGTAGTTGATTGTGATATTATTTTGTTATGTACAGAGTTATGGTTTGGGTGATCACTGGGATTATGGGTAATATATTAATATATATATACAAATGTACTTCTATGTCAAGCACAAAATATACCATTATGGAAATTGGTCAAATCAGCTTCAGAATTAAAAGGGCCGTAGCGTAATCTAATCAGTTTTACAGAGAACTCAAATGGTTGAGGTTTTTTATATTTTGTTTCATTAGGAATGAGGTTTATTCAGACCACTTCACCAGCGGCCTCTCATTACAGTCGTAGGCCATGAATGTTCACCGTACTTGCACAATCCGTCGCAAGATATACTGTATCAAGTCATTTGTGAGTTCGTAAAATATGACAATCAATGTAAGAATGTTGGCTTTCTTGAGGGGGGGAATTTCTGCCCAACCCTTAGTCGCGGTTCTCAAGGTTCGTAAGTTAGTCTTTTTAGCTACTTCAATTACATATATCAACTTATTTTCTGACTGACTGACTGAATCCCACACCCACGACCCGTTCTCCCCAAAGGCTCCTCAGCGTACCTCCGGGTAGCTTGTGTCAGCCAATCAAGAACACAGTTGACTACCACTATTTTTGCGTGCGGATAACAGAGAACACATCTAGTTACGGTAGCGTCTCAGTGCAATTTCGACGTCAATTTTTTGGCTGCCAGCTTTGTGTCTTAGCTTAAGTGAGCCGACCCGTTTAGATGCGTTCTCACATCCCGACATTTTAAGACGAAAATCTGATTTACGAAGCTTTGAGAATCTTGTGTTCATGGAGAGAGGACAAGCCTAGTATGGCGGACTCTTACATAATCAAAGCTAAGTCCAGTATCGTTCGAGTTGAAATATCACACGTGTATATTCATAGATGTTGTGTCATAATAAATGGTTTATTGTATGAGGTGAGGCAATAACTACGACGACACAGACAGTTACGTATGTGGAGAAGTCGACACCATTAGTTTAGTGAGTTTAATGTTATGCCTTGTTGTTGTATTGAATTATATTATATAAGGAATAATATGATAACTACGGGTGTTAAAAGTAGGGGAGCATCATAACAAAAAGTAATTATTATACAAGTTTTATTATATAATGTAACATGACATCGTAATAACGGGAAACGACAAATAACAGCCTCCAAAGAACAGAAAATTATTTCTTAAGATTTAGCAACATTAATTAATATGACAAGAGAAGCCGTGTGAACTGTGATTATGCCATGTTAGGTCTTGCTAGTCAACATAACATCAGCTGCCCCGCACAACCTTAACGAAATACCTGTAGGTGTCAAATTCTCAACGTTTCCTGCGTTATATTTTCCCTTTACTGATTAAGAAATATCTAGTCAAAGTTAGAATTTCGGTGTAATTTTGATGCCATTTAACAAGACTTTTCGAGTGAATCAGAAACATTTAAACAACCTTAGTTACGGGAAGGAAAAACAGCTTACGAGTGAGTGTTTGAGAGTGTGGACTAATGATGCATATTGTACGTATATTTAAGGACGATGCTCACTTGTGTATAAAACTTTGACCTTCCAATGGCTGGTGTATATCTAGTGCACTTACTAGTTAATCTTCACGGTCTCATTCTCAAATATTCGTTCGTTAAACTTTTGCCCGTAATTAAAGAGATTGCTTCTAGGCTGCTGTTAAAAGTGTTCCAGTGTTCAAAAGCCTCCGCCGGGTCAAAAATTATCCTTAATGTCTTGTTTATTGATGTAGTTTTCTCGCTGTGTAGATTATTTGAATTATGATTATGATCGTCTGTGTGTACTATCGACGCCCATTCCGATGACGTCACGAATCTTAGTCTAAGAGAACCAGTGAGACGTTCTCTTTTATTTAGGGGGAAATTGAACCCACGAATATTTGAGTGTGGGAGCGTGTGCCATGGTAGAGAGGTTGGTAGTTATTATGTTATACGTGAAGATATATACAACCGTGTTTATATTAATTTAAAGAAGTTAGAAACATTATGTGGTTTGTCTTTCAAGTCGTGTACTGCAAGTGTCAGCCTCCCGTGTGTGGGGCTACACACTGTGAGGGCCTCTAATACGGCCTACGTTACACCAAGAGGAAAATGCCCATAGTTATACCTTTAGTTCACGTTATTAATGACACTGTCTAGTAAACAATTTTCACCTTGATTTACCTGTATACATGACAGGTTCTCAGTATGTTGAAGGTGGGTGTCATAAACCTGACGGCTGTTAGGGGTAGTGTGGATGCAGTGCACTGAACATAAGCCTTCGGTACACAAGGAGGTAGTGTAGCCGGCACTACATTCAACCGCCTTCACTACTCCTACTGTCAAGTTAGGCGACCCCTTTCAACTGGGTCGACTGTTGTGTGCTAGACACGAACCAGCGACTCTTGGACAGTGGTGGTGTCCGCTTGACCGCCCACCCTGGCAGACAGTTAAGGGCACCGAAACAAAAATCAGCAATCCATCGTTTTTTTTTTTTTTGGTTATTAAAAGGAAAAAAAAAACCTTCCCGGTCAGTGTTAATCATAAAAAGTTGTAAATTGGTCATTATATCAAAGTTGTGACAGTCTCCCTTTGGACCCAGGCTCTGTGATGAGGAAGATTTGATTGTATTTTTATAGGAATTTTTGTTACTCCATCACTGTAGCTTCAGTGTTGATGTTTATCGTGGTGGTGGAGTTGTAGTGGACGCTGGCCGATTCATTTTCTAAGGGTGCAACCAATCAAACAAGCGGACGTTTGGTGTAAATCAGATCCAGCCAATTAAGGTTCTAGATTTAAATCACAAGTTCGTTTGACTCTACCAATCAGCGTTTTCATCCCTTTAAAACAACCAATGAGAGTGCATCAGACACCCAAGACCACCAATCACCACTGAGGTGCAGGGCGGAGTAATGGACAGGTTTTGTGATTTTTATGACAGTAATCTTAAGTGTAATTCTATATGTGATATCGTAATGTAAGCTTAGAGTGACCTGATGCTTCGTCTCCCTAGCATGGCAGTAGCTTGTACGAGTTAGGTTTTAGCTGTAACTGTGAATTTTGGTGTCCATCAATATGTAATAGTGCTCACTGGAAGTTACCAGCAGTTCCTTAACCAAAATGTATCGTAACGAAATGGAGACTTTCTTCTTGGTTGACTATGTATACACTTAATATATCAGAGGAATAATATAACAAACACTCGCCATTTTAATTGTAAGTTTCAGTGATAAATGGCAATTTTTATCATCCTGTTACGAGGTTTTGGTTGAGACAGTTGTCAACTCGTAAATGTGGAGCTTCACTGTTTATTTTATTAATTGTTACGTGTTTATAAGTGTCACCTGATTTGGATAAACAGATTGTCCAGGATTTACTGTTGAGAACTGTGAGGAAGTGACCCCCCCCCCCCACCTTCCTTACCAGGCATACTCGGTGTTCAAATAGTCAGCTCTACCCTCCCCAGCACAGACTACACAGACTACACCCTAACACTACACCCCCTTACACCCCCACAACACACCACCCTCACAACACAGACTACGCCCCCACAACACAGACTACGCCCCCACAACACAGACTACGCCCCCACAACACACACTACGCCCCCACAACAACACTCCCGACAGCGTTACACCATACACCTGATTCTCAAAGGTTTTTAAGTTGAATTTCCCCAAAGATGAAAATTTAACTTTATGAAAACATTTCTCAGAGTGCCAAAATGACCTCAAATAATAACATCAAAATTACTCTTAAGATTACCCAAACCAGATCCATTCACCAAGTACCAATTATGAGACAAAATTAACACACATAATTATTTTGCGGGATTATTAGAAATAACCTTACGTGAAATTTTCCTCGTGGATGGTAATGTTACTAGGGTACAGAAGAACGTCAGACTTGCACCCGACTAGGATAACATTTTACTCTACCAATTCTACACATACGAACCTTTGAGAATCCCAGTCCAGTTATACACATTCCTTATTGTTAAAACCTCTTCAAGTTCAGGTGGGAATAGTCAAATGAACATCCTCTTAGTCAAAAAGAAATTTTATTTAGAGGACTGTACGTTGACCCAGATGGTCAAATCAGGCGAGATGTTTATATTTGTCAATTATGCTACGAGACAGTGGCTCCAGCGTCTCCATAATTGATTGTGAGCTGTTTATGATTGCTTGCCGTCTGAAATAAAGGGCATTATTGACATTCTCGTTCAGGTGTGTTAGGTGTGTCAGAGTTTTATTCAACGCCTTTCCATGACAGTCTTTTAAAAGCAAACGGCTATATACTGTTAATGGAAACTAAGTATTTTTTTTCTACGTGGCAACATGCAGTTTGTGACACTCTCTCAACGATCATATATATTTCTATAAATATAGTAAAAATGTATTCAAACGTGAGAACAGAAGTCAGTTATGTAGCAAAACCTACGATTGTTTTGAAAAGATAAACATAATTGTAAAACCATGCATAAACATTCACGTCCAAAATCTCAAGGTTAGTGTGTTAAATATTATCAGTCTGGTAACAATGTCTCTTGTAATAAAGAAAATATATTGTAAATTATCTGGTATTACAGTAGATACATAAAATATGGTGCAGTGGCGTACCTTTTTTTTTTATTTGCACAAACCTCTAATAACTACAGTTTGGTGCACTCTTCTGTACTGTATTGATGTATAAGAGGTGAAAGATTAAAATGATGTTGATAAAACACATACTTATGACTTAATTTTGTTTAATTTGACCTTCGTGAACAGCCGACCGACTGTACCATCAGCAGAGCAGGCAGCTTCTGGTCCCATTCTGTCTGCCCCTCCACATACCACCCCTCCCTCCCTCCCTCTTACCACCCTCCCTCCCTCCTCCTACCACCCCTCTCCCTCCTCATACCACCCTCCCTCCCTCATGGGAAGTAGATTATCGACTTTTTGGGGAGATATTAACATGTTTTCCAAGTAGATTATCATAGAAAGCAGGGAAATTTGTATAACAGAAAATGGGAAATATTTCTATCTGGGAAAGTTTATCTACTTATCATAGAAAACAGAGAGAATTGTATCATAGAAAATGGGAAATATCTACTTTCCGGGAAAGTTGGTTATCTACTTTCGAAAAGTAGATAGATTTTCTACTTTTCGGGAAAAGTAGATATCGACTTTTCAGGGAATTAAATTTTTCGAATTTTTGGGGAAATATTACCTAATTTGCAGAAGTAGATTATCATAGAAAACAGGAAATTTGTATCATAAAAAATGGGAAATATATCTACTTTTCGGGAAAAGTTGGTTATCTACTACGAAAAGTAGATAATTTTCTACTTTTCGGGAAGTAGATTATCGACTTTTTAGGGAAGTAAATTTTCGAATTTTGGGGAAATATTACCTAATTTGCGAAGTAGATTATCATAGAAAACGGGGAAATTTGTATCTCATAAAATGGGAAATATCTACTTTCCGGGAAAGTTGGTTATCTACTTTCGAAAGGTAAATAGATTTTACTTTTCGGGAAAGTAGATTATCGACTTTTTCGGGGAAGTAAATTTTTCGAATTTTTGGGGAAATATTACCTAATTTTTGCAGAAGTAGATTATCATAGAAAACGGGAAATTTGTATCATAAAAATGGAAATATCTACTTGGGAAAGTTGGTTATCCACCGAAAAATAAACTCAGACACACTACTACTTTCGGGAGAAGTAGATTATCGACTTTTTCAGGGGAAGTAAATTTTTCAATTTTGGAAATATATTACCTAATTTTTGCGAAGTATTAGATTATCATAGAAAACGAAATTTGTATCATAAAATGGGAAATATCTACTTTCCGGGAAAGTTGGTTATCTACTTTCCCGAAAATGAAATAATTACTTTCGGGAAGAAGTAGATTATCGACTTTTCGAGGAAGTAAATTTTTCGAATTTTGGGAAATATTACCTAATTTTGCAGAAGTAGATTATCATAGAAAACGGGAAATTTGTATCATAAAAATGGGAAATATCTACTCAAGGAAGTTGGTTATCTACTTTCCCGAAAAATAGACACTACTACTTTTCTGGAAGAGTTATCGACTTTCGGGGAAGTAAATTTTCGAATTTTGGAAATATTACCTAATTTTGCAGAGTAGATTATCATAGAAAACGGGAAATTTGTATCATAAAATGGGAAATATCTACTTTCCGGGAAGGATTGGTTATCTACTTTCCCGAAAAGTGATAGATTACCTACTTTCGGGAAAGTAGATTATCGACTTTTTTCGGGATGTAAATTTTCGAATTTTGGGGAAATATTACCTAATTTTGCGAAGTAGTTATCATAGAAAGCAGGAAATTTGTATCATAAAAATGGGAAATATCTGCTTTCCGGGAAAGTTGGTTATCTACTTTCCCGAAAAATGAATAGACCCTCTACTTTTTTCGGAAGTAGATTATCGACTTTTCGAGGAAGTAGATTTTTCGAATTTTGGGGAAATATTATCTAATTTTTGCGAAGTAGTTATCATAGAAAACGGGAAATTTGTATCATAAAAATGGGAAATATACTTTCCGGGAGAGGATTAGTTATCTCTTTCCCGAAAATTAGATAGAAACCTACTACTTTTCAGTAGATTATCGACTTTTTCGGGGAAGTAAATTTTTCAATTTTGGGAAATATTACCTAATTTTGCGGTAGGTATCATAGAAAGGGGAAATTTGTACTTAAAAAAAATGGGAAATATACACTTTTCAGGAGAGAAGTTGGTTATCTACTTTCCCGAAAAGTGATAGATTTTCTACTTTACTGGAAAGTAGATTATCGACATTTCGGGAAGTAAATTTTCGAATTTTGGGGAAATATTGCACCTAATTTTGCAGAAGTAGATTATCATAGAAAACAGGAAATTTGTATCATAAAATGGGAAATATCTACTTTCCGGGAAAGTTGGTTATCTACTTTCGAAAAGTGGGCTGAGATTTTCTACTTTTCTGGAAAGTAGATTATCGACTTTTCAGGGGAAGTAAATTTTCGAATTTTGGGGAAATATTACTAATTTTTGCAGTAGATTATCATAGAAAACGGGAAATTTGTATCGCAAAAATGGGAAATATCTACTTTCCGGGAAAGTTGGTTTATCTACTTCCGAAAGTAGATAGATTTTTCAGGGAAGTAGATTATCGACTTTCAGGGAAGTAGATTTTCGAATTTTGCAGGAAATATTGCCCAAATTTTGCGAAGTAGATTATCATAGAAAACGGGAAATTTGTATCATAAAAAATGGGAAATATCTACTTTTCCGGAAAGTTGGTTATCTACTTTTCCCGAGGTGGGTAGATTTTCTACTTTTCGGGAAAGTAGATTATCGACTTTCGAGGAAGTAGATTTTCAATTTTGGAAATATTATCTAATTTTGCAAGTAGGTATCTAAACGGGGATGCATGGCAAAAGTAGGGAAATATCTACTTTCCAGGAAGTTTGGATTATCTACTTTCGAAAAATAGATAGGTACCACTACTACTTTTCGGGAAGAGTAGTTATCGACTTTTCGGGAAGTAAATTTTTCGAATTTTGGAAATATTACTATTTTTAGTAGATTATCGCAGAAACAGAAATTTGTATCATAAAATGGAAATATCTACTTTCCGGGAAAGTTGGTTTATCTACTTTCCCGAAAA
Organism: Homarus americanus; assembly: GCF_018991925.1. Taxonomy (NCBI): domain Eukaryota; kingdom Metazoa; phylum Arthropoda; class Malacostraca; order Decapoda; family Nephropidae; genus Homarus; species Homarus americanus. The sequence goes on along the minus strand of NW_024742238.1, from coordinate 5,407,265 downwards.
GTAGATAGATTTTCTACTTTTCGGGAAAGTAGATTATCGACTTTTCGGGGAAGTAGATTTTCGAATTTACGGGAAATATTACCCAAATTTTGCGGTAGATTATCATAGAAAACAGGAAATTTGTATCATAAAAAATGGAAATATCTACTTTCCGGGAAAGTTGGTTATCTACTTTGCGGAAAAGTGGGCTCAGATTTTCTACTTTCGGGAGAAGTAGATTATCGACTTTTTCGAGGAAGTAGATTTTTCGGGTACGGAAATATTTATCTAATTTTGCAGAAGTAGATTATCATAGAAAACTGGGAAATTTGTATCATAAAAATGGAAATATCTACTTTTCAGAGAAGTTGGTTACATCTACTTGGCGATAATTTCTACTTTCGGTAGGATTATCATTTTCGAGGAAGTAGATTTTTTCAATTTTTGGGGAAATATTGCAAATTTTGCGAAGTAGATTATCATAGAAAACGGAAATTTGTATCATAAAAATGGGAAATATCTACTTTCGGGAGAGGATTGGTTTATCTACTTTCCCGAAAAGTGAATAGGCCCTACTACTTTTCGGGAAGATTATCGACTTTTCGAAGTAGATTTTTCGGAACACAGGAAATATTGCCTAATTTTGCGAAGTAGATTATCACCAGAAAACTGGGGAAATTTGTATCATAAGAAATGGGTAATATCTACTTTCGGGAAAGTTGGTTGAAAAGTAGATAGATTTCTACTTTCGGGAAGAGTAGATTACGCGACTTTTTCGAGTAGATTTTCGAATTTTGGGGAAATATTACCTAATTTTGCGAAGTAAGTTATCATAGAAACGGGAAATTTGTATCATAAAAATGGGAAATATCACTTTCCGGGAAGAGTTGGTTATCTACTTTCCCGAAAAATGATTAGTTACCTACTTTTCGCGAAGTAGATTATCGACTTTTTTCGGGGAAGTAGATTTTCGAATTTTGGGGAAATATTGCACAATTTTTGAAGTAGATTATCATAGAAAACGGGAAATTTGTATCATAAAAATGGGGAAATATCTACTTTCCGGGAAGAGTTGGTTATCTACTTTCGAAAAGTAGATGAATTTACCTACTACTTTTCGGGAGAAAGTAGATTATCGACTTTTCGAGAGTAAATTTTCAATTTTTGGGGAAATATTACCTAATTTTTGCGAAGTAGATTATCATAGAAAAAGGAAATTTGTATAAAAAAAAGGGAAATATCTACTTTTCAGGAAAGTTGGTTATCTACTTTCGAAAAGTAGATAAATTTTCTACTTTTCGGGAAGTAGATATCGACTTCTCAGGAAGTAAATTTTTCAATTTTTGGAAATATTACCTAATTTTGCAGAAGTAGATTATCATAGAAAACGGGAAATTTGTATCATAAAATGGGGAAATATCTACTTTTCAGGAAAGTTGGTTATCACTTTCGAAAAATAAACCCCCTCTACTTTTTCGGGAAAGTAAGATTATCGACTTTTTCGAGGGAAGTAAATTTTCGCATTTTGGGGGAAATATTTACCTGGGTATTTTGCGAGAAGTATTAGTTATCATAGAAAACGGGAAATTTGTATCTTAAAATGGGAAATATCTACTTTTCCGGGAAAGTTGGTTATCTACTTTCGAAAAGTAGATATAACCCTACTACTTTTTCGGGGAGAGAGTAGATTATCGACTTTTTCGAGGTAGATTTTCGAATTTTTGGGGAAATATTGCAAATTTTGCGAAGTAATTTATCGCGAAAACGGGAAATTTGTATCATAAAAATGGGAAATATCTACTTTCCGGGAAAGTTGGTTATCCTTTCGAAAATAGATAGAAACACTACTACTTTTCGGGAGAGAAGTAGATTATCGACTTTTCGGGGAAGTAGATTTTCGAATTTTGGAAATATTGCCTAATTTTGCGGAAGTAGATTATCATAGAAAACTGATGAAATTTGCATCATAAAAATGGGAAATATCTACTTTCCAAGGAAGTTTGGTTATCTACTTTCCCGAAAATAGACTCAAACACTACTTTTCGGGAAAGTGAATTACTGACTTTTTCGGGAAGTGATTTTCGAATTTTGGGGAAATATTGCCTAATTTTGCGAAAGTAGATTATCCATGAAAACAGGAAATTTTGTATCATAAAAATGGAAATATCTACTTTCCGGAAGTTGGTTATCTACTTTCTCGAAAAGAAAATAAAATACATTACTACTTTTCAGGAAAGTAGATTATCGACTTTTTCGGGGAAGTAGATTTTTCGAATTTTGGGGAAATATTATTACCTAATTTTGCGAAGTAGATTATCATAGAAAACGGGAAATTTGTATCATAAAATGGGAAATATACTTTCACGGAAAGTTGGTTATCACTTTCGAAAGTAGAAAACCTACTTTCGGGAAAGTAGATTATCGACTTTTCGGGGAAGTAAATTTTTTCGAATTTTGGGGGAAATATTACCCCTAATTTGCAGAATTATCATAGAAAACGGGAGAATTTGTATCATAAAAATGGGAAATATCTACTTTCCCCAAAGGTCGAAATCTAGCTACGAAAAGTCGATAATCTACTTTCTCGAAAAGTAGAAAATCTATCTACTTTTCGGGAAAGTAGATAACCAACTTTCCCGGAAAGTAGATATTTCCCATTTTTATGATACAAATTTCCCGTTTCTATGATAATCTACTTCGCAAAATTAGGTAATATTTCCCCCAAAATTCGAAAATCTACTTCCCCGAAAAGTCGATAATCTACTTTCCTGAAAAGTAGAAAATCTATCTACTTTTCGGGAAAGTAGATAACCAACTTTCCCGGAAAGTAGATATTTCCCATTTTTTATGATACAAATTTCCCGTTTTCTATGATAATCTACTTCGCAAAATTAGGTAATATTTCCCCCAAAATTCGAAAATCTACTTCCGCGAAAAGTCGATAATCTACTTTCCCGAAAAGTAGAAAAATCTATCTACTTTTTGGGAAAGTAGATAACCAACTTTCCCGGAAAGTAGATATTTCCCATTTTTTAGGATACAAATTTCCCGTTTTCTATGATAATCTACTTCGCAAAATTAGGTAATATTTCCCCCCAAATTCGAAAATCTGCTTCCCCGAAAAGTGGATAATCTACTTTCCCGAAAAGTAGAAAATCTATCTACTTTTCGGGAAAGTAGATAACCAACTTTCCCGGAAAGTAGATATTTCCCATTTTTTATGATACAAATTTCCCGTTTTCTATGATAATCTACTTCGCAAAATTAGGTAATATTTCCCCCAAAATTCGAAAATCTACTTCCCCGAAAAGTCGATAATCTACTTTCCCGAGGTGTAGAAAATCTGTCTACTTTTCGGGAAAGTAGATAACCAACTTTCCCGGAAAGTAGATATTTCCCATTTTTTATGACACAAATTTCCCGTTTTCTATGATAATCTACTTCGCAAAATTCGGTAATATTTCCCCCCAAATTCGAAAATCTACTTCCCCGAAAAGTCGATAATCTACTTTCCCGAGAAGTAGAAAATCTGTCTACTTTTCGGGAAAGTAGATAACCAACTTTCCAGGAAAGTAGATATTTCCCATTTTTTATGATACAAATTTCCCGTTTTCTATGATAATCTACTTCGCAAAATTAGGTAATATTTCCCCAAAATTCAATCTACTTCCCCGAAAAGTCGATAATCTACTTTCGAAGTAGAAAATCTATCTACTTTTCGGGAAAGTAGATAACCAACTTCCCGGAAAGTAGATATTTCCCATTTTTATGATACAAATTTCCCGTTTCTATGATAATCTACTTCACCGATTCATTCCCCAAATTCAATCTACTTCCCCGAAAAGTCGATAATCTACTTTCTGAGAAGTAGAAAATCTCAGCTACTTTTCGGGAAATGGTAACCAACTTTCCCGGAAAGTAGATATTTCCCATTTTTTGTGATACAAATTTCCCGTTTTCTATGAAAATCTACTTCATAAAATTAGGTAATATTTTCCCAAAAGTCGATAATCTACTTCCCCAAAAAGTCGATAATCTACTTTACCGAAAAGTAGATAATCTACTTTTCGGGAAAGTAGATAACCAACTTTCCCGGAAAGTAGATATTTCCCATTTCCTGTGATACAAATTTCCCGTTTTGTATGATAATCTACTTCTTAAAAGTAGGTAATATTTTACCAAAAAGTCGATAATGTACTTCCCCGAAAAGTCGATAATCTACTTTTCCGAAAAGTAGAGAAAATCTATCTACTTTTCAGGAAAGAGTAGATAACCAACTTTCGGAAAGTAAGATGTTTCCCCATTTTTTTATGATACAAATTTCCGTTTTCTATGATAATCTACTTCGCAAAGATTAGGTAATATTTCCCCCAAATTCAATCTACTTCCCCGAAAAGTCGATAATCTACTTTCCCAAAAGAAAGAAAATCTATCTACTTTTCGGGAAAGTAGATAACCAACTTTCGCAGAAAGTAGATATTTCCCATTTTCTGTGATACAAAATTCCTTTTTTCTATGATAATCTACTTCTGAAAATCAGGTAATATTTCTCAAAAAGTCGATAATCTACTTCCTCAAAAAGTCGATAATCTACTTTCCCGAAAAGTAGATAATCTACTTTTCGGGAAAGTAGATAACCAACTTTCCCGGAAAGTAGATATTTCCCTTTTTTTATGATACAAATTTCCCGTTTTCTATGATTATCTACTTCGCAAAATTAGGTAATATTTCCCCCAAAATTCGAAAATCTCCTTCCCCGAAAAGTCGATAATCTACTTTCCCGAAAAGTAGAAAAGCTATCTACTTTTCGAGAAAGTAGATAACCAACTTTCCCGGAAAGTAGATATTTCCCATTTTTTATGACACAAATTTCCCGTTTTCTATGATAATCTACTTCGCAAAATTAGGTAATATTTCCCCCAAAATTCGAAAATCTACTTCCCTGAAAAGTCGATAATCTGCTTTCCCGAAAAGTAGAAAAATCTATCTACTTTTCGGGAAAGTATATAACCAACTTTCCCGGAAAGTAGATATTTCCCATTTTTTATGATACAAATTTCCCGTTTTCTATGATAATCTACTTCATAAAAATTAGGTAATATTTCCCCAAAATTCCAATCTACTTCCCCGAAAAGTCGATAATCTACTTTCTCGAAAAGTAGAAAATCTATCTACTTTTCGGGAAAGTAGATAACCAACTTTCCCGGAAAGTAGATATTTCCCATTTTTTATGATTCAAATTTCCCGTTTTCTATGATAATCTACTTCGCAAAATTCGGTAATATTTCCCCCAAAATTCGAAAATCTACTTCCCCGTAAAGTCGATAATCTACTTTCCCGAAAAGTAGAAAATCTATCTACTTTTCGGGAAAGTATATAACCAACTTTCCCGGAAAGTAGATATTTCCCATTTTTTATGATACAAATTTCACGTTTTCTATGATAATCTACTTCGCAAAATTAGGTAATATTTCCCCCAAAATTCGAAAATCTACTTCCCCGAAAAGTCGATAATCTACTTTCCCGAAAAGTAGAAAATCTATCTACTTTCGGGAAAGTATATAACCAACTTTCCCGGAAAGTAGATATTTCCCATTTTTTATCATACAAATTTCCCGTTTTCTATGATAATCTACTTCGCAAAGAATGGTAATATTTCCCCCAAAATTCGAAAATCTACTTCCCCGTAAAGTCGATAATCTACTTTCCCGAAGTGTAGAAATTCTGTCTACTTTTCGGGAAAGTAGATAACCAACTTTTCCGGAAAGTAGATATTTCCCATTTTTTATGATACAAATTTCCCGTTTTCTATGCTAATCTACTTCGCAAAATTAGGTAATATTTCCCCCAAAATTCGAAAATCTACTTCCCCGAAAAGTCGATAATCTACTTTCCTGAAAAGTAGAAAATCTATCTACTTTTCGAGAAAGTAGATAACCAACTTTCCCGGAAAGTAGATATTTCCCATTTTTTATGATACAAATTTCCTGTTTTCTATGATTATCTACTTCGCAAAATTAGGTAATATTTCCCCCAAAATTCGAAAATCTACTTCCCCAAAAAGTCGATAATCTACTTTCCCGAAAAGTAGAAAATCTACCTACTTTTCGGGAAAGTAGATAACCAACTTTCCCGGAAAGTAGATATTTCCCATTTTTTATGATACAAATTTCCTGTTTTCTATGATTATCTACTTCGCAAAATTACGTAATATTTCCCCCCAAATTCGAAAATCTACATCCCCGAAAAGTCGATAATCTACTTTCCCGAAAAGTAGAAAATCTATCTACTTTTCGGGAAAGTAGATAACCAACTTTCCCGGAAAGTAGATATTTCCCATTTTTTATGATAAAAATTTCCCGTTTTCTATGATAATCTACTTCGCAAAATTAGGTAATATTTCCCCCAAAATTCGAAAATCTACTCCCCCGAAAAGTCGATAATCTACTTTCCCGAAAAGCAGAAAATCTATCTACTTTTCGGGAAAGTAGATAACCAACTTTCCCGGAAAGTAGATATTTCCCATTTTTTATGATACAAATTTCCCGTTTTCTATGATAATCTACTTCGCAAAATTAGGTAATATTTCCTCCAAAATTCGAAAATCTACTTCCCCAAAAAGTCGATAATCTACTTTCTCGAAAAGTAGAAAATCTATCTACTTTTCGGGAAAGTAGATAACCAACTTTCCCGGAAAGTAGATATTTCCCATTTTTTATGATACAAATTTCCCGTTTTCTATGATAATCTACTTCGCAAAATTACGTAATATTTCCCCCAAAATTCGAAAATCTACTTCCCCGAAAAGTCGAAAATCTACTTTCCCGAAAAGTAGAAAATCTATCTACTTCTCGGGAAAGTAGATAACCAACTTTCCCGGAAAGTAGATATTTCCCAGTTTTTATGATACAAATTTCCCGTTTTCTATGATAATCTACTTCCCAAAATTACGTAATATTTCCCCCAAAATTCGAAAATCTACTTCCCCGAAAAGTCGATAATCTACTTTCCCGAAAAGTAGAAAATCTATCTACTTTTCGGGAAAGTAGATAACCAACTTTCCCGGAAAGTAGATATTTCCCATTTCTTATGATACAAATTTCCCTTTTTCTATGATAATCTACGTCGCAAAATTACGTAATATTTCCCCCCAAATTCGAAAATCTACTTCCCCGAAAAGTCCATAATCTACTTTCCCGAAAAGTAGAAAAGTTATCTACTTTTCGGGAAAGTAGATAACCAACTTTCCCGGAAAGTAGATATTTCCCATTTTTTATGACACAAATTTCCCGTTTTCTACGATAATCTACTTTGCAAAATTAGGTAATATTTCCCCCAAAATTCGAAAATCTACTTCCTCGAAAAGTCGATAATCTACTTTCCCGAGAAGTAGACAGATTTTCTACTTTTCGGGAAAGTAGATAACCAACTTTCCCGGAAAGTGAATAGATTTCTACTTTTCGGGAAGAGTAGATAACTTTTCGGAAGAGTAGATATTTTCCCCATTTTATGATACAAATTTCCGTTTTCTATGATAATCTACTTCACAAAATTAGGTAATATTTCTACCCCAAAATTCGAAAATCTACTTCCCGAATTCCCCGAAAGTCGATAATCTACTTTCCCGAAAGTGGAAAATCTATCACTTTTCGGGAAAGTAGATAACCAACTTCGGAAAGTAGATATTTCCCATTTTTATGATACAAATTTCCCGTTTTCTATGATAATCTACTTCGCAAAATTAGGTAATATTTCCCCAAAATTCGAAAATCTACTTCCCCGAAAAGTCGATAATCTACTTTCCCGAAAAGTGAAAATCTATCTACTTTTCGGAAATTAAATAACTCCCGGAAAGTAGATATTTCCCATTTTGTATGATACAAATTTCCGTTTTCTATGATAATCTACTTCGCAAAATTGGTAATATTTCCTCCAAATTCGACAATCTACTTCCCCCGAAGTCGATAACCAACTTTCCCGGAAAGTAGATATTTCCCATTTTTATGATACAAATTTCCCGTTTTCTATGATAATCTACTTCGCAAAATTAGTAATATTTCCCCCAAAATTAAATCTACTTCGAAAGTCGATAATCTACTTTCCGAAAAGTAGAAAATCTATCTACTTTTCGGGAAATGAAATAACTTTCGGAAAGTAGATATTTCCCATTTTTATGATACAAATTTCCCGTTTTCTATGATAATCTACTTCAAAAATTAGGTAATATTTCCCCAAATTCGAAAATCTACTTCCCCGAAAGTCTTTAATCTACTTTCCCGAAAGTGAAAATCTATCTACTTTTCGGGAAGTAGATAACCAACTTTCGGAAAGTAGATATTTCCCATTTTTATGATACAAATTTCCCGTTTTCTATGATAATCTACTTCGCAAAATTAGATTTTCCCAAAATTCAAATCTACTTCCCCGAAAAGTCGATAATCTACTTTCCCGAAAAGTGAAAATCTATCTACTTTTCGGGAAAATAAATAACCAACTTTCCCGGAAAGTAGATATTTCCCATTTTTTATGATACAAATTTCCGTTTTCTATGATAATCTACTTCGCAAAATTAGGTAATATTTCACAAGTTGACAATCTACTTCCCCGAGCCGATAATCTACTTTCGGAAAGTGAAAATCGATCTACTTTTCAGGAAAGTAAAATAACAACTCCCGGAAAGTAGATATTTCCCATTTTTATGATACAAATTTCCGTTTTCTATGATAATCTACTTCACTTAAAGTGGTAATATTTCCCCAAAGATTCGAAAATCTACTTCCCGAAAAGTCCGATAATCTACTTTCTCGAAAAGTAGAAAATCTATCTACTTTTTTTTTCGGGAAGTAGATAGCTCTTTCCTGGAAGTGAAGGTATTTCCCATTTTTATGATACAAATTTCCGTTTTCTATGATAATCTACTTCGCAAAAGGTAGGTAATATTTCACAAAATTCAATCTACTTCCCCGAAAGTCGATAATCTACTTTCCCGAAAAGTAGAAAATCTATCTACTTTGGGAAAGTGAAACTCAACCAACTTTCCCGGAAAGTAGATATTTCCCATTTTTATGTTTCGAATTTCCGTTTTCTATGATAATCTACTTCGCAAAATTAGGTAATATTTCCCCAAAATTCGAAATTTACTTCCCCGAAAAGTCGATAATCTACTTTCCTTAGAAATCTATCTACTTTTCGGGAGAAAATCTAACTCAACTTTCGGAAGTAGATATTTCCCATTTTTTATAATACAAATTTCCCGTTTTTCTATGATAGTCTACTTCGCAAAATTAGGTAATATTTCCCCCAAAATTCGAAAATCTACTTCCCGAAAATTGATAATCTACTTTCCCGAAAAATAGAAAATCTATCTACTTTCGGGAAAGTAAACTCTTTCTTCCTGGAAAGTAGATATTTCCCATTTTTATATTTAAATTTCCCGTTTTCTATGATAATCTGCTTCGCAAAATTAGGTAATATTTCCCCAAAATTCAATCGAAGTCGATAATCTACTTTCCCGAAAAGTAGAAAAATCTATCTACTTTTCGGGAGAAATCAAATAACCAACTTTCGGAAGATATTTCCATTTTTATGATACAAATTTCCCGTTTTCTATGATAATCTACTTCATAAAATTAGTATCTTCCCCAAAATTCGACAATCTACTTCCCGAAAGGGTGATAATCTACTTTCGAAAAGTAGAAAATCTATCTACTTTCGGGAAAGTAGATAATCCCAACTTTCGGAAGAGTAGATATTTCCCATTTTTATGATACAAATTTCCGTTTCTATGATAATCTACTTCGCAAAATTAGGTAATATTTCCCAAAATTCGACAATCTACTTCCCGAAAAGTCGATAATCTACTTTCGAAAAGTAGAAAATCTATCTACTTTTGGAAAGTAAATAACCAACTCCCGGAAAGTAGATATTTCCCATTTTTTATGATACAAATTTCCCGTTTTTCTATGATAATCCTACTTCGCAAAATTGGGTAATATTTCCTCCAAAATTCGACAATCTACTTCCCCGAAAGTCGGTAATCTACTTTCCCGAAAAGTAGAAAATCTATCTACTTTTCGGGGAGAGAAGTGAAATAATAACTTTCGGAAAGTAGATATTTCCCATTTTATGATACAAATTTCCGTTTTTCTATGATAATCTACTTCCTTAAAATTAAGGTAATATTTCCTCAAAATTCGACAATCTACTTCCCCGAAAGTCGATATCTACTTTCCCGAAAAGTAGAAAAATCTATCTACTTTTCGGGAAAGTAAGATAACCAACTTTCGGAAGTAGATATTTCCCATTTTTGCAGTACAAAATTTCCCGTTTTCTATGATAATCTAGCTATAAAGGAGTAGGTAATATTTCCTCCCAAAATTCGACAATCTACTTCCCCGAAAGTCGATAATCTACTTTCCCGAAGTAGAAAATCTATCTACTTTTCGGGGAAAGTAGACTCAACAACTTTCGGAAAGTAGATATTTCCCATTTTTATGATACAAATTTCCGTTTCTATGATAATCTACTTCGCAAATTAGGTAATATTTCCCCAAATTCAATCTACTTCCCCGAAAAGTCGTGTCTACTTTCGAAAAGTAGAAAATCTATCATAAGGGAAGTAAACTCTAACTTTCCCGGAAAGTAGATATTTCCCATTTTTATGATACAAAATTTCCGTTTTCTATGATAATCTACTTCGCAAAATTAGGTAATATTTCCCCAAAAATTCGACAATCTACTTTGAAAGTCGATAATCTACTTTTGAAAAGTAGAAAATCTATCTACTTTTTCGGGGGAAAGTAGATAACAACTTTCACGGAAAGTGATAATTTCCCATTTTATGATACAAATTTCCCGTTTTTTCTATGATAATCTACTTCGCAAAATTAAGGTAATATTTCCCCAAAAATTCGACAATCTACTTCCCCGAAAGTCGATAATCTACTTTCCCGAAAAGTAGAAAATCTATCTACTTTTTCGAGAAAGTGGAAAATAACCAACTTTCCCGGAAGATATTTCCATTTTTATGATACAAATTTCCGTTTTCTATGATATCCTACTTAGCAAAAGGTAAGGTATATTTCCTCCAAAATTCGACAATCTACTTCCCCGAAAGTCTTTAATCTACTTTCGAAAAGTAGAAAATCTATCTACTTTTCGGGAAAGTAGATAACCAACTTTCAGAAAGTAGATAGATTTTCTACTTTTTTCGGGAAATATTTTCGGAAAGTAGATATTTCCCCATTTTTATGATACAAATTTCCCGTTTTCTATGATAATCTACTTCGCAAGGTGGGTATTATTTCCCCCAAAATTCAAAATCTACTTCCCCGAAAGTCGACCAAATCTACTTTCCCGAAAAGAGTAGAAAATCTATCTACTTTTCGGGAAGAGTAGATAACAACTTTCGGAAAGTAGATATTTCCCATTTTTATGATACAAATTTCCGTTTTCTATGATAATCTACTTCGCAAAAATTAGGTAATATTTCCCCAAAATTCGACAATCTACTTCCCCGAAGCCGATAATCTACTTTCCCGAAAAGTGAAAATCGATCACTTTTCAGAGGAAAGTAGATAACCAACTTTCCGGAAGAAGTAGATATTTCCCATTTTATGATACAAATTTCCGTTTTCTATGATAATCTACTTCGCAAAATTGGAGTAATATTTCCCCAAATTCGACAATCTACTCCCCGAAGTAGATAACCAACTTTCCCGGAAAGTAGATATTTCCCATTTTTTGTGATACAAATTTCCCGTTTTCTATGATAATCAACTTCCCAAAATTAGGTAATATTTCCCCGAAAATACGAAAATCTACTTCCCCAAAAAGTCGATAATCTACTTTCCCGAAAAGTAGAAAATCTATCTACTTTTCGGGAAGTAGATAACCAACTTTCCCGGAAAGTAGATATTTCCCATTTTTTATGATACAAATTTCCCGTTTTCTATGATAATCTACTTCGCAAAATTAGGTAATATTTCCCACAAAATTCGAAAATCTACTTCCCCGAAAAGTCGATAATCTACTTTCACGAAAAGTAGAAAATCTATCTACTTTTCGGGAAAGTAGGTAACCAACTTTCAAGGAAAGGTAGATATTTCCCATTTTTTATGATACAAATTTCCCGTTTTCTATGATAATCTACTTCGCAAAATTAGGTAATATATTTCCCCCAAAATTCGAAAGTACTTCGAAAAGTCGATAATCTACTTTCCCGAAAAGTAGAAAATCTGTCTACTTTTCGGGAAAGTAGATAACCAACTTTCCCGGAAAGTAGATATTTCCCGTTTTTTATGATACAAATTTCCCGTTTTCTATGATAATGTACTTCGCAAAATTAGGTAATATTTCCCCCAAAATTCGAAAATCTACTTCCCGAAAAGTCGATAATCTACTTTCCCGAAAAGTAGAAAATCTGTCTACTTTTCAGGAAAGTAGATAACCAACTTTCCCGGAAAGTAGATTTTTCCCGTTTTTTATGATACAAATTTCCCTTTTTCTATGATAATCTACTTCGCTAAATTCGGTAATAGTTCCCCCAAAATTCGAAAATCTACTTCCCCGAAACGTCGATAATCTACTTTCCCGAAAAGTAGAAAAGCTATCTACGTTTCGGGAAAGTAGATAACCAACTTTCCAGGAAAGTAGATATTTCCCATTTTTTATGATACAAATTTCCCGTTTTCTATGATAATCTTCTTAGCAAAATTAGATAATATTTCCCCCAAAATTCGAAAATCTACTTCCCCGAAAAATCGATAATCTACTTTCCCAAAAAGTAGAAAATCTATCTACTTTTCGGGAAAGTAGATAACCAACTTTCCCGGAAAGTAGATATTTCCCATTTTTTATGATACAAATTTCCCGTTTTCTATGAAAATCTACTTCTCTAAATTAGGTAATATTTCCCCCAAAATTCGAAAATCTACTTCCCCGAAAAGTCGATAATCTACTTTCCCGAAAAGTAGAAAATCTGTCTATTTTTCGGGAAAGTAGATAACCAACTTTCCCGGAAAGTAGATATTTCCCATTTTTTATGATACAAATTTCCCGTTTTCTATGATTATCTACTTCTCTAAATTAGGTAATATTTCCCCCAAAATTCGAAAATCTACTTCCTGAAAAGTCGATAATCTACTTTCCCGAAAAGTAGAAAATCTGTCTACTTTTCGGGAAAGTAGATAACCAACTTTCCCGGAAAGTAGATATTTCCCGTTTTTTATGATACAAATTTCCCGTTTTCTATGATAATCTACTTCGCAAAATTAGGTAATATTTCCCCCAAAATTCGAAAATCTACTTCCCGAAAAGTCGATAATCTACTTTCCCGAAAAGTAGAAAATCTGTCTACTTTTCAGGAAAGTAGATAACCAACTTTCCCGGAAAGTAAATATTTCCCGTTTTTTATGATACAACTTTCCCGTTTTCTATGATAATCTACTTCTCTAAATTAGGTAATATTTCCCCCAAAATTCGAAAATCTACTTCCTGAAAAGTCGATAATCTACTTTCCCGAAAAGTAGAAAATCTGTCTACTTTTCAGGAAAGTAGATATCCAACTTTCCCGGAAAGTAGATATTTCCCGTTTTTTATGATACAAATTTCCCGTTTTCTATGATAATCTACTTCTCTAAATTAGGTAATATTTCCAAAATTCGAAAATCTACTTCCCGAAAGTAGATAACCAACTTTCCCGGAAAGTAGATATTTCCCATTTTTTATGATACAAATTTCCCGTTTTCTATGATAATCTACTTCGCAAAATTAGGTAATATTTCCTCCAAAATTCGAAAATCTACTTCCCCAAAAAGTCGATAATCTACAATCCCGAAAAGTAGAAAATCTATCTACTTTCGGGAAAGTAGATATCCAACTTTCCCGGAAAGTAGATATTTCCCATTTTTTATGATACAAATTTCCCGTTTTCTATGATAATCTACTTCGCAAAATTAGGTAATATTTCCCCCAAAATTCGAAAATCTACTTCCCCGAAAAGTCGATAATCTACTTTCTCGAAAAGTAGAAAATCTATCTACTTTTCGGGAAAGTAGATAACCAACTTTCCCGGAAAGTAGATATTTCCCATTTTTTATGATACAAATTTCCCGTTTTCTATGATAATCTACTTCGCAAAATTAGGTAATATATCCCCGAAAATTCGAAAATCTACTTCCCCGAAAAGTCGATAATCTACAATCCCGAAAAGTAGAAAATCTATCTACTTTTCGGGAAAGTAGATAACCAACTTTCCCGGAAAGTAGATATTTCCCATTTTTTATGATACAAATTTCCCGTTTTTCTACTTATGATAATCTACTTCGCAAAATTAGGTAATATTTCCTCCAAAATTCGACAATCTACTTCCCCGAAAGTCGATAATCTACTTTTCGAAAAGTAGAAAGAATCTATCTACTTTTCAGGGAAAGTAGATAACCAACTTTCGGAAAGTAGATATTTCCCACATTTTGAGTACAAATTTCCCGTTTTCTACTGATAATCTACTTCGCAAAATTAGATATTTCCCCAAAATTCAAGAAAATCTACTTCCCGAAAGTCAGTAATCTACTTTCGAAAAATAGAAAATCTATCTACTTTTCGGGAAAGTAGATAACAACTTTCCTGGAAAGTAGGTATTTCCCATTTTTATGATACAAATTTCCGTTTTCTATGATAATCGCCGCAAAATTGGGTAATATTTCCCCAAATTCGACAATCTACTTTAGAGGCAATCTGCGAAAGTAGAAAATCTATCTACTTTTCGGAAAGTGAATAATATCCCGGAAGTAGATATTTCCCATTTTTTATGATACAAATTTCCGTTTTATATGATAATCTACTTCACTTAAAGTGGGTAATATTTCCTCCAAGGTACAGGCAATCTACTTCCCCGAAAGAGTTGATAATCTACTTTCCCAAAAGTAGAAAATCTATCTACTTTTCGGAAAGTAGATAACTCAACAGGGGAAAGTAGATATTTCAGTACATGATACAAATTTCCGTTTTCACATGATAATCTATTTACTAAAATTGATATCTTCCTCCAAAAATTCGACAATCTACTTCCGAAAGTCGATAATCTACTTTCCCGAAAGTAGAAAATCTATCTACTAAAGGGAAAGTAAACTTTTCGGAAAGTAGATATTTCCAGCCACGAAGTACAAATTTCCCGTTTTCTATGATAATCTACTTCATAAAGGTGGGTAATATTTCCCCAAAATTCGAAATCTACTTTACGAAAGTCGATAATCTACTTTCTCGAAAGTAGAAAATCTATCTACTTTTCGGGAAAGTAAGACTCAACCAACTTTCCTGGAAAGTAGATATTTCCCATTTTTATGATACAAATTTCCCGTTTTCTATGATAATCTACTTCGCAAAATTGGTGTCTTCCCCAAAATTCGAAAATCTACTTCCCCGAAGTCGATAATCTACTTTTGAAAAGTAGAAAATCTATCTACTTTTTCGGGAAAGTAAAATAACCAACTTTCGGAGAAAGTAGATATTTCCATTTTTTATGATACCAAATTTACGTTTTTCTATGATAATCCACAACTTCACTTAAAATTAGGTAATATTTCCAAAATTCGAAAATTTACTTCCCCGAAAGTCGATATAATCTACTTTTAGAAAAGTAGAAAATCTATCACTTTTCAGGAAATCAAATAACCAACTTTCGGAAGTAGATATTTTACATTTTATAATACAAATTTCCCGTTTTCTATGATAGTCTGCTTCGCAAAAGGTGGGTAATATTTCCCCAAAATTCGAAATCTACTTCGAGGTCGATAATCACCGAAAATAGAAAATCTATCTACTTTTCGGGAAAGTAGATAACAACTTTCCTGGAAAGTAGATATTTCCCATTTTATGATACAAATTTCCCGTTTTCTAGTAAAATCTAGCGCAAAAGGTGGGTAATATTTCCCAAATTCGAAAATCTAGCTACGAAAGTCGATAATCTACTTTCGAAAAGTAGAAAATCATCTATGGGGAAAGTAGATAACCAACTTCCCGGAAGTAGATGGTTTACATTTTTTTATGATACAAATTTCCCGTTTCTATGATAATCTACTTCCGCAAAATTAGGTAATATTTCCCCAAAATTCGACAATCTACTTCCCCGAGAGTCGATAATCTACTTTCCGAAAAGTAGAAAATCTATCTACTTTTCGGGAAAGTAGATAACCAACTTTCGGAAAGTAGATATTTCCATTTTTATGATACAAATTTCCGTTTTCTATGATAATCTACTTGCCAAAAGATTAAATTGTCTTCCCCAAAGATTCGACAATCTACTTCTGAAAAGTCGATAATCTACTTTCCCGAAAAGTAGAAAATCTATCTACTACTTTTCGGGAAAGTAGATAACAACTTTCGGAAAGTAGATATTTCCCATTTTTATGATAGAATTCCGTTTTCTATGATAATCTACTTCGCAAAATTAGGTAATATTTCACTCCAAAATTCGACAATCTACTTCCCCGAAAGTCGATGTCTACTTTCGAAAAGAAGTAGAAAATCTATCTACTTTTCGGGAAAGTAGATAACCAACTTTCAGTATAGATATTTCCCATTTTTTATGATACAAATTTCCCGTTTTCTATGATAATCTACTTTGCAAATTAGGTAATAACATCCAAAATTCGACAATCTACTTCCCCGAAATTGATAATCTACTTTCAAAGTAGAAAATCTATCTAGGAAAGTGAATAACCAACTTTCCCGGAAAGTAGATATTTCCCATTTTTTTATAGTACAAATTTCCCCGTTTTCTATGATAATCTACTTCGCAAAATTAGGTAATATTTCCTCAAATTCGACAATCTAAGCTTCCCCGAAAGTCGATAATCTACTTTCGAAAAGTAGAAAATCTATCTACTTTTTCGGGAAAGTAAATTCCCGGAAAGTAGATATTTCCCATTTTATGATACAAATTTCCCGTTTCCTATGATAATCTACTTCCTTAAAATTAGGTATATTTCCCAAAAATTCGAAAATCTACTTTACGAAAAGTCGATAATCTACTTTCGAAAGTAGAAAATCTATCTACTTTTCGGAAATGGAAACTCTTCTTTCGGAAAGTAGATATTTCCCATTTTTATGATACAAATTTCCCGTTTTTCTATATTAATCTACTTCGCCAAAAATTAGGTAATATTTTCCCCAAAATTCAAACAATCTCTACTTCCCCGAAAGTCGATAATCTACTTTCCCGAAAAGTAGAAAATCTATCTACTTTTCGGGAAAGTAGATAACCAACTTTCAGAAAGTAGATATTTCCCATTTTTATGATACCAAATTTCCGTTTCTATGATAATCTACTTCGCAAAATTAGGTAATGGCTGCAAGAATTCAAACATCCGCTGCGAAAGAGTCGATGAAATCTACTTTCCCGAAAAGTAGAAAATCTATCTACTTTTCGAGAGGAAAGTAGATAACCAACTTTCGGAAAGTAGATATTTCCCATTTTTATGATACAAATTTCCGTTTTCTATGATAATCTACTTAGCAAAATTAGGTAATATTTCCTCCCAAAATTCGACAATCTACGCTTCCCGAAAGTCTTTTAATCTACTTTCGAAAAGTAGAAAATCTATCTACTTTTTCGGGAAGTAGATGTAACTTTCCCGGAAGTAGATAGATTTTCTACTTTTTCGGGAAAGTAGATAACAACTTTCGGAAGTAGATATTCCCATTTTTTATGATACAAATTCCCGTTTTCACCATGATGATCTACTTCGCAAAATTAGGTAATATTTCCCCAAAATTCAATCTACTTCCCCGAAAAGTCGATAATCTACTTTCCCGAAGAGTAGAAATCTATCTACTCGGAAAATGAAATAACTTTCCCGGAAAGTAGATATTTCCCATTTTTTATGATACAAATTTCCCGTTTTTTCTATGATAATCTACTTCGCAAAATTGTTAATATTTCCCCAAAATTCGACAATCTACTTCCCGAAAGCCGATAATCTACTTTTCGAAAATAGAAAATCGATCTACTTTCGGGAAAGTAGATAACCAACTTTCGGAAAGTAGATATTTCCCATTTTTTATGATACAAATTTCCGTTTTCTATGATAATCTACTTCATAAAATTAGGTAATATTTCCCCCAGTGACAATCTACTCCCCCCGAAAGTAGATAACCAACTTTCGGAAAGTAGATGTTTCCCATTTTTTATGATACAAATTTTCCCGTTTTCTACTGATAATCACTTCCTTAAAATTAGGTAATAATATTTCCCCCAAAATTCGACAATCACTTCCCCGAAAGTCGATAATCTACTTTCCCGAAAGTAGAAATCTATCTACTTTTCGGGAAGTAGATAACCAACTTTCGGAAGTAGATATTTCCCATTTTTATGATACAAATTTCCCGTTTTCTATGACCAATCTACTTCGCAAAATTAGGTAATATTTCCCCCCAAAACTCGAAAATCTACTTCCCCGAAAATTAGGTAATCTACTTTCGAAAGTAAAGAAAATCTATCTACTTCTCGGGAAATTAGACTCTTCTTTCGGAAGAGTAGATATTTCCCATTTTTATGATACAAATTTCCGTTTTCTATGATAATCTACTTCGCAAAAATTGGGTAATATTTCCCCCAAAATTCGACAATCTACTTCCCGAAAGTCGATAATCTACTTTCCCGAAAAGTAGAAAAATCTATCTACTTTTCGGGAAAGTAAATAACTCTTTTCGGAAAGTAGATATTTCCCATTTTTATGATACAAATTTCCGTTTTCTATGATAATCTACTTCGCAAAATTAAGGTAATATTTCACTCAAAATTCGACAATCTACTTCCCGAAAGTCGATAATCTACTTTCCCGAAAATTAGAAAATCTATCTACTTTTCGAGTATAATAACTTTTCGGAAAGTAGATATTTCCCATTTTATGATACAAATTTCCCGTTTTTCTCTATGATAATCTACTTCGCAAAATTAGGTAATATTTCCCCAAAATTCGAAAATCTACTTCCCCGAAAAGTCGATAATCTACTTTCTCGAAAAGTAGAAAATCTATCTACTTTTCGAAGAAGTAGACACTCTTTCCTGGAAAGTAGATATTTCCCATTTTTATGATACAAATTTCCATTTCTATGATAATCTACTTCGCAAAATTAGGTAATATTTCACAAGAATTCGAAAATCTACTTCCCCGAAAAGTCCCGATAATCTACTTTCCCGAAAAGTAGAAAATCTATCTACTTTTCGGGAAAGTAAAATAACCAACTTTCGGAAAGTAGATATTTCCCATTTTTTATGAGTACCATTTCCGTTTCTATGATAATCTACTTCGCAAAAGAGTAGGTAATATTTCCCCAAAATTCGAAAATTTACTTACGAAAAGTCCGATATTCTTTCCCGAAAAGTAGAAAATTATCTACTTTTCGGGAAAGTAAAATAATAACTTTCGGAAAGTAGATGGCTACATTTTTTATAATACAAATTTCCGTTTCTATGATAGTCTACTTCGCAAAATTAGGTAATATTTCCCCCAAAATTCCGAAAATCTACTTCCCGAAAGTCGATAATCTACTTTTCGAAAATAGAAAATCTATCTACTTTTCGGGAAAGTAGATAATAACTTTTCCTGGAAAGTAGATATTTCCCATTTTTATGATACAAATTTCCCGTTTTCTATGATAATCTACTTCCTTAAAATTAGGTAATATTTCCCCCAAAGATTCGAAAATCTACTTCCCCGAAGTCGATGTCTACTTTCCCGAAAGTAGAAAATCTATCTACTTTTCGGGAAGTAGACTTTCAACAACTTTTCGGAAAGTAGATATTCCCATTTTATGATACAAATTTCCGTTTTCTATGATAATCTACTTCGCAAAATTGGGTAATATTTCCCCAAAATTCGACAATCTACTTCCCCGAAAGTCGATAATCTACTTTTGAAAAGTAGAAAAATCTATCTACTTTTTCGGGAAAGTAGATAATAACTCGGAAAGTAGATATTTCCCATTTTTATGATACAAATTTCCCGTTTTCTATGATAATCTACTTCGCAAAATTAGGTAATATTTCCCCAAAATTCGACAATCTATACGAAAAGTCGATAATCTACTTTCCCGAAAAGTAGAAAATCTATCTACTTTTCGGAAAGTAGATAACAACTTTCGGAAGTAGATATTTCCCATTTTTATGATACAAATTTCGTTTTCTATGATAATCTACTTCGCAAAGGGGTAGGTAATATTTCCTCAAAATTCGACAATCTACTTCCCCGAAAGTCGATAATCTACTTTCGAAAAGTAGAAAATCTATCTACTTTTTCGGAAAGTAGATAACCAACTCGGAAAGTAGATATTTCCCATTTTATGATACAAATTTCCGTTTTCTATGATAATCTACTTCGCAAAATTAGGTAATATTTTACTCCAAAATTCGACAATCTACTTCCCCGAAAGTCGATAATCTACTTTCCCGAAAGTAGAAAATCTATCTACTTTTTTCGGGAAAGTAGATAATAACTTTTCCCGGAAAGTAGATATTTCCGGTTTTATGATACAAATTTCCCGTTTCTATGATAAATCTACTTCACCAAAATTAGGTAATATTTCATATCCAAAATTCGACAATCTACTTCCCCGAAAGTCGATAATCTACTTTCCCGAAAAGTAGAAAATCTATCTACTTTTCGGGAAAGTAGATAACAACTTTCGGAAAGTAGATATTTCCCATTTTTTTATGATACAAATTTCCCGTTTTCTATGATAATCTACTTCGCAAAATTAGGTAATATTTCCCCAAAATTCGAAAATCTACTTCCCCGAAAAGTCGATAATCTACTTTCGAAAAGTAGAAAATCTATCTACTTTTCAGGAAAGTAGTCTTCTTTTCGGAAAGTAGATATTTTCCCATTTTATGATACAAATTTCCGTTTTCTATGATAATCTACTTCCTTAGAGTAGGTAATATTTCCCCAAAATTCGACAATCTACTTCCCGAAAGTCGATAATCTACTTCGAAAAGTAAGAAAATCTATCTACTTTTCGGAAAGTAGATAACAACTTTTCGGAAAGTAGATATTTCCCATTTTTTATGATACAAATTTCCGTTTTCTATGATAATCTACTTCGCAAAATTAGGTAATATTTCCCCAAAAATTCGACAATCTACTTCCCCGAAAGTCGATAATCTACTTTCCCGAAGTAGAAAATCCTATCTACTTTTCGAGAAAGTAGATAACCAACTTTCGGAAAGTAGATATTTCCATTTTTATGATACAAATTTTCTATGATAATCTACTTAGCAAAATTAGGTAATATTTCCTCAAAATTCGACAATCACTTCCCCGAAAGTCTTTTAATCTACTTTCCCGAAAAGTAGAAAATCTATACCTTTTTCGGGAAAGTAGATAACCAACTTCGGAAAGTAAGATAGATTTTACACTTTTCGGAAAGTAGGCTCTTAACTTTCGGAAAGTAGATATTTCCCATTTTTTATGATACAAATTTCCCGTTTTTCTATGATAATCTCTACTTCGCAAAATTAGGTAATATTTCCCCAAATTCGAAAATCTACTTCCCCGAAAAAGTCGATAATCTACTTTCCCGAAAAGTAAGAAAATCTAACCTCTACCTAAGGAAAATAAATATCTTTCTAACTTTTCGGAAAGTAGATATTTCCCATTTTTATGATACAAAATTTCCGTTTTCTATGATAATCTACTTCGCAAAATTAGGTAATATTTCCCCAAAAATTCGACAATCTACTTCCCGAAAAGCCGATAATCTACTTTCGAAAAGTAGAAAATCGATCTACTTTTCAGGAAGTAGATATTTCAACTTCGGAAGAGTAGATACTTATTTTTTATGATACAAATTTTCCGTTTTCTACTTGATAATCTACTTCCTTAAAAGAATTAGGTAATATTCTTTAAAATTCGACAATCTACTCCCCGAAAGTAGATAACCAACTTTCCCGGAGAAGTGGGTATTTCCCATTTTTTATGATACAAGAACAGGAACTACCATGATGAAATCTACTTCATAAAATTAGGTAATATTTCCCCAAAATTCGACAATCTACTTCCCCGAGTCGTAATCTACTTTCCAAAGAGTAGAAAATCTATCTACTAGGGAAGAGTGAGCCTCTTTCAACTTTCCCGGAAAGTAGATATTTCCCATTTTATGATACAAATTTCCGTTTCTATGATAATCTACTTCGCAAAATTAGGTAATATTTCCCCAAAACTCGAAAATCTACTTCCCCGAAAAGTCGATAATCTACTTTCCCGAAAAGTAGAAAATCTATCTACTTCTCGGGGAAAGTAGACAACTCAACTTTTCGGAAAGTAGATATTTCCCATTTTTTATGATACAAATTTCCCGTTTCTATTGGTAATCTACTTCACTTAAAGTGGGTAATATTTCCCCAAAATTCGACAATCCTACTTCCCCGAGAGTCGATATCACTGAAAGTAGAAAATCTATCTACTTTTCGAGGAAATAACTCTTTCCCGGAAGTAGATATTTCCCATTACATGATACAAATTTCCGTTTTCTATGATAATCTACTTCATAAGAATCCAGGTAATATTTCCTCCAAAAATTCGACAATCTACTTCCCGAAAGTCGATAATCTGCTTTCAAAGAAAATTAGAAAATCTATCTACTTTTTCGGAAAGTAGATAACCAACTTTCGAAAGTAGATATTTCCATTTTTATGATACAAATTTCCGTTTTCTATGATAATCTACTTCCATAAAATTAGGTATATTTCCTCCAAAATTCGACAGTACACTGCTTCGAAAGTCGATAATCTACTTTCCCGAAAAGTAGAAAATCTATCCACTTTTCAGGGAAAGTAAGATAACCAACTTTCGGAAAGTAGATATTTCCCATTTTTTATGATACAAATTTCCCGTTTCCTATGATAATCTACTTCGCAAAATTGGGTAACATTTCCCCCAAGAATTCAAAATCTACCACTTCCCCGAAAAGTCGATAATCTACTTTCGAAAAGTAGAAAATCTATCTACTTTTCGGGGAAAGTAGATAACTTTTCGGAAGAAATGGAGTATATCCCCATTTCTGTATTTAAATTTCCGTTTTCTATGATAATCTACTTGGAAAATATGTTAATATCAAAAGTCGATAATCTACTTCACGAGGAGGAGGGTGGTGGTATGAGGGAGAGGGAGGGAGGGTGGTATGTGGAGGGAGGGTGGTATGTGGAGGGAGGGTGGTATGTGGAGGAGGGAGGGAGGGGTGGTATGTGTAGGGAGGGCAGTGGTATGTGGAGAGAGGGAGGGGTGGTACTGTGGAGGGAGGGAGGGTGGTATGTGGAGGGAGGGAGGGGTATGTAGGAGGAGGGGGAGGAGGGGTGGTATGTGTAAGAAGGGAGGGGTGGTATGTGGAGGGAGGGAGGGGTGGTGGTATGTGGAGGGAGGGAGGGGTGGTATGTTGGAGGGGAGGGTGGTATGTGCAAGAAGGGAGGGGTGGTATGTGGAGGAGGGAGGAGGGGGTGGTATGTGGAGGGAGGGAGGGGTGGTATGTGGAGGGAGGGGTGGTATGTGTGGAGGGAGGAGGAGTGGTGGTATGTGGAGGGAGGGAGGAGTGGTATGTGGAGGGAGGGACAGGTAGTATATTGGTGCAGGAGGGAGGGGTGGTACATGTGGAGGGAGAGGGAGGGGTGGTATGTGTGGAGGAAGGAGGTGGTATGTTTAGGGAGGGAGGTAGTATGTGCAAGGAGGGAGGGGTGGTATGTGGAGGGAGGAGAGGTGTGGGTATGTGGAGGGAGGGAGGGTGGTATGTGGAGGGAGGGAGGGGTGGTATGTGGAGGGAGGGGTGGTATGTGGAGGGAGGAGGGTAGGCTATGTGTGCAAGGAGGGAGGAGGGGTGGTATGTGTGCAGGGAGGGAGAGGGTGGTATGTGGGAGGAGAGGTGAGGTATGTGGGAGGAGGAAGGTAGTATGTGGAGGGAGGGAGGAGTGGTATGTGGAGGGAGGGAGGGGTGGTATGTGGAGGAGGGAGGAAGGGTGGTATACTGGAGGGAGGAGGAGGGGGTGGTATGTGGGAGGGAGGAGAGAGTAGTATGTGGAGGGAGGGGAGGTGGTATGTGGAGGGAGGGGGCGTGGTATGTGGAGGAGGAGACGTGTTATATGGAGGGAGGGAGAGGTGGTATGTGGAGGGAGGGAGGGTGGTATGTGGAGGGAGGGAGGGGTGGTATGTGGAGGGAGGGAGGGGTGGTATGTGGAGGAGGGAGGGTTCGTAGGAGGAGGGAGGGGTGAGGTATGTGGAGGGAGGGAGGGTGGTATGTGGAGGGAGGAGAGTGAGAAAGTTGGAGGGAGGGAGGGATTGGTGGTATGTGGAGGGGAGGGAGAGGTAGTATATGCAAGGAGGGAGGCGTGGTATGTGGAGGGAAGGGAGGGGTGGTATGTTTAGGGAGGGAGGAGTGGTATATGGAGGGAGGGAGGGGGTGGTATGTGGAGGAGGGAGGGTGGTATGTGGAGGGAGGGAGGGGTGGTATGTGGAGGGAACGAGGGTTGGTATGTGAGGGAGAGGGAGGGTGGTATGTTTAGGGAGGAGGGGTGGTATGTGTGGAGGGGGGGGAGGAGGGTGGTATGTGGAGGGAGGGGTGGTATGTGGAGGGGAGGTGGTATATATGGGAGGAGGAGATAGTATGTGCCAGGAGGAGGGGTGGTATGTGGATGGAGGGAGGGTGGTATGTGGAGAGGGAGGGTGGTATGTTTGGGGAGGAGGTGGTATGTGGAGAGAGGAGGGGTGGTATGTGGAAGGAGCAGGGTGGTATGTTTAGGGAGGAGGGGTGGTATGTTGGGGAGGAGGAGTGGTATGTGGAGGGAGGAGGGGTGGTATGTGGAGGGAGGAGGGGTGGTATGTGGGGAGGAGGGTGGTATGTGGAGGGCAGGAGGGGTGGTATGTGGAGGAGGAGAGGTGTGAGTGGAGGGAGGAGAGGTGGTATGTGGTGGAGGCAGGGTGGTATGTGGAGGGAGGGAGGGGGTGGTATGTGGATGGAGGAAGGTGGTATGGAGGGGGAGGGAGGGTGTGGAGAGAGAGGAGGGAGAGTTGGTATGTGGAGGAGGGAGGTTGAAATGGAGGAGGGAGGTGGGTATGTGGAGGAGGAGGGGTGGTGTATGTGTGGAGGAGGGAGAAGTGGTATGTGGAGGAGGGAGGGGTGGTATGTGGAGGGAGGAGGTGGTATGTGTGCAGGAGGAGGGTGGTATTTGAGGAGGGAGGGAGGGTGATGTGGAGGGAGGGAGGGTGGTATGTGGAGAGAGAGGGAGGGTGGTATGTTTAGGGAGGGATAGGTGGTATGTGCAAGGAGGGAGGTGGTATGTGGAGGGGAGGGAGGGGTGGTGGATGGAGGGGAGGGAGGGTGGTATGTGGAGGGAGGGGTGGTATGTGGAGAGAGGAGGTGGTGTATGTGGAGGGAGGGAGGCGTGGTATGTGGAGGGAGGCGTGGTATGGGGAGGAGACGTGGTATGTGGAGGAGGAGGGTGGGTATGTGGAGGGAGGGAGGAGGTGTTATGTGCAGGAGGGAGGGGTGGTATGTGGAGGGAGGGAGGAGGAGGTATGTGGAAGAAGGGAGGAGAGGTATGTGGAGGAGGGGTGGTATGTGGAGGAGGGAGAGGTGGTATGTGGAGAGGGAGGAGGTGTAGTATGAGGGGGAGGGTGTATGTGGAGGGAAGAGGGGTGGTATGTGGAGGGAGGAGGTGGTGGATGTGGGGGAGGAAGTGGTATGTGCAGGGAGGGAGGAGGTGTTATGTGCAAGGAGGGAGGGTTGGTATGTGGAGGTAGTATGTGCAGGAGGGAGGAGGTGTTATGTGCAGGGGGAGGGTTGGTATGTGGAGGGGAGGGAGGGAGGGAAGGTATGTGGAGGAAGGAGGGAAGGTGTGTGGAGGGAGGGAGGGAAGGTATGTGGAGGGGGAGGGAGGTGGTATTTGGAGGGAGGAGGGGTGGTATGTGGAGGGAGGGAGGGGTGGTATGTGGAGGGAGTGAGGGGTGGTATGTGGAGGGAGTGAGGAGGGTGGTATGTGGATGGAGTGAGGGAGGGGTGGTATGTGGAAATTGAAATTGAAAATAACTACTGTATTCTGCACCTCGTTAACATGAGCTTTACAACTCGGACCTTGAGCAGATTTTACCAATGCAGCTGACTGGCTGGCGGATGAAGTGTGTTGGGTTTATCTAGAACTCTTCATTATTTAATTAATTTTCTTCATATTCTGCAACTGCAAGTAATATTAATAATTAAGTTTTGATTCAGCATGATACCCTGAAAATTTACCATGTGAGGCAGATTGATAATGTAGATGCCTTACAGTGAAAAAGTAAAAGTTAAAACCAATCAGCAGTGTTTGCTGTTACTTCACCACTGCCTTGTATATTCATCCAACATGACTCCACCAATCATAAGTTTCCTTCATTTTGGCCCAGTTGCAAGTTTGGGGTGAACAGTGTAGTAAAGAATCACTGTTGTAAAGCTGTGGCCCTGATTACAGGAAGAACCGTATGTGGTCCATATCCATTCTTAGAGATGTTCTTACATGGGCGACTGAAGCTGTGCCTGCCTTTGCTGCACTTCCTGAAATTAAACTGCAATAAACAGCAATATTTTACAGTTACTAAGATTTTTTTAACAAATAAAATTTACAGAAATTCATTTTATACAGCGAGTTCTGCTACAGGTTGTACCTCTCTAGTCCGGCATTCTGTGGTCCGGAAAGATTTTAGTTTGTCCAATAGGTAGAAAGGCAGTTTTTTTTTTTTACTTATCTGAATTATTATTATTATTATTACAGGAGTATTAAATTTTTGCCCCTCAGGCCCCAATGTGGGTCAGTGACCTATGCCCGGGTGGGCTAATCCCCTTAAAAAAAAAAAAGCCGCGGGAAATTAAGGTTTGTTTACATCCGGCAGTTCGGCTGCTCTCTCTCTCTCTCTGCTTGTCTATACAGAGTACAACATTTAACCCTTCAATATATATGAGCAGTAAATAAGTGTTGCTTTCATATTCTTATGTAGAGTAATGACGATATATTTTCACATGTGCACACTTATTGTACATACAAGCAGTCTCACTTTTTTTTTTACCATTAATAGTTAGCTACTTATATTGTTCCATTTATTAACATTAAATAACATTACAGGTACTTCAAGCAACCATATTCATATTTTACATTAATTTTACTACAGCTAAACTCAGGGTCTTATTTTCTTCAGTTTTATATGTAGAACCAATCAGTCACTGGTTTCGTAAGCTTTAACATAAACAATGCCGGCAGCCGTCTCGTCCCCTCTAATATTCCACGTATTATTAATAAATTGTATTGTTAATTTTGCACACACGTACATTAATTCAATAAAAACAAATTCAGAAACATTTATTAAAATGTATATGAACAGTAAATAAGTGTTGCTTTCATATTCTTATGTAAAGTAATGATGATATGTTTTCACGTGTGCGCATGCGCACTTACATATGCGATCTCTCTTTTTCTTTACCATTATCGTTAGCTACTTCTATTGTTCCATTTATTAACATTAATTAACATTACTTAAAACAACCATATTAATTTTACTACAGCTACACCCAAGGTCTTATTTTCTTCAGTTTTATATGTAGAACCAGTCAGTCACTGGTTTTGTAATCAACGAAAACAATGCTGTGTCATTTCCTCGTGTGTTTTAATATTCTACGTATTATTAATGAATTGTATTGCTCATTTTGCACACATAAACATTAATTCAATAAAAAAGACATTCAGTAATAAACAATAATGAATCTTTTGTACATAAGAGAAATGACGCTGTTTACACGATTATGCACGTCGTCTGCACGTTGGCGGGCTGTTCAAACCCGTCGAAATTCAAGTTTCCGCCGTCAAAATTTTTATTTATTTATTTTTTTGTGTTCCAATAAAATACGTTAAGAATTAAAAACTCGCGAAATTTGAGAAGCTACTATACGACATTTAACCCTTCAATATGTCTTCAAAGAGACCATGACGCAGAGAAAGTGGTGCTAGTGCTTCCAGGCATAAGCACAAGTCACTATCTATCCAGGAAAAGGGTGAATTTTCATGGTCCGGCAATTTCCATGGTCTGGCACTGGTCAGGTCCCGAGGTTGCCGGACTAGAGAGGTACAACCTGTATAACGCGTGTTTTGATAACGCGAATTTGCTCTAAGGCGATTTATGAATTAGGAACGATATTTGTATAACGCGAACGCTCGTTTGCTATAATGCGATTTTTGCTTGCTATTTCTCCAATTTTGTGGTACTGTATTAACTGTGAATATAGTAAAGAAGAATATCAACAAGAAGCGTTCTGGTGATAGAATTCCCGGTGATGATCGTAAAAGAAAGGATATAACACTTGAAGAGAAGCTCGATTTTATCAACCTCAAAATCACCCTTCTCCCCCATCAAGTAAAGTGTTACATTTACTGTATGATTTCATTATTAGATATGAATGTAACATTTATTTAGACTGTGCTATCCTTTGTGTTAGGCTAACTACTAAATTTTTTCGATTTCGAGTAATCTGCACCAAACCCTATTTTCTCCATAAGCCCTGTTATTTCTATTACGCGATTTTCTATAACACGATATTTTACAAGAACACAATTATCGCGTTATAGCAGAACTACCTGTACATGAAAGCTAAGTATCTGGCTTTAATCATACATGGTCTTCTTACTTACTCATTTACTTAAGTACAGCATTATTTAGATCTTAATAAAATTTTGTACATAATCTCATTTCTTTTACAGAGAAACACGGTATACTGTACATGTACTGGTGGATCCTTCACAAGAAACTTTATTTATCAATGATACAGTAGAGGTAATTACTATCAACTCCAGGTCAGGTTAGTTTTCACCTCTGACCTAACAGGAACTGATGTTGACAGTCCTGGCCTGACTGGATGTTTACAGTTCTGGCCTGACCAGAAGTTATCAGTTTTGACCTAACTGTATATCTAAAATTTGGAGCTACAGAATTACCTGTACTGTACATGCAAACCACATTAAAAAAATAAATAAACCCAAGTACTATAACTAACATTTACAGTATAGTGCTCATCAATTAGCTACCAGAACCCTTTCAAATCACAGTCCATTAATCAGGGGTGTATCCAGGGGGGTTTCCCGATTGCCCCGAAACCCCCCTCGAAGCCCATGCTGCTCGTCTGAAGTGTCTTTGATCTGCCGTCATCTCCCTCCCTTACCTGTCATATTTAATCTTAATACGGTCAAACACAAGTGACACAAGTAGCTTGATTATAAGACATATTTGTGTGTGGAATTTTGGGTCATGTCAGGTCATAAGCTCAGCTTATGACCTGACATGACCCTCAGGACCACTGGCATCTTCACATAATTGACCAAGTTCTGACCCAGGAGTCAGTCACGAGTCCCTGTTTCAGCTGTGAACAACACATGTGCACTCTTACATCATCGTGTTATTCCCGTGCGTGTATAGTGTGTTTGCGTTGTTTCTAAACTACGATGAAATTCGCAATTTTATGAGCCCAACTGGCGTACAGTCAAAGCCACCAAGCCCTACCAGAGACATCGCCAAGGAGACTCTGGGTACAACATCATCCACCAACACTGAATCCAGTACAACTGCTAGCATCCCAGTGAAACGTAAGCTACAGTGTGACGATGTAAATGTCACTTCTGCATCGAAATGCCCACGACATAAGTACAAATATCTATTAATTATGCGTAAGTCAGACAGGAATGGAAATAATTTTCATAAATGATGTATGATATAGTTCACCGTACCGACTATTTATATTTTTTTTTTGCTTCCCTAAATCATCAATTACTGTGTTGAATATTGAGAAACATTTAGAATCCCAAAACTCTAGTCCTGCTTATATCTCTACATCATATAAATGTCACGAATGTACATTTTTGTAATACAAATTTAAAATCTAATATTCTTAATATTAAACACATTAAATGAGGTTTAATAATTTAATAATAAGTTGTTAGCAATAATTTGGGAATCCCTAATTATTGCTGACAACTTATTATTAATCATCATTTTTACTGTACTGTGTTGAATATTAGATGTTAAACAAAGTATTTCAAATAATGGATATTCGTGACATTTATAGGATGTAGAAATAGTCGGGGAAACACAAAATATACGAATACCCGGTACGATGAACTACCCGGTATATCAACGTTTCAGTTTACATTATCTTCATATGTTGTCTATGCACATCCCTAATTATTGCTCGCAAGTGCTATCTTTAGTCATTAATTGAGTTATCAATAGGAAGGTTGGGGTTGAAATTTAATAAAAATTTGTGTTACATGAAGTGTGACATGATATTGTTAAATATTTTTGAAACTATGCAATGAAGTGATTGCTTAAACAATACAAAATAAAATGTTAATGAACTCGAAATGTGGTAGTGATAGCATATAAATAAGTTTCTAAAATAAAACATGATTTATATGTTGAACTCACCTTGTACTTTTTCCTTTTCAAGTGTCTTTTATGACATTGAATATTTACTCTCACTCTAAATTACCCCTTGATTATCTTTTCAAATAACCTAATAGCCGTTGCATATGGCCTCAAAAAGTCCCCCAGAATCCTGGGTACGCCCCTGTTAATGGCAATTTCTCATCCACAGTTTTCAAGCACTTTGCCAAAATCATAACATACATCGTGTTCCTTGTTTTCTAAAATAAATTCCATGCATTGAATAATCTATTTTCCATGAGAATCATATTCAATTGTAGAACAAGTCACAACACGAATTTGGTACACACCATATTTCAGTAAAAGCAGCAGAGAGGAAGAGAGCAATACAGTTCAGTATTGGCACATAACAAAAGACATGTGCCTAACAGTCTTGGTGAGCATATTGGTTCAGGGTAAAAAAAAAAAAAATAATAATAATAATAAATAAAATATGTGCCAATTCATAAATAATATTACTTCTACTACAATACTGTGAGAGCAAACATACTGTAATCTTAGAGAATTACTCATTGTGTTCACAGCTAAACAGGTGCTGATAAATGGGAGTTACTCTTCTACTATGACAAACACGCTACCATTATTACTATTAGTTTATGCTGATACATTTCATGATTCACCTTAGCACCAGCTGCCTCAACATACTAGCTTCTTATCTCTCATGAATCCTAACTTATGTATCTCTCATGAACCCTAATTTGTGTATCTCTTATAAACTGTAACTTATGTATCTTTCATGAATCCTAACTTATGTATCTCTCATGAATCCTAACTTATGTAGCTCTCATGAATCCTAACATATATATCCTTCATGAATTGGAACTAATGTATCCCCCATGAGAGTAATTTCACATCAATTTGTCTATCTGCTCCACTAATTGTCCAAACACCAATTGTTACAACACAATGGGTTAATCTCTGCAAAACCTGCAGAAGATGTGCAGCACTGGTATAAATAAGCTTGGATTTTGTCAGACAAGAGCTATGCACCAATAACCCTAAAGAAAGGAGTATCTTAACAAATTCTGGTTAATCTGGTTATTATAAATTCTAAAATAGCTA
Source organism: Homarus americanus (assembly GCF_018991925.1). NCBI lineage: Eukaryota > Metazoa > Arthropoda > Malacostraca > Decapoda > Nephropidae > Homarus > Homarus americanus. The sequence goes on along the minus strand of NW_024742238.1, from coordinate 5,375,724 downwards.
TGGTCTGGACAAACACACTAATAATGCATAATACATACAGTATTACAATACAAGAATCTGAAGGCCAGTGCCTTAATACATCATTGACGGAGTGTTGGCTCACACAACTGATAAATAACTTTTAAAGCCTTGTACAGCTGCCTGTGAAAATCATTAATGTAATAACTGCCAACAATAACATTTAACAATGATTCCCATTGTACTACAGTATACCTAGTTTGTTCATCTTCTATCTAGGAGATACTGAACTAAGACTTATGTCAAGTATGAGAAACAAGCAGGGTCTGAGGTACCTGAAGAGGCCATAACATCAGCACCTCTGGTGGGTCACACTACTGAAAATTTATTCGATATTGAATCAGTATCACATTTTCATGCCCATAAAAATTATGTAGTACTGTATTACAGTACTGAACTATGTTAGACTTGGAGAATCCTGCAAATTGCTTTACAGTCCATACTTCACTTTAACGACTAATTGGTACCAGGAAAACGGTCGTTAAGGTAAAAATCGTTAATGTGGTGAGTATAGTTTACATGCTAAATGGGTCAATTTGTATCAGCCCTCAGACTCTTATACCCCCTATAACCCCCACAAAAATTACAACCACTTATTTACACACATTAATACTGTATGTAGAGTTAATATCTAACCTTTGGACACTCACTAAACTGCTTAATGAAACTGTTTGCTGTCATCCAAGGCAGGGAAGTGGTGTTAGTGCCCCCCTGCCCTGCCCCCCACACTCTCATACTGCACTGCTTCCTCAGCACCACCACCAACTGATCCTTCAGTCTCAAAGCCAGTGAAGTCTAGTGGTAAATCATCTAACAGATCACACACAGGTAAATATTGAACATTATCATCAGGAGCAGCAGCAGCAGGACACAGATAAGTGAGTAAGTTACACCACACCTCCTGTTCACACGCTCTGATCAAAGCAAACCACCCTGCTCACTGACGTCATCAAGATTGCCGCCCAGAGTGACTATCAACTTGTGCTACTGATCATTATTGTGTTGAAATGTATTGTTAATGTGTTGAGGTGTCGCCTTTCATTACTATCGTTATTGTGATGCATCATTAACATTAAAATCGTTGAAGTGAAGTATGTACTGTATACAGTATTGTATCCTAACCAAAAAAGGTCCTCTAATGGCCACAAAGTTTTGAGCAATGGCACACGTTGCTAGCAAAAAACAAGCCTACTAACTGTAGAACCACTGCATGGTCCTAAGTTTATTTTCAAAATATATCACATAAAGGAACAAATGCTACTTTATTGTTCCATAAGTACAATGCAGAGCAATTTCTTATTTGTAAGTATTATTTGCCGTTGAAAGATATTTTTTTAGAAGTGATAGATTTTGAAAAACTTTTATTTTTCAAAGCTTGTTCTTCCATTTGATTGTGCCTGTGCTACTCTTCAACTTGTTGTTACATAACAGAAGAGCTTAAAAACCAGTAACTATACTTTACACTTTAGCATCTGACATTATGTTGTTTTTATACTCTAAAATCTTTGTAAGCTTTTTAGAGTCTAAAACCCTCTACAATTCTTCAGCTTTTAAGACTTTGTCTGCCTGCTTACATAATTACATCCTAAGACTTACTAGTTCCTACAAGTAAGAAAATAAATACTTATTATCTATCAACATTACCTAAGTTGGCCAAAATTAAAGTATGCCTAACTTTCATCTACTTTACCTGACATAAACACTGATGCTGCCAATCAACCTATCCAGTACTCCTTTATTTTCATCTTATCTTATCTAAGTGAAAATATTATATTTCTGTGTTAAATAAATTCTTCCATAAGAGTCCTATATGTTGAGTTTTAACAACTGAGACTTTGAGATAAGTGACTCCGTAAGATACTTAGGTACAGTATACTGTACTGTACTTTATTAGTACAACATATAATGAGATTGGGCTTATTTTAGTTATAGGAGAAATTTGTCGCTAAAAAATACACAGTACAGGGGGTTCCAGAGTTACGAACGTCTGACTTACGAACACCCGCCAATACGAACAAGGTCCCATAAGGTCAATTATTTAAAAAATCTGACATAGGTACAACTGGTTCATAGTACAGTAAGTCTCCTCTTAACCTGGGGACCCCCTGTACTGTACTGTACTGTAATATGATTAATGGAAGATTTCATCATGTCGCAGGAATATTTTCTCTTAAACATGAGGAATCAATTTGTTATCTACAGTATAAGGAGATCTGGTCTAGGCCAAGGGAAGAATGTGAGTAAGTCATGAGATGAATGTGCTTCAGCCAAGAAAAGAAGCGAGGACGTGAAATCCTTAAGATGGTCAAACATCAATTTGGGCCCTAACTTCTATAACTCTTACCCAGGGGGATGTCACTTCATTTAGCAGGAAGCATTGTATACAATATTATCAGAATGTACAAGTACTTTTCTATATCAAAGGTATACAGTATATGTGTTACAGTACTTATGGAGTTTCTTCCCTCATATTTAGATTGTCAAGGATTGCCAAAAGACACACAAGATTATGTGGCTCAATATATAAGAACCAACTGTACTGCAAAATAAAAATATTTCACCTGGGAATGTTGTTTAAAGCAGCCACAAATATCTTTCTTCATAAGTACGACAAATTTATGTCTCCCTGAAAATTGAGTGAAAATGTATACATGAACATTTGACCAGAGTAAAGGACTTGTGAAACATTTGAAAAGTGCATTCAGTTTGAGCTTCTGGTAACCAGTGTATCAAATACAGTATACTACAAGAAATAACCACAGAAATATCATCATGAGCAATGTTCAGAAAAATACAGGATAACCTTGTGTTTAAATCTCAATAATATAGATTTACTAAGTTATTTCAAACAATAAAAAAAGTCTTGAGAACAAATATTCTCCTGGAAACTACTGTACAGTATATTTAATTTATCTTATTAAAATGTAATTTGAATAATGACAAGACAAACACAATAACAAGTGCAAACAAATACAAAATTTTTTAATATGTACAGTATTGTACAATATTAACTTATAGCAATTTGAATTTTGTACAAAATTATTGGGAGGCTTAAAATATATAACTTGCCTTTACAGTATTATTCAGATAATAAATCACCGCAAGAAGGTTGTGTGTGCTGCTCATAATCTCTAAAAATTAGAAGTATGGTGAGCTTTGAAAAATATTAAGTGGAATTTGTTGCATTTTTCGATTTAAAGGACGTCATTGTGGTTGAATCATACAGGATTGTGGATGTCTCCGTTCAATGTGAGATTTCATATTCCACTTGAGTTGGGAGCGGAATGAACAGTAGGGGCACTTGAAGGGTTTGTCTCCCAGGTGACTTCGAATGTGGCGCTCTAGGTTGTCCCGTCGACTGCTCGCTCTACCACAGATTGGGCAATATAATTCTCCCCCAGGACCATACTGTAAAATTATATAAACATAGAGAAAAAACAACACAGTTTAATCAAATAAGGAAAGGGATTGTCTGAAACACAAGTTGTTTTATGAAATTTTAAAACTTACAAATGAGTCTCTTCCTGGGACACAGAAGCATCCCTTATCTTCGCATATGCAGAAAAGCAATGTGGTACTGTACAATTGGATATTCAGGTATTGTGACTCATAAAAGTCACATGAACATAATTATAGTTTTTTTTATATCTGGGACAAGTTGATCTTGAACAAGTCTAGATTTTCTTCACATGGTCTATGTCCTTTGTCTACAGCCATACTGAACATAGTCCTACTGTACTGTACAATATTCTCAAAACACAATCATATACAGTAAATTCCCCTTAATGAGCAATATATTTTCTTGAAAAAGTACTCTTTACGTGAATTCTCCTTCAATGTAACCCATTTTCCCATACGATGCTGGGATAAAGCTGAGATGTGCTTCAGCCCAAAGAATTTTTCCTCTAAAAACTAACCTAACAAGATTAACCATTTTACTATACTTACCAGAGCTGCTTGTCATGGCATAGCATTGTTGATTGAATATGATGATAAACAAATGCCACCAAGTAATCTAGGCTCCCTGGCTAGGCAGGCTGGGTCAGCTAGATTATTGAAAAAGAGTCTACATATGTACTAATCTGACTGGCTGCTCAACTAATACCAAAGCATGACTAGCCTTCTCCATAAATGATAATATGAGCGGGTTCACTCGTAAGTTTATGTGTTATATTAAATAGAAGTTTGTTCACTGAATTTACATACTGTACTGTACTCTAAAACAATGAACTTGTTCAATATATTCTCGTTCATAAGTTACTCACTCAGCAGAACCGCACTGTATCTATTTTTCTATCATAATTATAAATCCTTTTTCTATTTTTTTTATTTAAGAAACCCCTTCATCCATTTCACATGTTAATGTTTCTTAATAACGGTAAATGGCACTTGATTCATGTATGTGATGTTAGCCTTACGATAATCACTGGCTCAAACTTACTGGCACAGGTCACTACTCTTTAAGTCTCACAACAAAGAAATGAAAATTATGGATAAAACATTTTTCTTTATCTCTCAATCTTTTTTAAACACCTTAACTCTTCCTGCAGGTATCTTATGTTTATTATTATTTATTAGTCAGGGACATAATATATCTGGCATAGTAATATTATAAGTCCCCATATTCACTTGGAAAGAATTAGCTATCTACAAATGATGAACCATAAATCTATAGATAAAATACTAAACCCAATTACTCATACATGTAGCTACTGTATAGTTATGAAAAAAAAAAACATTGTTATATACACTAGAGGAGGCCAAACTCATTGGTAAACTTAAAAATTCCGACGAAAAAAAAAATGCTGAGCAGCAAGGAAAGGCGGTACAGGTAGTTGCCATTCCATCTCAGAGGTCCCAGAAAGACGTTACCTCCCAAGATCCCACAGACTCGGGCACTCAACCAGCAAGGGTACCTGGCTGTCATTGCATACTGGCTAGGGTTCTTGGGCCATCAAATGGCCATGGGTCAGCTGAGCACTATCAAATATTGTCAATCCTTTATCGTTTCATTTAAAGGTAATAAAAGACATATACGGTATTTGCCTAAGATAGATGAATCATGGTACAGGTATAAAATTATTTGGCAAGTGTTGTGATCACTATTATTTCTACTAATACACATTAATCATTGTGCTGTAAATTCCATTCAAGATGCTTTTACCTCAAAGTTTAGTGAATAAAGAGAACACAGATTGAAGACCAAGTGAAATAAAAGATTAATATAGTTCTTCTATTTCAATATTTACTTATCAATGATGATAGTTTTTCAATCTTTTTCTTTGTGAGAATAAAAATGTATACAGTATGTTTGAATTGTTTTAAATATCACTCCAATTGCCACTAGGTTGATTAAATGCATGAAGCCTCACTAAACACTCATACATAGACTTGACCAAAGTTCAGTAACTCTGGACAAAGTAAACACAACTTCCTTGTTACTAAACTGCTTTATAATCCTTCACTCTCACAGTACGTCAAGTCATCTACAAAGACAAGCATATTCATTCTCTCACTTATTCTTTTCATTCATGCAGCTGTTGTACCCATGAAAAATAAGGGATCACATGCAAAAAATAAATAAATAAATAAATAAAATAAAATAAAATAAATAAATAAATAAAATTAGCGATGAGAAGCCCGACATTAAACAGGCTTTAAACTCATGCTCTTCACTACATTTCTCTAGAGTACATATTTCTGACTACTGCCCAATACAGTACTGTAATAACGACTACAATTAATGTACCAGATGGCCTCTCACACATAACCTAACTGAACCAAGAAGACCAAAACTTTACTGAATTAAAAAGCTGATTATCTCAATGAACCAAGTTAAGAAATATCTATGGTTGGTTGCAGCTCCCTTCAATAATCTTATCAACAGCTACACAGACTTTATGAATAACAAGGAAACAATATATAACGGTGGTTATGAACATTAGTAACACAGTCAATTTTAACCCTTCACATATAATAAAACTTTTTCAAGAACACAGTAAAAAAAAAATTGTTTTACCAGTACAGTACTTATTAACATCTGTCATATTGTGGATTTTAAAATTTCAATTTTAATACTGTACTGTATTTAAACTAACCAAATGATCTTAGTTAAGTTAGATTAGCTTGGTTAGACTGAGTTTGGTTAGTGAGTTTTGGCTGTTTTATAAAAGTACATATCACAACCACACATGATGGTAACTGACTGCAACACCAATCTTCATTATTACTGACATAAATACAGTACTTACAAGAGACAAGCAAATAGTTTATTTATGAAGTCTATCCAAACTTAAGCCGATGTATTTCTGCGTCCTAATCTAACCCAACCAATAGGACTGGGACATAATCCTAACAGGACCCACTTCTAATCACCTAATTTTTCTAATGTTAAGGTTTGGTAACTTTAAAGTGGGCCTTTCAGAACTGTACAGTAAATCCTCTATTTATGCTGTAGATTGTCCCCAGAAAACATGATGAAGGCAAAAGGTAAATCAGTGTATACTTCCCAAAAGACTTAATATTAAAAATAGGGGTGCATTCATGGGGGAGCATTTTTGTCGAACTCCATAGGAAAAATATTCAACAAGTACCAAAAGAGAAACAGTGCAGTATTTTAGCTGGTGCAAACAAACATATATACTGTACAGTAATACCACATATGTACACAGAAATATCAGTAAGTTCACAAGCTTTTATTAACATAAGTAAAAGTATTATGTAAAGACAGTACAGTATTGTGTGATATCCTTGCTGTAATGCTAGGTAGAGGAGGTTGGGCATACATCGAACTTTCAATCCTTTATCAAGAGAAACAAAGGCAAACTACAATTGTTGAGAAAATAGGAAGTAATGGTGTCGAGCAGTTATAAACCAGATGATCGAAATAGGCCATTAGAGATGCAGCCGTGAATATTTTCTTTGCAATCACTCATTTCTAATTAACATAACAAAGCAAGTAAAAATTAGTCTTATAATCTGTACATATAAACCCACAAGTATTGAAGATTTTTTTGTTGAAGTCAGAACAAACTATGTGACATCCTTTTTGTTGTACTGTGTACATGACATGAGCATGGGCGTGCATTGCACTCTCAACTGATGCAATGTGCCAGGTGAGACAAGCTATAGCCTGTTGGCCAAGATGTAACTTACTGTAATTTTATTCTTATAATATTTTCTTGGCTATTTTCTTTCTCTTTTTGTAACTGTTAACACTCCTGGGGTATGATCTAAACTATTGCCTTAGGGTTTCCATTTGCAAATTCGTGTATAAAGTAAAATATTAAAATTAAATAACTTCATGTTTGCGTACAAGCACTAGACACACAAGACGCACATTTGGCAACATCAGCGCAATCTGGAAACAATATAGACTGTACTCCAAAGTCACAACACCAGTCTCCCTTTGTGTATAAAGGACCCAGGATATAACGTTGACCCACATTTCCCATGCATTTTCTTGTGGATTCTGATTTCTTGTGCATAACAGTGATTTCAATTATTCATACAGTGTTGTGAGAGTTTTGAACCATGCCTCGTGTTGCTGACAAGGGTGGAGGGGTGGGAAAACATAAAACATGCAACGAGATTGCACCTCGTGTTGATACTGTGGTGCCTCCTAATGCCTTTCCCTAGAGAAATATAAATTTTTTCAAAACTTTTCTTCTATAACTATTTTTTCCTAAATATGTACAGTACACTTCATGATGGAATAATGAAGGTATAAAGTGATTTACTGTGTAAACATTTTCATTAAGAATAAAAAAAAATTGTGTTCTACTCGGACTTACGTATAGAAATGATAATTATTCTCTCGTGATATTCATATTTAACTGTTTGTAGACAATCTATTTACAATGCTAATGCAACAAATCCCACATTTTTTATCTCATATAGAAAGTTTGCCACGACTCATTATATACAATTACCTCTCGTGTGGTGCAGTCAAGTGCGGAGAGTTGAGTAACAGGGCAGACCCTGAACGCCTGGCAGAAGAGCGCCTAACCAAACCCAAGAGTGTTAACTAGGAATCTAATCATTTGAAGATATATTGTCAATTTGCTACACCTCTATCAAAAGAAGCAAAGGCAACCAACAATTATTGTAAAGAACTCGGAATTAAGAGTGCCAGGCAGCAGTAATAGCACAGCGGGTCACAGCAGGCTGATAGAAACACAACCATGAGCATTTTTTCCTTTCTTAGCTTAAATTTCTTATTAAAAAACCAAACAATGAATTATGTGCTATATAATAAGTTTGAGCACTCCCCAGATATGTCAGAGGAGATTGTTTGTAGAGGCTGCTCGAAATACTAATGGCATATTTTGAATTTTTTTAACTATGTTAATTCAAATGACAATTTAAATCAGAATTATTTTTCCTAACAAGTCAGTGAGAGTTTGTCAAACAACATAACAGTGAAAAATGTAAATAGGGGATTTAGTGTACTGTACTGTGTTGGGGTCCATTTGACTGGCAACTTTCATGAGTACAACACAGGCAGATCTTCAACAAGTTAAACAGGTTAGTGGAATTTTTAAAAATTATTTTGGAATTTATCTTCTTTATTTCATATCAGCATTAGTTTTTAACAGTAGGGCTGTTCTTTAAAAAAAAATATATTTATAAAAATTCCAAGACAATACAGTAAATGTGCAGTACTTAAAAAAAACTATTGTAACCAAATACTGTAAAAGGTCCCATTCAATAAACTGATGGTTCTTTGCCCTACCTTCAGATCATACAGTAGAAATATAATGTTAAATAACCTTCAAATAGATTTTTATGACATGGTAATGTCTTGTACTCACTTAAAATCTGGGCTGGTCTCCATTAATATAACACTAGGCAGTATTCATCCACAACACTAACTAGCACAACTGCTACAAAGTTCAGTATTTAGATCATTATAAAACACTATTGCTTCATTTTCAGATTATAAAGTTATCAAATTGATAACTAATAAATTTATCTTACTTTCATGTGGAACACTACTGTAGCTCTATTAACCTTTAGAATATTCCATTATGTACAATGTACAATAATACAACTTCACAAGTCAAAATATTAAGAATGTTTTTTCCCTCAAACAATCCCTTTCCTAGTATGATAGAGGATGGGTGGATAAATGATAATCTACTGTTTCTTAACAAGCAATTGCTAGTAGATCAGCCCAGGATAATTATTCATTTAAAGGTTGCTGTAATTCCTTCCTTCACTTGACAACAGCAATATCATTGGCTTACAAGTCATTTCAAGTACCTTTAAATGCATGATACCTTTAGGATACTTATAGCTGAAGTGAAACATTGAACAATATAGTAATTAATTAATAATATTTAAACAACTTTGACATAAATATGAATCAATTCAAGTCAATTCCAAAATGTTGCCCAAGCACCCTCTTTTTATATATAACTCCACCAGCAAAGATTTTAAGCAAGTGCATAACAATGATACTGTCGGCACAATACATCAACAGTAACGAATGAATTACAGGTCAAATGGACCCAGTCTTGGTAAGCCCCAATTCCAATGGTTAGGTTTCGTTGGGCTCTCGTAAGACTATGCCCATTTGATCAGTTTCCTTTGACTATAAGAGCCTTAATACTGTACCTCAACAATACCAAGTTTATTTTTCTCCCTGACAAGAGTAACGTAATAAAGTTTTACATAATTTGTATTAAAAAAAATGAGAAAGTTCTATCCACAATATACAGGATTTGAATACATAAGACTGCTCAATCTCAAATTATGCAGAGCTAAAGATCTGTTGGTGAACGTTAAGATAAATTTCAAATCATCAGTGTTATACTCCATATGGATATTTCCAGGTAAGCAGTCAACATGATACTGTATATGCCTGACACTTGACAACACATAACACAATGTATTTCACTGATACTTTCTTATCAAAATTCTAAAACAGAAAGACTGCCATGACATCCTATCTTATACATAGTCAAAAAATTTTCAGGAGTTCTATTTCAAGCAAGAAAAGTTCTATACAATACGAAGTACAGTATGCATCAAGATCAATTTTAACCAACCCCAGAAAGCAGACTAGCTATTTTCTCCTTTCTATTATATGGGGCTGAGAGGAAGATTATTTTCATTTAAATTATTTCACTGTTTAATATGATTTACAATTTTACAGAATGCCTATTACATGAAAGATTACACACTAAGACTCGCCAATCCACACACCTTTCAAAACACAGCCTTAATACAAATGCCCACAATGCTAGTAATTATATACTGTTAGGAAACATTTTCTCACATTAACTTACAACTGAGAGGAACTTTCTCGACAGACATCCAACAGGCAAGATCCCTATAAAAGCAACCAAGTCTGAGTATTGTTTTTAGAATAAATCTTCAATTTATACCCTAATTCCACTATTACACTTGACACCTGGCATATTAAAGACTTAACATACCACAAAGTAAGACCTTAGGTGACCTCCTCCTCCCTGGGCATACTCCAGTTACCCTTCAACTCTGCCACGGGTCGTACCAGGTGCTTGATGGTCTTCCAGTCGGCTTTGTGTTTGGAGATGGTATGCATCTTTAGATTTCCCTTCAGGGCAGTGCGGTAAGGACAGTACAGACAGTGGAATGGCTTCTCACCAGTGTGTATCCTCAAATGGGCATTTAAGTTAGTCCGGTGGCTGAACTCTCGTCCACAGAACTGGCACACATAATCTCGTTGAATCTTGTCCTTTTGCTGGAGATACTCTCCAGGCAAGAGGCCTTCACCCACCATCATATTCTGTTGTTGTGAAAAGGGCGAACTTCCAGCACCACGGTGTTGCTGAGGGAGGAGGCGGAGTGGTGGCTGGGAATCCCCTGATGAATGAAGGAGGCCCAGAGCAGCAACAGCAGCCTGAGGGAGGACGGGAGAGTCACCTTCGGTCCACTTTCAAAAAGTCTTTAAACTTGTCATAAGCTTGACTGTCTGCTTCATACTGTTCATCTAACATATTAGCAGAACTTATAAACTCACTTTGTTTTATAATAACTGAGAACAAAAAATACTTTTAAATACTCATTTCCTCCCTTCCCATCTTGCAGTTACTTTCAGATTCGAATTAATGTGTTTTGCAAGATGCATTTCAATCCACAGAAAATGAAAGATGCTTGATTCTGAAGAACTAAGATTATTTACAATGGAGAATATCTGATGATCTGCAAACACCGTAAAATTAAGAAAATTTAGATATACTGGGAGCAATTCCTTGACACTTTAATTACTGGTAACTTAAAAAAAATAATAAATTGCCCAAAAATTTGATTGCATAAAAATAATTATTTACTCACCATTAATCACCCAAGTACTGTAGTGCCCTTATAACTTCAAAAGAGCACTAATTATTACAACTTTCTATTGTTAAATCAATCTAATGAAGCCACATCAATGGAGAAACCCAACCAGATAGAGTTTGTAAAGTACATTATATGGTAAATTAATACGCAGTAATTATGGCAGCATTAAAGACATTTGCAGCAGAGAAAAATTTTTCAATAAATTTTTTTATGATCATCCAGACAAAAACTAAACCCGTCACCTCCATTGGAATTTTCCAACCTCAAGAAGTAATGGAAGAAATATTCTACAACTCCTAAGTAACACCATCAGTAACCACAACCAGTTTATTTTATGGCCAAAAGGCATATATGATAAATGATGATTACTTTAAGTTTTGATTGGCGTTATTCTTGCTTTGACAGAACAGGAAGGGTGAAGTGGATCAACCTATCACGTTTTAATTAAGTACAGTACTGGTATACTGTTACATCATCATAGCACAGCAGCAACTCCCCACTGCCTGAATATCTTTGTAAGAATAGAGATTATTTCTGAATGATCAGCCCAATGCTCAGACATCACAGGTTATGATACTGGTAGCAAAAATAACAAACCCTGCATAGATAATACATAAAAAAGGAATCATGTAGTGAGCTTGAATGACCTGCCTAATTCAGTACATAAACTTCCCTACACCTGCCAGGTTGAGCCATTAACTCAAACTTTTGAGTGAAGGAACCCCTGCATTTTCAATTTTCCACTTGTCATTAACAATTTGGAATTCCCCTGGGTATGGTATAGCACCATTTTACTGACCTCTTAACATCTTCTTTTATATAAAATTAACCCAAGGAAATTCTTTTATACTGGAATGTAAATACTGTTTGAATAATATTGAGATTTACTTTTGTTAACAGACTATGACACAGATGAAATGCACTGCTTTAATAATTTCTGAAGACTGACGCATGTGTAATTACACTCAACTTCCCTTGTGTGTGTGTTTGTATATACTGTAACTTTTTGGAGGAAAATTTGTATAAATTATAATCCAAACTTGTAAATGCAGAATGAAGGGGTACAGGTGGTATAAATTACATGAGCAGATACTGCTGATGAAACCCTCAAAACACAGTAAAATCCCATTACAGGATAACAATTACGTCATCTATCAATTATCCCTTTTCTGCAAACAGCAACCCAGAGAGCCAAGCCACTCATCCACCTTCTCACCATTAATCAAAGGTTATGAAAAGCAGTTAGGATCTCCTGTACATTACATCATTTGGTGTTCATCAACTGCATCCCTGTACAGCATTAGCAATGTTATAAAAAAAACAGTTACTGGTTTACATATCCTCTACTCTGAAGAAGTGAGTTACTGCACTTTCATAGTAAGAAAGTGAGATTACAACATGCGGACCACTACATTGTATGAATTAAAGCCCTAGGAGTAGATAATGTAGTTTTATTCTGAGAAAAAGAGTAGCAAAAGAATATACAGTATTCCCTTAAAACTAGCGGTTTTAAAGCTTGCATCCCTCGGAAACTCACGGATTGCCAAGGAAAATGAATAAAATAGATCTGAGGCTGTGTGCCAGGGATCAAGAGGAGTATGCACTACAGGGCAGTACAGAGTACCATATTTCCCAAGGCATAAGATGCACCCTATAATTAGGAAGGTATATTTGTGAAAAAAAAAATTGCAGATGTAACAGCCTAATGTACTAGCAAAGCCAAATCACTGGCTATATGCTGTCATGTCTCTCGCTACAGGTACCACAGCTCACTGGGTTTTTTTAGGGGGGTGGGCAGCAATAGTACACAGATTTTTAACATTCACGGGTATCTCTGTTACCTAACCCCCGCGTATGTTAAGGGCCGACTGTAATGGGGTTTTTCTGTACCATAATATTTGTCTTTAATGTGTTAGTCCTGTCCCACTATAGTACAAGGTGGCAGGAAACAAAAGCACACGTGCACACACACACACAGACACACATACACTTCACCTTCCATCCTCCATGCACTCTTCCCTGCTGTAACAACCCTAAAACCACTTGACACCATACTTTACCTTATGTCAGACAAATGTAAACCATCTTACAGGTCAATTCACTTTTCTACACTTCAGTATATAAGACTTAATAAAATAAAGTACATAACTTCAGCTTCGATTATTATTAAACTTAGTGAGGAGAACAGAAGAGGAAACAACACAATGTGCGTACTGTATATAACTGACACATCTCAACACCTTTAATACAGTATACCCATGTACTGTAAGATCCTATGTTGTTCTTAAGTGCGTTACTATCAATATTGTACTTCTGTAAGCATAACTTACATGTTTATACACAGTAAAAAAAGAGTGCCAATCGTCACTTAATTTAGTAGCTCATAACCATGTGTTGGTCAAATCTTATTAACAAATTATTTGTATATTCACCACAACTTTATTATAAAATGTTATTCTGTCTAAAATAATCTTACAAAGGTCCATATACGTTAGAACAGTAACCAGACAAAACAATAACCAATAGAAGATGATCAAATACTATGAATCTGAAAGTTGGTACTGTAAGGAAACCGTCTCTGACAATACAGAGCTTCTAGTAACTTCCCTAATCAAACCATAACTAATAATAATCAACAACCAAAAAAAAAAAGTACACAAAACTTAGAAACAAACCCGAGTACAGCACAATACTACACTCAGTTGAGAGTAGACAGGCAGTATACAAGTAAAAGAGAGACTATCATAATGCTAAGTCACTAACCTTCTGTTGATGGTGAGAGAGGGGGGTGTGTGAAGCACCACTAGCCTGGAGGTTGTGGCCGGGGAGGCCACGTCCCGTGCCACCGTCCCACGGTTCTAAACTCATCTGGTGAGAAAATTTAAATCTTGCACCAAACTATTTCATCATTGATATCAAGCACAGGATACATTATATGCCATTGGGAACTTACACAAGCAACTAGCACTACAAATATTTCTGTATGATTCAACAAGGACAAATCTGCCATAATCTATCACCAGGGGCCGGTTAAAAACAGTCAGGGTTGGTATTTACAAAGCAGGATCATACAGTGAGTCCTTGTACAGGTATACCCAGTAAATCTAGGTCCCATTGACTGATGCTTCACATAACCGACGAGTACAGGTATTAGGGAAATACCTGGCAAGTTTCACTGACTACCCCATTTATCCGACACTGTGTGTTACGTGTCCCAATGATACTTCCTCTTCTGTTTAACCCATAAACGATGGCTAGCATTTGAAATAGAGAATACTGTATTTTGTTTTCAATGGGATAGTGTGCAGTGGTCTATAATCATATTTGATTGAGACCTAACGAGAGCTAATAGGTACAAGAGATGTTCGTATGTTAACATGTTGGAGGTCAGGTGGGGGGGTGGGGGGGGCTGGTCATTGCCACATTCACCACTATGTTTTCATTTACAGTATACAATACAATACAGCATAATATTTTACTTCAAAATAAAAACAAACTGAATCACAAGGTACTCCTTCTCTTGACCGCTCACCTCCTCCCTCCATAAAAGGAGGGGGGTGAGGGTTGGGACTGGCTATACCATGTTTACCAGTTTGTTTTCATTTATTCATTATTATATTCTCATATGATCAGCCTCTTATGGTGTAAGTTTCTTCATAAATAATATAATATATTAAATAATAGAAAAAATATGCTATAAAATTTGCAATTTGACTTAAAAATAAAAGGACAAGCTGTATCAGAAGATAATCTCTTCCCTGACCACTCTTCCCCTCCCGCCGACTTCCATCAAAGCCAGCTTTCGACCAGAATATAATTGATTCATTATTATTATGCAGGTATTCTACTATGATCAGCCTCTTATGGTGTGCAATTCCTGTAAATAATATAAAGTCTTCAATAACAGAAAAAAATATAACACTGTATATAATTTGTAACCTAACAAAAAGTTCATTATGAGAGAAGCCATTTATGATGAGAAATAAAATAAAACAAGTTATCAAGATGAAGTTATTTACTCTACTGTAAACTTTATCATTTTTATTTTAAAATACAGTAATGAAAACTGAGACTTAATAGAACTTGACAGTGTGTACCATAGAGATATATCAAGGGTAGGTGGGAGTTTTGGGGAGTGGGTAGTCCCTAACCTCCTGCATTTGTTATATTCTTATGGGATTTATTGCTTCGATAACCATTGATTCACTGTCCATTGACTTTTCGCAGTCTGCACATGCATCGGTTAGCAAGGTATGGCTGTATCTGAAGTTGTAAAAATGCACCTAAATGGTTGTCAGAAACTAGACGGCAAATATTTATACTGTATGCAGAAACTTTAAAAAGATTATGTATGATAATTTTATAATGTGTGTGTGTGTGCTTTGTGATTATTTCTCATTAAGGATGTTTTTAAAAACTTAAGCAAGATTCTGCTTATAGGCATGGCATATCTCAATTACAACACCTATTAATACTTCAAATATTTCAAGAGTAATATACCTGATAGTACTGTATCACAGTATCTGCCACTGTCAATGTTTCCACAAGAACTCCAATGACTTGGCACCAGTCATCATCTCCCTACATTCTGATATAAGCAATCACTTTTCTCAAACTCTTCCAGGATGAAGAACTCTACAAACTAGTTTGGCTATCCAATAACAGAACAACCACTTGCTGGTGTTGAGACATAGGAGCAAAAGGAAGACAAATGAATTAGAAAAGACAAGAGAAATAAACAAAAAGAAAGATGATAACTGCCAATCTTTAAATGTAAAATCTAACTAGTATAGTACTGTGTCAGTCTTTACGCCTCACCTTCAATTTTTCATGTACTCATTAATTTATTTTCTGCATTCACTGCTAATCTTGTTAATGTAGCTAAACCTTAATTATATTAATTCATCAGATCACCTGAATATTAGCCCTCTCAGCTCATTTCACCTAAAGATTAACCACCTAATGATAACAGAACCAGGTAGCATTGTGGTATTTCATCATCAGGTGTATGAAGCTTTTAGCACAGAACCTCTTCATGCAAAATCACAATACTGTAGTTTACCAAAAATAAATACATGACTAACTTTCACAAAATTTTACTTCTATTTGTATTCACTTTTCAACCTCCATCGATATAATTCAGCCATTTTTCATTCTTTGAGATCACCTGGAGATTAATCATCCCAGTTTATTTCACCCAATGATTAAACATCCTAAAGTTAACTTAACCTAAACCCCACAGGTAGCATTAGGGTGTTTAATCACTGAATAAAATGAGATGTGGTGTCTAATGCTATGTGGTCCCATGATTCTGATAGCCTTCCTGGCATAACCTCATAACTATCTCTTTATACAGATACAGTACTGTACTGTACAACATCCTACTAAGTTCTCAGTACTATTGAATTTTTGTGTCCTTGTTTGTACTGTACTGTAAATCCTTCTGTAACTGTTAAGAATATTCCTATTTCTAAACTCCTTTATATTGTTGTACTCGCTGCAGTCTAAGACCCAAAGGTATGTGTACCTGACTTTCATAAATAAACATCTATCATCGTCATCACTGCTAAATCATTAAAAATATATTTAACATTCTAGATGAGATTACACAGCCACTACACTTTACTATTTACTTCAAACATCTCACTCACAGCACCACTTATAAATGCAACACTTCTCATTACTTCAGTGCACCTTCGAGTGTACTGTATTTCAATTCACTTATCCAAAGTCCCATTTATTCGTACAAAGCCACTACCTACCTCTGTAAATACAGCACTCCAAAATGCATTAAGAAGTCATACTGTATATAACCTCTCATTCTAAGTAACTCAGTGCAACTTCCAACTTCAACTAAAATGTTCCAAGGGATTCTTTCTCTGACAGCTATAAGATGACGAATAATCTACATGACAATGATTTAAACTACTCCTGTCATCCATATTAATTTGTATTTGATTTTCTAAAATCTAGTACAAGACACAAGGTGACCTACATGAGAAGGTAGACCAGAATGATGATCAGAACCATCTGCAGTTGAGAGTGTTGACTGTAACATATTGGAGAAGTTTACACTCAGGTCGTCCTCCATTACATCCTTCGCTTCCTCTGCTTCCATCTGATAAAAGTCAAACAAAAACACATAAGACTAAGTACTGTACAGTGAAACATAAAAGTATTATAGTGGTAACTAAATTAAAACAAAACTAACTTATTTAACTGAAGTATTATCCAAGCAAAAATAAAATTAATTCATAAAAATGAATTGTATAATATTTCAATACAATACCTTGGGTCCTCCAACCTCCTCTGTTTCTTGGAGGTAGAGATCCTCATCATAACTAGACGGTTCTGATTGTATGGGCACATCATATTTATCATGGTAACTAAGATCTTGCTCTATTTTGATGTGTGGCAGAGGTTCCACAGCTTCCATTGCTGCCTCATCACTCACAGCCTAGAGCAAAGGAAAAATCAAAGATGGTACAGTAATACAAAAGTTATACTAATATAACATACACAATACCTATTTACTAAATTATATTATAACAATAGAGAAGGGTTGCATCACTGGACTTCACCTATATTAACTATAAAGTTGAAAGGATGCACATCAATATTATTTTCTTAGTAAATGGAGAAGCTTTGAATGAACAGCTCAAGTGGTTTTTTTTTTAGGTACAGTCAGCCAAAGATGCACCGACCCCACCCTGGGTCTTGTGCTCGTAATTTTACCTGGCAACACTTGATGGAAGGAAGGCTGTATGTAATGGGGAATGTGATTGGTGGATTTATTTTTGGCTGTATCACTGTCAGGATTTATAGTATAATTCCATCACCACTAATACTAAAAGAACTACAGTAACACTATTAAATGTTAAAATTAAATTTGAAGCCATGACCAAGCATTTGGATACAACCTACTTTATGATATGGCTAACTTCTTAACACTACAGTACATCTTGAAGTCAATTACTGTGCACAGATGAAAAATTAATTCCCAAGTATTCTAATGCTCCTACCAATCCTACTCCTACCTCTTGCTTTCAGCTCTGACTGCTATTTTGTACAAGTGCCATTGTTCTAGGCCTTTTTTGGCAATTTAGTGTTACTGTATACATTCTCTTTGAGTGCGGTCTGTCATCTTTCTTTTAACATGTAATACTTATTGTTCATAAACAGATACTTGTCTTGTACTATCATTAATAAGAATTGTTAACTACAGTATATAAATAATTTTCTATGCTGCTTAACAAAATTTGGGAAAAATACAAAACTAAATAAATGTAAAGTAGGCTCACCACTTTCAAATGGTAGATTCCAAATGTGCCTATCATTCAAACGCATGCACTTCCTCACCACTTTCACGAGTATAATGCACTGCCGAAGGGAATTGCTGCTTGTAATGAAACTATAATTTTTTTTGAAAAATCAGTACAATACTCTAATATGGCTTAGAAATAAAGAAAATATAACATAAAACTATAAAATAGGAAAAATGAAGAACATGGGTGTGGATGTGTGTGTGCTCCCTCCCAATGTGATGTCATGGCATGCGCAGAGCAGCAGCCACGCATTTGCGAGTCAGCTGGGTTGAAGTGGGTCGTGTCAACCAGAGGATGGTTTGAGTGTTGAAGGAGCATTTTTTTTACATAAAATATGTGCTATTGTATTTTATGTATCGATTTTATTGTTTATCATAGCAATAAATATGATAGCTCATCCCCACTGTGCATGGTATTCATATTTACATTACTAGCTGATATTGGAGGAATTTTTATTTTTACAGTACGTACTGTACGTATTATTATTTCATTCTGGTGCCAGTTAGTTGAATCTACCAGTTGCCTAGATACCAGATAACTGGGATTCTACTGTATATCCAGTTTCAGGAACGGTTTAGGTGCTTTATTGAGGAAAAGTGGGGAATGGAAGTGATTTGGGCAGGTACCAATTGATCCTTTAACATGTAAACTATGCTCATAACTTTTGTGGTACTTTTCCCAGTAAGAGATACTCTCAAAAGTGGTGAACTTACTGTACTGTATTCTTGTATTTCCTAGTAAAGAAAATAATACTGGTACTTGTTACTTGAAACAGAATTCAATGAAATTTTAATCTAGCTTTACCTTAGATTTATCAAAGCTAACATAATAGCATTAACCCCCCCCCCACCCCCCGCCGCAAAAAAAGTTGTTTTGTTTAAACCAATGGCTTTTGCCAATCCTGAATTTAATGTTTATACAAATCAAAATTCTACTTACTCCCTCCTTCTCCTGATGATGGTCTGGGACATGGGGTTCAACATGGTCTGGGGCAGGGAGTGAAGCATCCTCTGTGGGTCTGTCTTCTATGGACTTTCCCTCACAAGATGCATCTGGTGTGGAGTCTATGGGTGCAGAGGTACTTGTTCTCCGGTCTTCGGCCCGTCGTCTCTTTGCCGGCGGACTATTACGGTCTATATGATGCTGCTCCACAGGACGTTGCCGAATGACGGGTTCAGAATTACCTACATCAGAGGCTAAGGACTTTGGATCTTCATCCGGCACAGCCAAGCCTTTGATTCTGAGACACTCTGCTGCCTTAATGAGTGATGAAAGTTCAGTTTGTCTTACATTGACCTCACCAATGTACATATAGTCCAGCAAGAACTCAAGATCTTGACACTGTATATCTTTTAAAACAATAACCGGATTTTTACACGGTGTGCGGTCAAAAATGTCACTAAAATATTCACTACACGTTGAGAGAACCAACTTATGGACGGGATAAAACTTGCCTTCACATGCCAGTGTTACATCAGTGTAGCTACCCTGGAAAAGCAAGGTTCACTGTCAATAAGAATCAGGTAACTGATCATTGTGTTAACTATTCCAGTCAATAAGCAGCCTAAAGGACTACATTAGCCAAGCTACTCCTAGTTATGAAGTCATTAAAATGGACTTAACATTTGCCAAAAGTACAGAAGCACACTATTTTTACAACAGCACAAAGATTTTAACAGAAACGATTTGAAATTTAACAGTGCACCAACATCTTCCTTCAGACATCAGTGACCACTGACATAATGCTAACCTGGCTTTACAAAATGACTAAATCTACACAATAATCAATGACATGCCACTGTAACATGTATTCATGATCAATAACTAAACTTCATGGAAAAAACAATTATGTACTTGTATATCTCTGTTTACTGAAATTAATCCAATAATTATTAAATAATAATGACCTCAACTGCACTCTGAAAATCCTAAGTAATAACAAAAACGGTGGGTTGAGGATAGGTTGCAAGTCTACCATTGATAAATAGGATCTATAAGGTGAAGGAAAAACCTTGAAAATTAAAACAAGGAAAGGGGTTAGGCTCTTACCTTAGTTCTAAGTCCACTGATAATATGATAGAAGATACTCTGGTGATTGTTCCACTTGAGAGCTAATACTTCGGCCTCCATGGTTACTGAAGTAGGGGAAAAAATTAAAATTACTAAAATAAATACATGTTGGTCGAGTCATATTAACACCATTGACCTACAATAAAGCCCAACCAATTTAAAATTTAAATAGTGGCCATCATCAGTGGATAATATGGAAGCTATCTTGACTTTCTCATACTGAATGTTGGTTTGTTTCACAGATAATTTTTTTTAGATACAGCTAGATTCTTAAATTATTGTTCATAAAGTGAAGAAACCAAACCTAGAATACTGTACTAGTTATTGAGTCACCTAAAGAATTACCCCCCCCCTGTTCACCTGATGACTCTCCATCCCAGCCCACTCTGCCTGAAGAATCTCCTCCACATAGCCTGCTAGACATGTCAATAAAGCTTAAGTAAAGGAAGCTATACTAGAAATCACTCAACAGTATTTAGGGTCAATTTGTAGTTTCGACCAACCACGGCTCTCAAGTTAAGCAATGTGTTTATCTGCTCGTTTAGACAATTTTGAGTCACTTTTCTTCTATGATTTTTCCCCCGTAAACCTAAAATTGCCTAACCTAACCTTTAAACAGGGGTAGATCCCTCAGTATATTTTAAGTAATTTGTAAGGAAAACATCATAGAGGAAAAGTGTCTTAAAATTGTTTAAATCATCACATAAACACATTGCTCACCTTGAGAGCCATGGTTGGTCGAAACTACAAATTGACCGTATTTAGTAATAATGTGGGTAAATTTTTAATTAAGGATATGAGTCCCTAGGGATTGACCAATATGTTTCTCCAGTGTATTTTGGTGTGTTTTAAACGAACCTGATCTTCATTTTTGGCGGAAATTGCTCGTTTTTGCCGCCCCCCCTCCCCTCACAATAATGGGGGAGAGCCTGGGAAATCAGAGTTTTTGGGTGGGGGAGAAAACGAGTCATCTGACCTAACAAAACCTACCCCTAGCCGGGGGCTCCGCTTCCGGACCCCCGGTAGGCTTAGCTTAAACCCACCTAAATGTTTCAGAAGTTAAAAACTTTGGGGCACACCATGTCCAAAAGTACAATACCTTAGTTAGAAGTGGAAGGACCAGGGATACGTAAGAATTGGATAGAATGGTCGTCTTTCTTGTAAAACTCAACAATAAACTTAAAATAATCGTAGGAGCATAAATGACAACCAACCTCCACCACAGCCATTGTGAGACTGATCAATGAAATTAAAATAGTAACCAGGCTGCTTCCTTTGAAAAAAATCAAATGTGATCGGTCGAAAAAAATTCATGTGATGATATCGATACATCATTGGTCACGCTATTATCCATTTCCACCTGGTATTTATGGGGGTTCAAAATCATTACTGACTACAGTATTATGGTACAGTATTTCATAAAAGTCAGCTTTTGACATTCCTCTAGAGAAAATGTATTACGGTACTGTTGATGAAATACATAGTCCTGGTAATACCTGTCTTCTGTAGCAAAAAATCATGTTATGGATTATTTAGCTGTACAACCTGAATAATACATCTTTGGTAGAAAAGGAGGCAACATATACACTTCACTTCCTCAACTGTAGGGTTTAGTATATCACTTCAAGGCTTGGTGGACCAGGGACACACAGTAACTACAGTAGGTGAGCGTTTGGCTGTCTGTAGTCACTCACATAGGGCAGAACCTAACCTCCCCTTATGTAGCCTAAGTTATTCTTGTGACATTTAAACCTGTCTGCACACTGTATCCTTCACTGTACCCCAAACAAACATTAATACAGATCCCAATACAATAAAGTACTAGAACTGATAGATAATATATATTTCCCAAAAATAAATTAACTCATACCTACTCTAACTCAAACACTCGCCTTTGTTCCAGTACAGTTGTTTTACATTTTATATCATGTTTTAGAGATATAAAGTAGAGTATAATACAACTACCAGCACCTGCAGCCCAAACTAACCTACCGCCATTATTCCTCCCTAACACATTAAATACCCTTCTAGACATTTCTTAACTACCAACATAACACAACTACGAGGAATATATATACTACAAGTCTCTCCTTCATAATAAAATAAACAATTGGTCACTTATTGTCCAACACAACAGCGGGATTCGCCATCATTGTTTAAAAACCTAATTTTCCTGTTGTAAGTCACTCACCCACACACACCCACACCTCCAACCGCGTATACTACCGTTAATATGTATGGTGGACATTACAATGATTAAAGCTCTAAACTAATGAGCTTATTTATAGACTTACAAGATAATTGAGAGAATACACTCGGGGTCAGTCGCCTTCATCACAACACCTAACACACCGCTGGGCTAAAACACAAAGCCAATGGTGAGATGCAATAATCAAAATATAATATGAATTGTCTTGTGTTTGTGATATATTATTAAACATATGATCAGAATTATTATTATAAATTACTTAAATACTTTGATAAAACATAAAGTATATAACCTACTGGTCTCTTATGATTCCCAGACATTCAAAGGTTAACTTATATTAAAGCTAGCGAGGTTAGTGGCTTTACCACCTGTACATGCATTCTCTAACTCATGATACAGTAGTGAGAGCTACAAGTATTACCACTGTACCACCAGCAGGTAAATTATTGCGTAATTATGACTTGAAGATGGACAATGCAATATTGTACTCAGACGTTTTTGTTCAGTTTAGTAAAATGTAGTTACTATTGACCTCAGGATATCTCCTAAATATGGCTTTAAAATGCCCATGATATTGGTCATATTTCCCAAACAAATTCTGGGGGAATGGGATTGCAGCGCCCCCCCCCCCTTCCTGGCTGGCCTCGCTATACTCGCCATGTTCCCCCACCCACAGAGGGCGGATCCAGGGGGTGGGAGGGAGACCAGACCCCCCTTTCATCAGAAAATACCAAAACTTTTTCTTTAATGTAGTATTGTATGCAGGCGTTTTCGTAAAGAAAAATGTAATTACTATTGACCTCTGAATATCTCCTAATATCGTGTACATGGCCTTAAAATGCCCAGCTGGTTGAGGTCGCTATGTTCTCTTACCCACAACTTCACGGATCCCCCATTTTGATATTCCTGGATCCGCCCATGCTAACACACTGTTGGCAAGTACTGAATCCAGAACGGGGTTAGCAGGGGCGGATCCAGACCCCCCCTTTTCATCAGAAAATTCCTAATCTTTTTCTATAATACAGTCTTGTACTTAGGCTTTCTTGTATAGTAAAATGTAATTACTATTGACCACAGAATAGCTCCTATGTGAACATGGCTTCAAATGGCCTCAAAATTTCCCCAGCTGGATGGGGCCACTGTGCTCACATGCTCCCTCGCCCACAAAGTTCTTCTTAGCCCCCCATTGATATTCCTGGATCTGCCCCTGATTAGCCCACCACTTTCTATGGTGTGTTTGCTGGTTACAGGCTGTGTAGATAAACACCCTTTTCATATGTATCCTGGGATTAAATCCTGGTTAATCTGGACAGACTGTAACCTGTAATCTTACCACGCACTCGCTGAAGTACTCCCTACAGATTTGTTCAGCTCAGCACTTACCAACTCTTCACCACAACCAGTGAATGCACTAACACTGTAAGGCTACCCCCCCCCCCCCACAAGAAGTGGGAGCATAAGTGAATTTTTGTTTTTATATAAAGCATACCTTTAAATACAGTACAGTATACAGTATTCCCTTAAAGCTTGTGTCCCAGAAACTCACGGATTGCCAAGGAAAATGAATAAAATAGATCTAAGGCTGTGTGCCAGGGATCAAGAGTAGTATGCACTACAGGGCAGTACAGAGTACCATATTTCCCAAGGCATAAGATGCACCCAATAATTAGGAAGGTATATTTGGGAGAAAAAAAATGCAGATGTAATAGCGTACCTGTACTGTACTAGCAATGCCAAATCACTGGCTATATGCTGTCATGTCTCTCACTACAGGTACCACAGTTCACTGTCACTTCATGGACCTACAGTATTGTCAAACATTTGTTGGTATTAATAAATTTACCTAATTTAATACAAAAGGATATAATTATACGTATAGGTACCTACAGTATACACTTTACAAACACCTATCGGTACTGGGCATGTTCACTAGGAACTGTCCAGTACAGGGATTGTTTACATCCTGTGCACCAGATCAGCTGATGTTTCAGAGGTATTGTCTTTGCATTGTTAATACCACACTAACTATCACTGCGTGGAACTAATGTCCATACAGTGTTATTTCATGTTTTTGTTATTTATGTCATTTCATATTTATTTTGTCTTAGCATACATAATGTTGTTATACATGTGCATGTAGCTAGTTATACATGTATTTTGCACACTCATGGGACTGACATGAAAAACCTGCAGGTTTTGCTTTCACACAGGGTCCATTTTACCTAACCCCAGTGAGCTTTAAGGGAATAGTGTACTCTCGATTTAACGGAATCCGATATAACACTCGATTTAGCGGAAGGAATTTTTTCAGTATTTTTCACTCGATTCGGAATCGACGTTAATTCGATTAATACGCTCACATCTACAGACACCTCAAACACATATGTACATAGAAACATTATTCACGGCTTACCTGAAACTAGGGGGTTCGGTGTTTGTTTTCAACTTTTTCTTTAATTTACAAACGTTTTTCCAATTGATGGCTGTCCTCTTTTGACTTTCTTCCCCACACCAATTCTTTTCTGAGACTTCTGGCATGATGTGTAATCACTGCAGTTACCGAGATGTAGACCAAGAGGTAGCAGTGAACAACACATACAGTGACGGCAATACAGACTGAGCGGATGTAAACAAACCCAACACGCCAAGTGGTGCATTTGGCGTGGAATTTAACGAAATCACGCTTGATTTTGCGAACTATTTTGCTAAATTTAGTGAAAATAACAATTCAATTTAGCGGAAATTTTGATTTAACGGAAAGGGGTGGCTCGAATTAGTTTGTTGAATCAAGAAAATACTGTACAAAGCTCCTTCAACTTTATAAGTCTCATGAACATTTCAGTCTGATTCTCTGTAAACAAGCATGGAAACCCTACCTCCAGGAAGACCTACCATCCCAAGAAAAGATGCACCACAGAGACCAAGATGAATCTGGAACTATGTCTTCTCTATTATCCAAGTAGATTGAGGGCCTTAGGACTAACAACTCTTTAGACAAGACACAACAAGGAAAAGTCCATAAAGACATTCAAAATCTTGAGAGGGAGCAAAAATGTTTACCAAGACAAGGGGACATACCGGTAACCTCAAGTTCATCAATATATCATGCAGGATCTAATTCTTCACACCAAAACCGTCGTCATGCACATCAATACCGCCACCATTCCAGTGCAAGCCCCAGCAGTCACAGTGGGTGCCCATCCTCTCCAGCTGGTGCAGTCTGCCAAACTCCTGGGTGTAACTATAGGCAACAAACTTGACTGGAAGGCCCATGTAAATAACAGTGTCAAGGAAGCCTCGTACCGTCTCTACATGCTACGACGACTTAGGTCACTTGGGACATCCACGCCAGAGCTGAGGACCATCTACAACGCCTTTATTCTCCCCAAACTAACGTGTGCGTCACCAGCCTGGTCGTCTTCTCTCAACTCCACCCAACGTCAGCTAGAGAAGGTACAGAAAAGGGCCTGCAGAATACTCCGGCTACACCACTGCTCTCTCCACCCTGGAAATGCCATCCCTCAGTGACCTCCACCACCAAGCACTGGAAAGGTTTGGCAGGCAATTAATGCACCACCCTTGTCATCGCCACCCCCCGCCCACCTCGCGCAGTCCGCCACTACAACAAAATTCAGCCCATAAGAGCCCGCACCGATAGATATAAGAATAGCACCATCCCATCTATTGTTAAAATAATAAGCATCTCCTGATTTATGTACTGTACAGCCCTGTAAATGTATTCAATGCATATTATATCATTATGTCTAAATCAAATGAAAGTATATTTTCAGCCACCGGTTGCAACTCTTAACCGTTTATTATTATTTTTATTATTTTATCAATGTAGTATTGTAGTGCCAATACTGTACTCGACAAACTAGATCCTGTAATTCGAAGTCAACAAGCTGTTGCTTACAGCTTGTTGACAAAAGATATCATAATAATCATAATAAACTAAGCTTTATACTTGGAACTGAAACTATAATATAAAAGCTAGTCCTCTTTCCTAAAAAGGTGTTCTTCTAATTACCAACCAGTTTGTTCCTGAAGCTTGCTTGTAAGGCCAACTTTACTCTTGTAGATACCAAACATATTGTAATAGTAAATGAAAAATTAAGGATGTACTGCACAGCTAAACCCCAATATTAAATATAGCACATAACTCTACAGAAATTTTTATTTATATATACTGTAGTCAATTGGAAATATGGGCAGGTTTGTTCCTAATCTATAAAAGTTTGCAAGTCGAATGTTCAGACGTAGAGGAGCACACCTGTACTATTATATTCATAATACCTGTACTACTCCTACAGTACCTATAATAACAAAGTGAGGTGTATCATTAAGAAATAAAAAATACACCAGATGTTATATTGAAAAATTATTATATTAAACAAGATGTTACTGTCACCGAGCATTATCATGGATACTTAGCCTTTATAAGACTGAACATACAGGTTGCACTTCAAAAATCTGATCATCAGTTACACAAAAACTTTGAAAACCCCAAAGATCTTTTTTAAATTGTAGTTACATCAATATACAGTATAACTGTACTGTAAAATATAAGGGGCTTTTATAATGACCATCAGTTAGCTGAAAATATCAGTTATCCAAAGTGGCTCCTTTTTGAAGTGTAACCTATATTAAAATTTGTTTTCCAAAGATGACATTATACTAATTTTTTTTAAAGTCAATAAAACATTTTTTAATTAATTTTTTACTTCTTTCAATCTTAAGTTCAAGTTCCTTTTACAACATCAACTAAGATTGAGAAGCTGTACATGTATTACAAGGCATAAATACCATTTTAAAAACCTCATAAAAAAATATACATCTCAATAAATATGTACTGTACTGCATGTCAAAAGTCTCCATGCATAGGCAAAATGATCACTTTATTACACAATCACTTGTAAGTCACAAAATATGCTTTATGTGGCCATCATTAAATTTCAGCAAGATAGGACGCCACCCCATTACAGTATCCGCGTGCGCCAGTGGCTGGATCAGCAGTTTCCGGCTCATTGGATTGGCCGCCGTGGTCCCGTGGAGTGGCCACCGAGGTCTTCAGACCTCACCCCCCTTGTGGGGGCACTTGAAGGCCACGGTGTACCAGGTGAAGATACCAAACACGGACCACCTAAAGGAACGCATTCGTGATGCGTGTGCGCGCATAACAACGGGCGTTCACCATGAGTGGGAGGAACGCTTCCGTATGTGCATTCAGAGTAATGGTGCTCACCTAGAGCATATTTTGTGACTTACAAGTGATTGTATAATAAAGTGATCATTTTGCCTTTGCATGGAGACTTTTGATTCACCATATATATATATATATATATATATATATATATATATATATATATATATATATATATATATATATATATATATATATATATATATATATATATATATATATATATATATATATATATATATATATATATATATATATATATATATATATATATATATACATATATATATATATACATATATATATATATATATATATATATATACATATACATATACATATATATATATATACATATATATATATATATATATACATATATATATATATATATACATATATATATATACATATATATATATATATATACATATACACATATATATATATATATACATATATATATATATACATATATATATATATATATATATATATATATATATATATATATATATATATATATATATATATATATATATATATATATATATATATATATATATATATACACACATACAGTATGATCAAAAATATTCCTCTACATAGATGACCTACCAACACCAGCAACATCTACAATATGTTCCAGGGCTCCAAATAGTAATTCAACTTATTTGCAAGTATTTTATGCAAGTGACTTGTCTTTACCTGAATAATCTTGAGTTACTTTAATTCCAAAAAAACTCGATCACTCCAACTCAACATTAAAGTACTGAAGGATTACCACGTTCTTAAAAGTTAATTACTAATTAGTGACCAAGATTTAATTAATATTGAAAGTTTCAAAGTAATGTTGATGAATATGTGCATGTCCAAACACCACACAAAAAGAGTGATGGAAAATATAATAAAATGAAACTAATCAATACAATGCCTTCATACAGAGATGAGTATTTGTGCTTCACAATCATAATTATTACTGAAATCTCATAAAAGTGACAATGCTTGCTCAAGAGAACACAATTGAGATATTGGATTGACAAGAAAACCTTTATTCAAAGGTAGTCTACATCTGAAATATATTCTTGCACTAGAAATTTGATTAACTAAAACAACATAATCTCTCGAGAAGCAAGATATCCGCAACCAGTTCTTGAATAATTTATAGAACTTATATATATACTGTACTGTATATACGAGGCACTGCCTAAGCAAGGCCATAAGTGCCAAATGTGCAAATTTGAGAAAAGGGTTTTCCATTTGTATTTTCAATTCTCTGTCAATTGGTGTACATTTACTGTACTCATAACTTACACCATAGTACATGTGGGGGCCACTTGTAGTGATGTTTTGAGAAGAATGGAGAAGGCATCTTAATGATAAGTGATAATTTTTGGAAACCAGGTAACTACAATCTGCAGAAAGCCTCTCTCCACAAGGCTGACCACCTGCAACTCTTCTATGCCAGGGGTCACACACGTGTAATCTTTAATTGCCGATATTTTAAAATATCAGATTGGCACTTACGCCCCTGCTTTAGGTCACGCATCATAATATATATATATATATATATATATATATATATATATATATATATATATATATATATATATATATATATATTTGCCTCTCTTACATAATGGTTTTATAGTAACTTCACTTTATATCTAGTAGATCCGGAGTGCATTAATAATATTTTCAAGGGCAGTTCGGGCATCTGAGGGTTCAAACACCTCTTGTAGAACATTGAGAGCTGCCTGAGCATGTGATTGACAGAGGTCCTTGGCTTCTTCAACACCTGTCCCTGCCATTATCATGTTATGAATCTGTGAAGAAAAACAACTAACTAAGAAAAATACATTATTCAGTTCTATTTTATAAAAGCCATCATTTCATAATATCTATGTTGGGGAAACCAGTAATTATCTCATGACCAATATAAGACCAGATTTTCCTTTTTTTTTTTTATTTTACAAAAAAAATTGTAAACCAGTTTTGAGATAAGGGGCTTCTCTCATACTTCAATAATATTATCATTATTAATGTTTCTTCTCTTTCTATTATGAATGGTAATCCATATCTCAATGACCAACTAAAAACAGCTTAAAGTTCTGAGCAAAAATTTTCTAGGATAGAACCATTGAGAGAAAAAATAAAGATTGCAAACAAATAAACTGTTGATGGAAAGAACCTTTTTGAAATCACAGTTTTCCATCGAGTCTCCAGCAGCTGCAACAAGATCCAATATAGAGAGGTCATGTTGCAAGTGCAAGATGACAGGAGCCGAGGTCAGGTCAATGGCTGTCCCCGGGGGATGACGGTACAGGTCAGTAAAGGGTTGTAGGTCACTGTAGGCCTGTAGTGAGCATATAAAATTTAAGTTTAACATCCCTTTTCTACAGGTAAGGCAATCACAATATTTTATTTACATTATATAACCTAACCAACCATTAAACCGGCATGCTTGGGACCTGGGGGTTACCGGATAGGGTTTTTTTCGAGAATTTGGAGTGCCAGGCCTATAATATACAGTAAAAGCTCTGGCTGTCTCTCACACACACACACACACACAAGCAAGCAAGACGAAGAGAACAATCAGTATTCAAGATTGTAATAAACTCTAAGGTAGAATATCATATATATAAGAAAGTTTATCAACACTCAACCAAATAAGTTATACAACAACCCACCTGCCATGCAAGGGCGATCTCTTTCCCAAATTCAAAACCCTTCCGTTGCATTTCGTCGGTATGACCAGCTAGCACCAAAGTTGCTTGACATGACTTGGCCATCAAGCTACCTACACATATCAAACAAAAGAAAGATAAATTATAGCTAAATGTAATATTAATCTCCTCCAATTATATTACATATACAATATTATAAATATTTCAATTAGTGGCTTTCACACAACAGCACTCTTAGCTTTGTCTACTGATCATTCACAAGCTCCAAACTATTCTTTTAAGATTACTGTACTTCTCTTTACCATTTCATGCTTTATGAATTCTCCCTTTTCCTTTGTATATAACTACTGAACCAAATATATTTTTGTCCATACAGCCCTACTTCTTACTGCTGATGTCACTACTCACTCTAAATATCCTCCAGCATGAGTCATTCTCTTACATGAATCCTCCTCCTTCAGGAGTCTATCCTCCTACACAAAAGAATGATTAACCTGTTCACTGCACAAATCGATTGTAGTCGATTCTAAAATCATTGTGGTACACCACAAAACTTGACTAATGATTTATTCATAACTTACTGATTTTTCCATTCCTCCTAGTTAACTTTCTTTGCTCGTTAAAAATGATTTTCAATGTACAGTACATCTCCATTCAAGGAATTAAAATTTACCCATCTTGTCACAAAATACAATACATTAAGTTGTACCTGCAGCTAAAAAGTTCTTCTCCTCCCAGTCCCTCATGGTGATAGTGACATCAGGAACTGGGTTACCCTGATTATCCCGTTCTCCAATAAATTCAGCTTCCATGAAGTCACTGATGGCTGTACTGATGAGTTCCACAACCTACACACAAAAAAGAAAACCATTAATTCTAATACTGTATACTGTACAGTACATAGAACCAGACTTGTGTCAACAAAATACAACAGTACACCTCTTCTAGCAATATTAAATATTCAAAATCAACAAAAGTTTACGAGGAATCTGTTTGTCTACAAGTTTCATTGTAGAGAAATATCAACTTATCTAAATTTAGAGGGAATAAACTTTTAATGAATGTCAAGATGTCCCAGTAAATTTGAGAACATTTTCCTAAATCAAAACCCACATACCTTATTTCATCATATCAAAAAATGTTCACAATATATACCCTTTCTCCTCCACCCATATAGTGTACTTCATCCTCGTTCACTTCAGTCCTAAAACTTTATTTGAAACACTCAATTTCGGCTGTCTATTTTTTAACATAAATGCCGACACTTGTTCACAACACTCCGAAACTGATATAATTCATCATTTCACCACTCCTCACTATTGAAGTATTGTATTCAGTGTGATCGGGGTCAGCCAGATTCCAGTCAAAAGCACTAACACGATAATGTTGTTAACATCACTGAAATTTTGGGAGAGACATTACACTAACTTGTGGATTTACTTTATTAGAAGACTTCAGATAATTACCAGTAAGTCAAAATTTTTAGGCAAAAAACAAAGAAGCTAATTCTGTAAAAAAAACATTATACCTTTTAAAAAGATGTGTTACATTATGATTATGTTCATAGGCATATTTGGCGTATTCAATGCAGCATTCCTAAACCCATTGTCTCAGGCTAGCATACACTGTGCTGTATGTGTCACTCCCTGAAAAGCATTATATAGGTCATAAAGCCTATCAGATAATCCAAGGTTGTACATACTGGCTCCTAGACAAATTTATTATACTGTATACTCCTGCATAAACACCAAGTGTACAGAAATAATTTTAAATAAGATACGTACATGTCTTGTATACAGAAACACATACTGTACAACATTAAAAATTTTGCATTTTATGAGATACAGTATAGGATGCCAGTGACTCACCATAGTGTTTCTGAGAGTAGCCAGGCCAGTACAGGCATTGGCTAAGAGGTAATCACCAGATAGGATAGCAATCTTGTTCCCAAACTCCATATCCTGCAGTGTAGTGCCATCAAACACCGTTGGCGAGAGGTTGACGACTCCCTTATGGATCAAGTGAGCTGTGTGAATCATTTCTGTGATCTCCGCTAAACTCCGCTGACTGCAATAATTGCGTGAACATAAGCTTAAATAGTATTAATAACTTGCCAAAATATACAGCAAGTGAGTTATTAGAGTTAAAACCGAGTGATACTTTTATTACAAAAACTTATGACAAAAATAACTTTGACCAAATGGCCTCACTTAGTGCACTGAGAAGTATCCATACTGAGATTTTAGACCACCTGAAAATCAAAGTACTGTACTCTGTATATTATCATAAACACAATTGACTCTTGATATTCAGTTTCTGGATTCATAAATTTTGCATATTTGTGAATTAATAAATGTATACCTGTACCAATTCACAATGCCCAACCTTCAGTATTCATGAATGCTCAAGTGTTGCACAATCTATGCACCTTGGGGCAAACAGTTCACTTAAAACTTAAAAAAAAAATATTGCAATTCACCACATTTTTTTATAACAATACAGTACTGTACATTGAGGTTAAAGCCACATTCACTTCCTCTTTCAAGTTTACTTGAAAATCAGAGAATGTTCAATTTCTACATTATTCATTATCCTATATGTACAGTACTGAAGTTTTTACTATCAACTTAATCTCTGTGCCGTGATTAGTACAGTACTGTATGTTGAATTTCATATTTTGATGTAAAAATAATCAATAAATATTAAAGAACCAACACTTAAAATACTGTACCGGAACTTAAGTTTACTACCCTGCACATATCAAACAAAACAAAGATAAACTTTAGCTAAATGTAATATTAATCTAATCCAATTATGCACAGTACATATTTTTAAACTGACCCAATTGA
The DNA here is from genome assembly GCF_018991925.1 of Homarus americanus. NCBI lineage: Eukaryota > Metazoa > Arthropoda > Malacostraca > Decapoda > Nephropidae > Homarus > Homarus americanus. The sequence continues at coordinate 5,342,035 of NW_024742238.1, read as the reverse complement.
GACACCTGCTGGTTGATCTTGCTCAAGTTCCTCTGGGTTGAGGTGTCCAGCAGCCTTGGAGATGAGTAAAACAATAAGCCCACGTGTCTGCATGTTGTTGCGCCCATTGTAGATCAGACGCCTGAAGAGAAGGAAGCACTCTTTAGAGAATAATAGGATTTTTTTAGTTACAACATTAGAAGAAATAATACACGTGCGGGTAAGAAATGAGGAATCTGTTGAACATATAGTATATTGACACACGGGGGTCTAACACAAGAAGATTGTTCTGGTCTGGTGCAATGGGTAGAACATGAATACAACACAGTAAAGTAAATAGAATGGACAATTTCAAGGGGGTGAGTGAAAGACCAAACAGGAGAGATATATATAAGCAAGCAAGGTAAATGGGTATGTACAGTCAACAACAAAAAACTCTATGAAGACCAATCACACCTTGACAGTTACAAATATGATTATAACCCCCCTAAAAATGTAAACGCCAAATTCACAAGTTTTTTAGTAGCTACAGGTACATTACTATGTACAGTATGCTTGACTTGAGTTGGTGATGCTGGGTGTAAGCAAAGTGTCCATTAGAAAATATAAAGTACCAGAGACTTATCTCCTGAGCCCTCACTTCGCAGTCTTCAGCAGTGGATGGGAAGAACCAACCAGTTTTCTCATGTGAACAGCAATATTGGACATCTCATCAGACAAAAGGGAACGCAAGGTCAAGTAGGAAGTCGGATAGCCAACAATCTTCTCTGCATCACTAACAGCTCGGTTCCAGTCAGGCCTTTGTTGTGGTACAGTGCTGTAAGTCTTTTGATCAAGTCTGAAAATTAAATATATAATAAAAAAGCAGTCAACTATAACTACAGTGCTGTATTTAGGCTTCCAACACCAGTAATAACCTGCTACAGTTTTTTTTTTACCGGGGATTAGCCGCAATGAAGTCAAATGATGGTCGTACAAGCGTAATTCGGGCTGTGAATCACTTCTCGATTATTATTTGGTGTCAGAAAGTCACAAAATATTGGAAAACTTACTTTAATCCGAGTTAATAGATCGAGTGCTTGTACCTAACCTAACCTCGACTAGTATTTGGTGTCACGAAGTCACAAAAAATTGGTAAACTTAATTTAATCTGAGTTAATAGATCAAGTGCATGTACCTAACCTAACCTAACCTAATCTAATCTAATCTAACCTAACCTAACCAAACCTAACCTAACAACACAACTCAGATTAAATTAAGTTTACCAATTTTTTTTTGACTTTATGACACCAAATAATAATCGAGAAGTGATTCACAGCCCGAATTGCGCTTGTACGACCATCATTTGACTTCATTGCGGCTACATTTGGGAAATTAGTCGGACCGTTAGTCGGACCGCTTCGTGAGACCCATAATATTATATAACCAAATCCCTAATACTGTACAGGGTCACCGCTTTATTTTTTTGCTTGAGAACTGATACTTCTTGATTTCATTTTCTCTGATAGGTTTGCTGGTATTATTATCGTTTCGGTCATCCAACGAATTTTACATTTTAAGTTACGATTGTTACCGGTTAGTTTAGGTTGTGTTGATTTTTTTTAACTTCCAAATGCAGTAGGTGGATGACCGAAATGATCATCTTACCGGTTTGCTAATGAGAATAAATATCCAGTGATGAAGCAATGGAAAATAAGGCAAACACATCCTTAAAACATATATACTGGTGTTACTTAATTTATGTTTGTTTATTCCATGTTGTTGATTTTCGGATTTCAGTGACACGAGCATAATAAACTACACAAGTTAGCACTCTAACACTAGGGACTAACTGGCCAACTACACAATGTGGAAGTGTGTGCGAGTGACCCACCTGAAGGAGGTGTGTGTTGGAGGAGGAACACCATCTGCCGTAGGTAACTGTGATGCCGCCGCCCACCTGCTGAACCCACGCCCGCAGCCCACCACCCTTCGCACCAGCTGCCCACATGTTTTCACCTGACGTACACTCATGCTTAACTTTGTCAACCGTCACTGAAACACCTGGGTCATAATCTAATATATGTTATACTATATATATATATATGAAAAAACGATGTCCAGAAGTCGTGACACACACACCAGCGTCTGACTACACTGAGCTGCCTAACTAACACAGCCGAAAGGTTTTCTTCCCAGACAGGTGTTTGGTTCCTCGACCCGACCACACGAGTTGCTACTTATTATTATTCTATCTAACTTTTTCATTTCACCTAGATCATCTCTGTTAATAAAGTCGTATTCAGGGTACTATTAATAAGTAGGTAGTTTACTTTAAAGTAAAAAAATTGGATTCTAAGTTCTATAAACAACGTAAGCTAGGCCCATGAACAGTACCTGGCAACTACTACAAAATAATAGTTGTCCGATACTTTTACCGTAATTTCCTCAAGATATAGCAAAAAGGAATATTGATGTAGTAAATGGCTTATAAACTAAATCCTAAAAGTACTCTAACGTATCATGAGTTATTAATAAGTGATGTGAAGAGCCTCGTATGTGGGTTAGGTAAACATTATCACAAAAACCAGTCAAGACGAGCAGGTAAATATAAGATGAATTTATAACTTTCCCTGGGAATTCCACTCCTCAGGACCTCGAGACTCAAAGGTTCGTACGTGAATTGATTTCCCCATAGTCAAGTTTGTAAGGAAATGTCTTAGTCAGGTAAAGCTTTGTAAATATTGCGCTATGGTGCAACAATCTTTGCCCTGTCAGACTGTCAGTGCAGTATTGTTAGGTCTGAAATCTTTAGTAACGTGAAAATATTATCGTGTGAACTTTAAGAACCGAGGCCCAGCTGGATTTATATCCTGGAATGTACCGGGACATAGTTGTATTGCCGAGGCATTTCCTTTACTTCCAGCCTACAATCTGCCACGAGTGTACTGCAAGGAGAAAGCAATAACATGTGCAACCGTGTATATATATATATATATATATATATATATATATATATATATATATATATATATATATATATATATATATATATATATATACCGATAGATCGCTCCTCTCCACCTCCAACCCCCCTTTCAAAGTAGTATCTAAATGATTTACAATTCATCGTTTCACACTACTACTTTGTATAACGCCCATTCCCGAACCCCCAAGAAATTAGCCAGTGACTGTATTAGGGGGGATGAACACACATTCATTCCCCCCCCCTCCCAAAAAAAAATCCTTGTAGCCTGAACTTGCCTAGCTTATACTACAGACGGGCAAGGGGCGACCTAATTTGGGTGTATAAGCATTTCAAGGGGCACTACAAAGGAATATTACTTGGGCATACTCTGTTGAGTGTCCTTACTCGGAGCTGGCGGACGCTCGCCCCACAAGGGGTCACAGCTCAAGGTTGAAGAAGCCCTAAGTCCAGAAAACTGAGGGCAAACTTTTTCAGAGAGAGAGAGTTGTGAACTCTTGGAGCAATTTGTCAGAGTGTTATGACGGCACCGAGTGTGAGCTCTTTTAAGACCAGACTTGACCAGCACTGGAACACTCAGGAGCCGGTGCATGCGCAGTGGCGAAGAGGATAAAAGTAAAAAGTAAAAGTAATATTTGCCAACAGTGCGTAACAGAGATGTGACCGATCGCCCAAGCGGCTAACGAGCCGATCAGTGGTGAAGATGGTAAAAGTAATACTTTAGTTAGTCAGGGAGAAAATAAAATTTAAGGGGCAGTAGGGGAAAATGTATTAACAATTTCAAGATAACAGACTTTAACGGGTTCTTGAGATTTCAGAGTTTGTTTAAGAGTGCAATAAGATGCAAGACAATTTGAAGTGTTCCCAGCATCCATACAGTAGTTCTGGGACCTAATTCTCAGATTCATGTTTTTATATTCTGTAGTATTTTCCCCAAATTTGAGATGGAATGTACGTATCTGGGTACTGTATAGTAATCTCGTTACAATGAGAAAATTGTTCGCATGAACATTTGTGTTTTCGGGTAACACATGGGACCACCTGTTGATTGTTAGTGCAGCCCCGGAAACATGCTTAATTAGCCACGTGTTACAACACCACGCCACCTGTCACACAGTCTGCATCTCCACCTTCTCTCTCTTTCGGTTTCTCTCATTCAGGGCCGGATTCAGGAGTGGGCAAAGTGGGCAGCTGCCCAGAGGCCTAAACATATTACAATATTTTATTTATTTGTTAATTCATTTGGATTATTTTTATTTTCATTCTTTAAAATTCATGTTTATTTTTAACATGTGCGGTAGTAGCTATATCAGGGCTGGTCGACTTGAAACCACATGAATGACTCCAGTCATGTCTCACTTTTGTGTGTGGGTGTTGGGAATTTGTACACTATCAATAAATATGCAGTTAATTAAAAATTTCGCAATGTTCTAATTTCCTCAATATAACTGCATATGGCTTCAAAATTCTCCAAAGAAGTGTTCAAATTTCAAAATTTTCCCGGGGGGGCTTACAGCGCTCCCCCTGAACTCCCAGAAGTTTAGGCATGCTTCACACGCCACGCCACCCCACCCTCTTGGGTAGTTATAATGAGGGGGGCCTCCATAAACAGGCTGCTCATAAGCCTCCACAGGTCTAAATCCGGCACTGCTCTCATTCTTAATTTTCTTTCTTTAGTTTGGGTGTCACATCATTTATCTTTCAGTCTCTCTCCCTCTACTGTGGATACCTAACGTACATTTAAGAGAAGGAAGTTCGACCGTGACGGGAGTGTGACAAGTACCGTTTCGTCAAGGCTGTTCCCCATGACGATGTTCCAACCCTCCTTCCTACCTGCCCTGTAATAAAATGTGGTAATTGTCACATATGGGGCTTATGGAAGCCAGGAGTTTTTGGGCTGAGGTCTACTGTTATATGTGTGGGGATGATTACTATGTGTAGGGACTATTACTATGTACAGGTTCTATTGTTTTATGTGTGAGGACCATTACTGTGTGGGATTTATTGTTATGTTAAGGGACTTTTGCTATATGTGTGTGGTAATTATTAATTTATGTATGGGGACTATTGCTATGTGTGTGGGGACTATTGCTGTGTGTGTGGGGACTATTGCTGTGTGGAAACTATTGCTATATGTATGTAGACACTATTGCTGTGTGTGTGTGGGGACTATTGCTGTGTGTGTGTGGGGACTATTGCTGTGTGTGTGTGGGGACTATTGCTATATGTGTGGAGACTATTGCTGTGTGTGGAAACTATTGCTATATGTATGTAGACACTATTGCTGTGTGTGTGTTAACTATCGCTGTGTGTGCGGGGACTATTGCTATATGTGTGGGGAGTATTGCTATACATGTGGAGACTACTGTTGTGTGTGTGGGGACTACTAATTATGCCTGGAAGCCGCATTAGGTGTACAAAGGACTAATTGTCAACTCAGTCACTATATTGCCTATAGTACTGTATTTTTTTTTTTACCATAGCTAAGCCATATACGTCAACACCATCAGTCATATTACAATTACCAACAACTTGACAGCCACCTAAGTCAGTTTACAATGAGTTAACAGTTGCCATAATCACACTACCACAACTACTAGTCATAATTACTACCAGTTACCATAATCACATCTACCACAACTACTAGCCATAATCACATCTACCACAACTACTAGCCATAATCACATCTACCACAACTACTAGCCATAATCACATCTACCACAACTTCTAGCCATAATCACATCTACTAGCCATAATCACATCTACCACAACTACTAGCCATAATCACATCTACCACAACTACTAGCCATAATCACATCTACCACAACTACTAGCCATAATCACATCTACCACAACTACTAGCCATAATCACATCTACCACAACTACTAGCCATAATCACATCTACTACCAGCTGCCATAACCATATCTGCCACATTCAAAACCAGCTGACATATGACCAACTAAAGTCTTCACCACTGCCACCATCAGGCAGTGTTCTCTTCCAATCTTACTATACCCATAAAAAAAAATAAAAAATACTCACACACACACATTCTTTCATACCATTGTTCTTTCACTATCAGCCATGTCATTTTAATAACCACAAGAAAACCAGACCTCAAGAATGTTTATACAAAATTCTCAACACCATTCATTATCATCTTGCACATGTCTTTTATACCTGTATCAAGATCACCATCCTTAAAAACTTCCACCATTTCCACTCATGTATGTTTCTCATTCCATTCTCCCATTTGTATCACCTGGTGAATGTTCTGGGGGTGGCCATGACATTCCACTCCTACACCTTATTGTAGAGGTTATCATACTTGAGATAGGGGCCCCATCTCCCCAATTTTATTCCCATTTTTTTATCACAGGTAATACAGGACAAGATTTAATTTTTTTTTATATATATATATCAGGAAACATATATTTAAATAAAACATAAATTACCTGTTTATTTTCCTATTTGCAACAAAATAGTCTAAAAAATCTCAATGATGTACAATATAAGCACATACTCTCAGATGCTTCTTGGTATGTTTATTTGGTGTTTCACTTGCTACTATCACAAAAACATATATAGAGTTCTTTAATTAATTCAATCAGCAAATATAATTCTTTTAATACAAAGGAGTACAGGTATGCCGTATACATCAGCATTCGGCAAAAATAATCAACCTTGTTCTGTAATCTTTACTTGCTGCTCAACCGCTTGCTCAGATCCATGATTCAGCACAATGTTCAATAACCTCACAACCTATACTGGCCTTCATTATACACCCTCAAATGACTACATATACACATTACTCCTATTTCATTTAAACAATTTAAAGATTAGAATAATATGCCAAATTGGCCTCGATTAATACAGGTTAAAATTCCACCTCAATGTTACCTTAAACTTCCACCATTCATCCTCACAGTCAATTGAAAAGAAAAACACTTCAGATTCTAAAAATTTTACCATTAATTAATTTCTCCATGCACGACCATGTCACTTGCTTTTTAACGTCTCCTCCCTGAAGATGTACCAGTACACCCTTCCCAGTAATGAAAATGAAGTTTGGCTCAGTGCTAAGACTTAACATGATAAAGGCAATGGGTCTGGACATACCATCACAAATAAGTCAATATCTGATACCAGGCCACTCTACTCAGTTCACCAGTGGTATTAAAACATTATCTATTAACCGAAATTAGGGGAAGGCAAATAAACAGGTGAAGAGACAGAAAACAAACATGAAATAATACAGTAATCATTCATGGTGACACACAAGTAGGCAATTATCCTCATACTGAAAACATTGTGAATATAGAAAAAAAAAAAAAAACTGGAAAATACAGTTGAAGATTGGTGAATAAATGATCACTCTGATTCATTACCTGGTGAAGGAATCTCAATAGTAGGTCTGGCTCTGTAACACAACATACACTCTTGGAAATTAAATCCTAATGAAAATTTTTCTGTACAGTCGTACAAGATGTTGAAGAATATTGCTTATTTCTAAACTAGAGAAAATCATACAAGACACATTACATGTGATTAATAAAATATAGTGGTGTGTTTTTTACATGGATATACAATACATATTAAGACTCCTCATACTAGGTTTTAGATCTTCTATACACAAGTCAAGGCATGTACAAACCAGTACATTACTCTCAAATCAACATCTTTTCATAGCAAATAAATGATGAAATAAAAAAATTATTCTGACATTATATACATTATAATGTGTAGTGGCTGTTTAATTTAACTGACAGCCACACTAACATGCAAAGTCCCTCAGTAAGTGTTAGGAAGTTTGATGTATCAAGTCTTGAAGGAATCAAGGCCCAACAATAGATAGTTATCATGCTTAAAAAAGGTTTTGAATCTAAATTCTCATTTAATTACTATGTAATGAGATACTTCCAGTAGGGTTAAGTTTGGGTTATCTATAATAACGTCAAGTGATCTTCATTTGCAATATTGAAGATACTGATAGCAAAATTACTGAACAAGCAATGAGTATATTGTAGAAATAAAAGGTAACAAATAATCTTTCCATAACAATAACATACCTGTACATGTAATTATTAAATGCACAGTTAGTATATATTTAGAGTTGTTTGATCATACTGTCCTATTTATATCAGCCTCTACACATTACAAAAATAAGATCTATTCAAAATACAATACATGCATAAACAGTTCTATCCCAATGATGACTCCACCTAAACTAGATCAGAATGGACTTGCCCTTTATATATGATACCAGATACCAACAAACCAAAATATAAGAGAAGTTAATACCCCTGTATACAAAAGCATTGGGATGGCTGACTTAATACAATATTCTTCAAGTCCCTACCAATTGAAGCATTAAAATAATGTTATCATTCAGTGTTCTTACCTGGCTATAGGTACAGTATTCCAAAATATTCCTGCATCAATTTAATATATCAAATAGTGTTTATACATACTGTACAAGCTATAAATTCTGAGCTGGCATGTTTTACACTTGAACTTTTAATGCCACTAGCTGGGTATAGATTTGGCACTGTTCTGCATGTTAGGTAAGCCATGACAGACTGGTACTGAGGGAGGTAGGGGTAGACCTAGTCTCTTTCCATTTACACTGGACCCTCGCTTTATCCGCATTCAATATATGCAAATTCTCATTTATGCGGCGACCCTATTTCTACCTATAATTCATTTTATGCGGAAAATATTCCCTTGTATGCGTTCTGTAGAAGATATGGCGCACTAGTTTTATACCAGTATTAGCTTTATTTCTAAGCCACATTAGAGTATTTTAATGATTTTTATACAACTTTCTATTGCATTAATGCTCCAGAAATGATTGTGAAACATGGCACAGTGTGTGTGTGTGTATACTGTGCAGTATGTGATGTTAAGGGATGTGGCTGGAGTGGTGAGTCAGCCACTCCACACAAACACCTATGCTCTTCATATGTCTTAGTTTATAGTTTTATATTATATTATCTTTATTACTAACCCACATCACAGTATTGTAATGATTCTTCCACACCTTTTAAGGCATTACTGTTGACTTTTAGTAGCTGTGGAAAATATTCTAATTTTCCCCATTAGATTAAGTATTCACTATACTGTATGCGGATTCCCATTATGCTGTGTTGTCACAGAACGCAACCACAGCATAAAGTGAGGGTCAGGTGTATATTAAAAGACAGCATGTTCAAGCTATACAACAAACAAAAAGCTTCGAACAAGCTAATAAAAATAAGTTTGCATTTACAATACTGTATTGCATTTATATTACACTACCGGTATGCAAACATGATACATAATTCTTAGGAAATTGGCATCAAAAGAAGAAAATCTCTTGTATCAAAAATATTTCCAGAAGTTATGTTTAACAAACCCTGATGCTCTTAATTAGTTTTATATTTAGGAGCTCATTATTTTAACACAGTATACCATAAGTTACACATTATTTATAACCCAAAGAAACTGTGCTCCTTTATTTTACCAAGAAAATTTAACAAGAAAAATTTCAGCTGTTGCTTTATTTGCTTTGATGCCAAATTTGCTTGGAATATACAGCACAATTTGAATAAGTACTTTCATCTTAAGAGTAGCAGTTTCAATAACAATGACCTGTTGAAGCTCAGAAGAAAATACACGTAGATGCTAGTGTGTTTTATTATAAGCTGGTTCTCTGATGTGGGTCTTTTTAGACTGGTAACATATACTGGACAACTACTGAGTCCAAGGTTGGAAGCCTTGTTGTTGACTGGGAAACCTGCATGAAAAAATAAATACCACAAGGTAACAACAGTAGTTTTAGTATTCTGTCACTCAAACTTTACAAATTTTTGATGCCACATATAAAGTGTGAAAAAATAATCCTTCATTTGACAAGTTTAAATTTCAACTGCTAAAATGTCATATGTAGCTTTATAATAACACCCAATAACTTGATATTCTTAAGATCTGAAACAACAAAAAGTAGTTCTGTATACTTTGCACTGTAAATAATCTCCATACACAATGAAAAGAAAATTAAAAGGCAACTGAGTTTACAATTCTCCAATACATATACGGTAATTTTCAAACAATGTCACAAGTAAAACCCCTTCTAGCTGGAAGTGGAATCAGATTGATACACACACTTTAAATTTACAAACCTGATAGGAGGTCGTGGTCCAGCTGGTGGTCCTGGCTGTGTGGGTTGTGAGGGTATGGTTGGAGGAGGCCCAGAACTGCGGGGACCAGACTGAGTGGAGTAATTGGCAGGGTATTGCTGAGCTGAGGAATACTGCTGACTGAAGCTGCCTGGCTGATTACTGGGCACTGCATACCTGTAATATTAAAACACACTCACTGAATTATAACTATGCATCATTCACTCCTGGTCTGATTACAGTTATTCAATTCTTCATTACCAAAACAAACAAATTAAACTATAAATAAATCATGCTACAGTCAAATGTTTTAATGGATGGCTTTAGTTATTTACCTACCTGTCACTTTCTCAACACTACAAAGTATGCCATTTTTCTCACCTGTTCTGGTTGATGTCTATCTATAGCAGGGGTGGGCAAAGTGCGGCCCACGGGCCACATTTGGCCCGCCAAATTATTTCTGTGGCCCGCCACTGCATTTGGCAATCAGAAAAAAATTCTTATTTATTACAGAAAAGACAATTTTGGAAGTTGGGTGGACATAGCAGCAATACTGGCTCGTCGCTGTTAACCTGTGGCCCGCGAAGTGTGCCACCATTCATGAAGTGGCCCTCCATCAAAAATAATTGCCCACCCCTGATCTATAGTCTACATATACAGTAGTATCAGTCTCCAAGATTAAACTTACTCCTCTACATAAAATAACAATATGTAGTTTTTCTCACAATTACAAACAATGCCAACACAAGTAACAAAGTGGCTCACAATTCTAATCACTACAACATCCAGTCTCAGTCTTACATGCTACAACATTCATAGCCTCAGTCTTATACAACATTCATAGCCTCAGTCTTATACAACATTCAAAGCCTCAATCTAATACAACATTCAAAGCCTCAGTCTTATACAACATTCAAAGTCTCAGTCTTGTACTGTACAACATTCATAATCTCAGTCTTGTTTAAACAGCAGGACCTACATGTAAGTGTGCACCTTACCCTTGGTACTGTGGGTAGCCTTGGTAGTACTGTGAAGTTTGAGATTGTGGTGGTACACTTTGCACACTTGTGGGTGCCCCTGGCACACTAGTGGGTATCCCTGGCATGGTGTTAGGTGCTCCAGGCATGGTGTTAGGTGCTCCGGGCATGGTGTTAGGTGCTCCAGGCATACTGGTAGGCCCTACCGGCATACTGGTGGGTACTCCAGGCATAGCTGCCCGTGGAGGACCACCACTGACATCAGATCCACCACCAACATAATGCTGACCTGAAAACAAGATAATGCATTGTATCCATGTCATTAAAACTAATTCCTTCGAATGTTAGTTTCTCCTATGTTTTTCACTTAAATGCATCTCATATCTTAATTTTATGCCTTACTAATTGTCTTAATTTATTCAGACTAAAGGAGTGTAGATTATAACTTGTACACTCACTTTTCTCTTATTAAGCTTTATCCTGCTGAAAGAGGCCATTTTTCTTTTAATCTTTCATAAGATTTTTCTAAATTCATAAATGTCACAAATATATTCTACTCATACTCTGGAAACTTTCCACTCATGTTCTTTTAAGTAGAATTATGATCTACACATCTTCCTGTTCTTTGCTTGTACATTCCTTATTTTTACTTCAACTACCTCAATAATAACTACAAAGCACTTCCTGTCTGCTCAACTTATTCCTCTAAGTGTCACAATAATTCTTATGATAATATACCATAAAAAAAATTGGATAACAAGATCTAAATACAGTGTCTGCAAAAAATATTGATCTTGTTACATATCAAAGACATTTTCAGACTAAATTTAGAGCCTGGTTATTGCACAGCCAGCTAAATTAAATTAGGAACAAAACTTTTCATCTGCTAACTCATAGGAGCTTCGCTCTGTGCACAAGAATCCTGTATGGCCAGTGCGTTTAGCCATATCCTGGGGTAGTTGCATCAGTTGTTGCCACATTTTGATGACAGAAAAACACCGACTGCTTTAACAGTCTGATTTTCATTGTCTCAGAACAGTCACCATGGGTTCCCAAGAATATGTCAGGAGGAAAAGGTTCACATCCTTGCCCTGGTAAGAGATAAAATTTCCTCTGAGGGATATCCAGGATGAGGCACTGAAAAAATTAACAATGATATGCGTGGCACGCAATTTTCCCGTCAAATCTGTCCTAGTTTAGAAAACCTCACAAGGCCACTAACATGCTTTTGAGAAGTGGTGAAGAATCTGACAATATCTGCAGTAGAATTGAAGAAAGCCCCTTACAATCTCTTTGAAGATATGTGAGAATGGACAATTCAACACCAATTGCAAAAGTAGCAGAACATGCTATCTCATTATGGCATCAAAGAAACCTCTCCCCACAAAGAATATTTAAGAATATTCCAGAGCTGGAGTGGCCTGGGAATTCACCAGACCTAAACCCAATAAAAAATACCTGGAATCAGATGTAAAAAATAACGTGTTAATTTAGTTAAACGTAGGGAGCATATAATCATAACCACTCCACATAATTAAACTAAATTAATAGAAAACGGAGACAAATACCAAAAGAATGCCGTGCAGAACACAGTATGCAGGAAAAATAAACAAACAAAAAAAAGCAGAAGCTATTTAACACACGACAAATAAGAGAAATTATTCTAAATGGCATGATATATAAATTTTCTACTCGAGCCTCTACAGTACCTGTACTTAAGATACAGATTTAAAAATTAAAAGGATATCTACTAGTAAGAGCCTTTTAAAGATTTATGCATGAGAAGCGTCACAGTCAAGCATGTTGGATAATATACAGATACTGTACAGTACTATACCTGTACTGTACTTTCTCCTTGGTAATACTGTAGCCTCTACAGTACATATATCTTCACCTGGTAATCCCGACAACTAAAGATATCTCTTTTGGTACTACGTAGATAAGTAATTACCTCGGTACTGTGGATAGGATCCGTGCTGGGGGGCAGAAACAGCAGCTGAAGAAAAATGCACACAAAATAAAAAATGACTTCAAAACTACTAAAAACAAAAATTTGTTCAACTATGATATTTTACTAACTTGTACGATAAACTAATACGTAATTATTTTGTCTGCTTAACATGCAAATGGGAATCAGCACAAGGTGTTTAAGCACATGGAGCAGCCATGCTTAATTTTCCACCAGTCTTGTTTGAATTTTTAATACCATGGTAGTTACCGTCCTCTGTCTCTCTAAATTTATAATATCAATGAAACATTACGGAATTAATGATTTTTAGAACTACTGGAAGTATTTTCATGCTTATTTATGGGTAAAGTACGGTGTATACAGCTACATGTATACTACTATTCCCCCGCCCTACCTCCACCTGACATCGAGTCAGGTCAGGTCAAGTCCCCCCCCCCCAAAAAAAACTTTAGCTTTCATCTTTATTCAAGAAAATTTCAGAAAATTCTCTCGATTTTCAACATCGGAAATTTTTTCCTAAAGACGGATTTTTTTTTTAAATTCCGGCTATTGGAGATTTCCGGATTTGAGTGATTCCAGCTAATGGAGATATTACTATAAATGATGATCTTTCGTATCTAAGGATATGTCTTATGTGGAACCGAGTTTGCTCAACTATAGAGCAAAGTGTATAAATACAAAGGCAGTAATTCAGACCATCATTTCAGAATGTTGCCACTGAATGAGCTCCAGTCTTAATTGTCCTCAAGATAACCTATCCATTAGCAAATGGAATCCATTAGAGTTGATTCCCATTTGGACTAAACACTAATCCTACAAAGAATGGGAGTGCATTGAACCAGTCAACTTCCAGAGCCTGTGTATACCGCCTTTTGTTGTGTCTACCGTATCCATTAAACCATCTTCTGACTGATAAAAAAAAGGTGTAATACTCATTAGTTTATGGCTCCCATGTTTTTATCAAAGTGTAATGTCCCTTAAACTCAAAAAAGTGTGCCACCCTAATAATCAAGTGGCTTTAAAATCTACCCAGTACTGTATATGATTTTTCATGTTGGGTAAATTCTTTTCTACTTCTTATTATTAAAATTTCTATTAAAAGAAAAAAAAATTTGAGTTACCTTCAATGCCTTCAATTCCAAGACAGTGTTTGTAAATTAGAATGGACTGGTTTGGTACTTGCGGACAAATTAATAAAAAAGGGGACAAACAGACAGGTGGACATAAAGCGTTGTAACATAATAAGCCACATCCAAGGGTAAAAAAATGAAAATAAAGAAACTATAACTAATGCACTTAAGCTGCTTACAACAACTGACTTATGTAAGGATCCTACCAAGCCTGAGAAAATTTAAACCTACATTTAAATATTTTTGATTTTTTCAGTTACATAAAATGCTGAATAAAAAAAAATATATTACAGACCTTCTGGAAACAACTAGATCCTTTTGTATAAATGAGTACAGTAGCACCTGCATAGAGTTTATAATTAGGGAAAGTACTGTGATCCTTTTCAAAGAAATTTTAACATTCATCTTAGCTGACCTCTTTAACTGTACTGGAGTGCAGGTTTGTGTGACGCTGGTATGGCTGAGTCCAGACCACAAGACTACACATAAACAATTACAAAAGAAGGAAGAGTACGTTTGATAACAGAAAATGTCACAATAATGTATATAATACTTGTCATTCTCCTGCCCCATTTATTTTATATCAGATGTGTTACCGGGTATCATGATTAAATTTAGTTATAATAATAGATTAAATACTGAAGACATAAATATTACAGGCTGCCTTCATTTATGTGGGAGGTTGTGTTCTCAGAAAAGGCCAGTGTGGAATAAGCAAAATTAGCATAAACAATGATGGATTTCCATAATACAGGTACTGGTATTAATATCTTTTGATTCTTGTTACTGTATCAATATCACAAGTACTGAATTAAACTTACTGCATGTCTATTGAGATTGGTGGATCCTTGCTTGATGTGCTCTACAATTATCAATCATATTTCGTCCAGTTTAGTGATTTCTGATTTCCATAAGCACATATTTTTTTCAATCAAATGTGTATAGGTCAATCTTTATGATATACGTATTCATGATTTCATTCTGGTTTGTACTTAAAGTGCCTCTATGAGTTCCTTTGTTTATCTATCTTATTGGTGTTCACAATAAAGCAAGCAGATATAGCCAACTAAGTGATACATGCCCCACATCTAACCCTGGGTTGTAAGCCAGGTTAACTTACCATACAACAATAAATTTCCATCGACAATATTGTCTTTTTATGAAAAACTTACTGACAAGCTTTATGAAGACTCTTGATAATGCTAAAACCTTACCAGCACTGTAGGTTGGATATCCTGCATGCTGCTGCTGCTGCTGCTGGGGTTTAGGTTGTGATTGTGGCTGTGACTGAGGTGGCTGCTGTGGTTGAGCATGGTGAAGGTATGGGGATGGAGTAGAGCTGCTTGATGCATTAGATGTGTTCTCTCCCGGTGCAGCATTTGGGTTGACAGTTACTTCACCTGAAGGTTATTACAGATATTAAGCAAAATGCATATAACTATCTGTATAGTGGCCACAACCTTTGACATTGTAATCAGTTGAGAAATAATGACTCTACTTTAATTCCTCTCAGTAAAACATGATGGTTACCAAACAGACTGGAAGCAGTGACTTCTTCTTAATCTTTAATATCTAAGTGTCTTCTGCAAGTCTGTAATAACTGAATTTGATATCACCACAGCCTCTGAGAGAGTATAGCTCAAACGTATCTCTCTCTAGCCTAATTATACAAAAAAAAATATAATCCTCTTTTCTGATACCTTACTTAATAACCTCTTCCATCCCACCGCTGTCTCCTACATTCCTCAATAGGTGATACTTCTTAAAAGATTTTTACATCTACAGCACTACCACAATAACCTCTTCAGATTTTCATATCGTTATCTTTAATCTGCTGGCTATCAATATTTCCCTTCGTTTACCATATGGTAAAATAAGCTTGTGTATATATGACAGCAATAGTACAAGTTAAACAGAGCTATCAGAGCATGTTGGTAAAGAGTTCCTGTACATTTAAGACTTTGGTAAGGAGACACACAAACACTTTCTCTGTACTTGTTGCTGCTCATTCACTACTGCTATACAGTTTCCATCCACAACTCCAGGGTCGTTCTCCTATTAATGGCCCCTTCTTAACCCATGCAATTCTAATTTAGTAAGACTATAACAAACACACATATGAAGATTTTTTATATCAATAATTTAAATTAATTACTCTTGTATCACCATAGGTACTTTTGTATAACCACACAGTAATTGGTTTTGTATAACCATAATTATCCTTGACTCGCCATAATTATTCTTGACTCATTATAATTACTCTTGACTCACCATAATTACTCTTCCATTACAATAATTACTATTGACTCATCATAATTACTCTTAACTCACCATAATTATTCTTGACTCACCATAATTATTCTTGACTCACCATAATTATACTTGACTCACCATAATTACTCTTACATAACCACAATTACTCTTGACTCACCATAATTACTCTTCCATTACAATAATTACTATTGACTCATCATAATTACTCTTAACTCACCATAATTACTCTTGACTCACCATAATTATTCTTGACTCACCATAATTATACTTGACTCACCATAATTACTCTTACATAACCACAATTACTCTTGACTCACCATAATTACTCTGAGAAAGTCTAACCAACTAATCCTTTACAGGTACCTCTTTACTTGGACATAAATCTCCAAGTTCACCATCATTAACATCTAAGACCAAGTGTTATTTTAAAATAATCAATCTTCAGATACTGTATAATGAATGACCCGCCACCGACACAGTACCTGTACAGTATATTACCGGTATTCACTTAGTTGATGAATAATATCCCATACAAAATTATTTCTTCACTTTTTAATATTTAACATCTTTCACACTATTCTCCATTTGTCTTAATACTGTAATTATTTTATGTCCTAGCTCCCCCATTTCTTGAGGTTTCTGCATTCCTTAATGTATCCATCACTAAAGTGAGAGAGGAATAAAGATAACGCTGTACTGTACAAGGTAGATATATTCCACTCCACAATCCATGAACAGTAAATGATTTTCACTCAGCACTTACAAAATGATCCCTACTGATATTGTATGAATTTTCTCCCTTACAGTACAGTATATATTTGTCTGATACAATGCAGTTACGGTAACTACTAATTAACCTACCACAACTCCTTCAATTCATCAAGTCAATCATAACATTCTCATTCTAAATTATCATTAAGTGTTTTATGTAAACTTTTATCTCTGGTGACATTAACTAGTTTCAGATCACTGACTTTACTTAATAATACTCAATACTGCACTAAGGTAAGTCAAACATTCAGGGATAGATCCAGTCAAATTTCATTAAGTTTCTGTAAAATGCAATAACTAACCAGCTGTTCTCTTAAACCAGCATGTATACCAGGTTGTTATCATGAGTGAAATCACAATCAGATAAGAGTGAGGTCAATTTACATTACCATATGACACTGACACCACAAAAGTTTATAAAAAATATTTGTAGATAACCCACTGTTTATTATGACACTGTCAAAATGCCACACACAAAAGGGAATTTCCTCGTTCAAGGCTGATACATAACTACAGTATCTGCTAAACAGGAGAACATAGCCCAGTTAAACCATATCTTAAGTTACTACCTAACTGGTTGACTAGCATCTACTGAATGTTATTAGTTTACTTAAGTATGGTTAAATAGCATCTAATTAATGTTACTAGCCGACTTAAGCACAGTTTGGCAGCATCTAATGTGAGTTATTAGTTGATTGTTGCATGGTTCAACAACTTCTAATATGTTACTAGCTATCACATCGCAAAAATAATAAATAAGGCTTATGGACAGTCCATGCAGTGAACTCTGACATTGTCTTTCAGGTTGGTTTCTTCTGAGTTATATCCTATGATGCAGAAATGTGAGTTTTGAAAGACAGTCAGTAAGGATGTTTCACACCACATATCAACGAGAAGAAACAGTCACTTTAAATCCCCAACTATGGACAAAATATGCAAGGTAGAAAATCCTTTGTTTTTTATTATTTTCTTCTAAATTTGTCTGTCCAAGATACTACTTGTCATATCTATAGTACAGTATATCACTCCCCCCCCCCCAACCCCCCAAAGGAAATCCCTAACTGAATTTGCCTCCCACAGTAAACACATACTGCACAATGTGTACAATAACCTACCAACTCATTCGCTGTGGCAGCCTTCAAGCAAACTCTGATGGGGGCTGATACATTAATCTCTCATATACAGTATTGAGAGAAGATGAATTTATCAATAATTAGATGTATCCTTAGAGGGTTAAGTACATGTTACCAGATACTTACCAAAGAGGTAAAGTACCAGGAAAGGTGATGCACACATGTCTGAAGAATAACATGCATTTGTGTCCATTTCCTCTTATTTTTGGGTGTTGGTGGTGAAGAGGTAACACACATGCCTCTTACCACTTCCCGGCACGGGCCAAATGTGAGAAGGGTGTTATCAACATGACTACCAAATACCACAAGTTTTCTCCGGTTTCCTCCTGTATTAACACTATACAATGAAGGTCATAACAAAGAACAGACTACTTGCACAAATGGCTACCAAGCTGGTAAGCAGTAGAACCGATAAATGCCATCAAGATATGAAAAAGTTGCATTTCCCCAAAAGATCAGAAACAGTTAAAAATAAAGACGGATATTAGAATACTGTACTGGTAATCAGAGCTTGGGTACAACTATATATTTACCAAAGATTCACTAGAAGTTTCCATCCATAATCAAGATCATAAGTGGAAAACCTGAGATGTCGAAGAAATCAATGAAATCAAATTAACAAGCCACCCAGAGTTTGTAACCGAAGGATAATAGAATAGACAAAAATATAAATTTCCCTGGACAAGTGTGACCAAGGTTCATACAAGGGCCACAAGGTCACCTCATATACAATTTTCAATACTATATCTGCGTCTTCAAAAAAGCCATCAATACCACAACGTGCAGGACCATCCATATCTTTCACTGCTTTTTTACAAAGGTTAGTTGTAGGCAATTCCTGCAAACATGTCCAGAAGTAAGATGGCCAATGTTAGAGAAGTATCATGTACTGTACAGGATCACCGAATTATTTTTTTTAAAGAAGACAATATGAACCAATCCTAATTTAAGGTAGTTATGGTTGGTCCATGTTGTCTGAAAATAAATGGTTCAGAGATCCTGTTTTTAACTCTTTTATGACAGACAGTTTTGCTGTCCAGAGAGTTAGGATGAATTGGTACTTTGGTGTTGCTCAGTTACATGCTATATGTTTAGTAACCAATTACTGTACCTTCAGATAACCCAAAAGATGACATGATGTCTTGGTATATGCTTGCATCTTCAGTTTTTGCCGAAACTAAAAAGAAACCAAATAAGCGGTAAATGCGTGAAAGACGTGAACATACTTTCGCTTTGCTCAGTCTACCTCAAAGCAGATTTCAATCAAAAGAGTTAAGCAAAATGGAATCTGTTTATATCTTAAAAGAATAAAACATTGTACACATCACAATCCCATTCTATTCATGGACTACTGGCATTCTGTTACTTCACCTTATTGTATAATGTACAATTACCAGTTTATTTTTCTTTTATTCCTCTCTTGTAAGCACTTGCCTGCTACAAAACAGAAAATATTTTCCCTTCATTCATAATCTCCAACTGGAGTAACAGATGTGATATACTATGAAGAACAAATCTGCTGTAGGAGCAATTTAATCTGGTAAGTCAGTTTCAAAATAAAATTAAATTGGATTTGTTCATGTCATAGTAGAGACAAGCAATGTAACATAAAACTTGAACTGTTCACTGATGAGTATAGAATGAATGTGGAATAATTTTTAATGAGTGTCAATATGATTTCAGTGATGTGAGGTAAAATGCACCCAAGACTGACTCATATATGCAGTTCTTATACAGTATATATCTTGGGGGGGTTGCACGCCCACCTGTTGGACAAACGATCCTACAACTACCATACACCAACTGAAAATTAACATGATGTTCTCGATATAGTAACACTGTAATTTAGTAATTTAAAAATAAAACTGAAAGAGATTGTGAAATTATTAGGTGTTAAGACTAAATATATTTAACATTCAATTAGATATTTTCTATACCACGGCTGAATACACTCACTGTCACTTTGGATGGAAGCAGATGATGCTGGAGTTGGTGTTCTAACAGCTGGCTGTTGTTGACTGACTGATGCGGGAAGCTGCTGCTGTTGTTGCTGTGGTGGTTGTACAGCTTGTTGCTGCTGAATGTACAAATGGTAATGAATACACTGTAATGTTACCCATGGAAGCTTAAGAAAAATCTCTCCTCTAGTTTTCCTCTTTTTTTTTTCAATTTACTATCACTATGTCAGTCAATGATCATCTTCAACTTTTAGATCCTCTTTAATATCACATATCAAGTTCCCTTCAAACACTAATTTACAAAAAAATTCCCTTACATACATGGAATGAACACCATAACTCATCACTATCACAACTTCAATTCAAAGTAAAACTACTGTAGTTGGTCAAAGCTGCCAGAGGTCTCACTTCACCTAAAAATTATTATACACGTACTGTGCTGTATCACATTCTCAGAAAAAATATTTTCTTCAAATTGTTATAAAATAAAAGCTCTGTTGACTTGGTCGAGGATCCTGAGGACACAAATGAGATAAAATATTCAGGAATTTTAGAAATCTAATAAAGGTAAGAATTCCCAAAAGAAACAAAATATTGCATGAGAATCATATTTCTTGGTCTTGCTAATGTTTTGTTTTTTAACAATTCTAAATTTCAACTAATGTGAATGATATATTAAGAGATGGTTAGTAATGGCTCTCAAAGATAACTGTCATGAATGGATATGGTTTACTGAGTGTGCTTGATTTACAGGGCTCAGAGGTTATATAAATATGGTGACTGGGATATAATTGCCACACATTCACTCAAAAATACTGTTCCGAGTAACTTTACACTTTGGTACATAGCATTATAGTAATTACACTTTCAAAATATGTAGCTAGTATACTGTTTGAAGCAAAATACTATGCCAAACAAATTAAAAAGCCAACTTTTTCTAAGATAAATTTCAAAATAGAGAGAATAACCTGTACCTGATTCTAATGACAAACAAAATACAGTATTAAAGATAAAATTTATAACCTGCTGTTCAACTGGCTGTAGTGGATCAAACTCCTTGGATGAGATATTCAGCTGCATGGTTGCTGGTGGTGCTGGGGAAGCCGAGGCTGCCACACTGCTGCTCATTCCTACGATGAAGTAAATTTCTTATTGATTTTATTCACTTGTGACTTTCATAATTATCTTGCTAAAGTAACTTCTTATCCGCTCAATTACAATGGCAATCCCAGGGACAAGGAATTAGCTCATACTGTAAGATACCTTAACCCACTCAGTATGATAACTTAACCCTTTGAGTGAAATTTTTTTGTTTTATTATACAATATCTCCAAAAAAACAAAAACAAAACAATCCACAGTAATTGTGCTATACTGTACTACTACTCTGCAACACTACATCCTTTTATAGTGCTGACACACAATTACATCATTTCATTCAAAAAATCTCTTTCAAGTATTTCATTCTGAACTTACCATCTTATTATTACGTAGGAGGTATAGCAAGTGTACTGTAATCGACTTTTATAGCAAACCTTGGAAATTATTAATTCTTAAATCTTTATTAATCACATTTCCATAAGAGCCAACTAACCAGTATCAGATTCATTGACAGTTTTAGGAACCACATCAGAGGACATGTCCAAGGCATCAAGAAGAGCAGTCACTCTGTCACGAATGGCACGAAGTTCTCGCCTCACAGCTAATGTCTGTATGTAAAATATCCCTTATATTTTATATCATTAACATGTTATTACTATCCTTATATCCATATGCCATATACCTTATATACACAAACACTTATAATGCACTTAAAAACTTCTTGAGCTTCTAAGAAATCAAAAGGACATTAGCCAAATGCAGTGTTCTTAATGTAAAATTTTGTAAAGTTTGAAACGTTGACAGCTAACTTACAGACACACGTGGATCCTGCATTGTGGTCCTTTGGCCATTAAGAAGAATAGTCAGCTTCAAGATACGGCTGCACTGAATAGCAAAGGCCAGGTCTGAGCTGTCAAAAATAGTCACCAAATCTCCATCTTCATCCTGCAGAGATGAAAAACGTTATAGAAAACAGATACAGAATACCACAGCATAAAAGAAAGGAAGCTACATTTCTATATTTAATTTCAAATCATTTATGCTCAAGATACAACATAAAAATTAGTCATCAAATCTTAAGAGAACATGGGCACACTTTCACGTCTTCAAATTTCAATTATTATTGAGAAAAAATCCCTAACATCCAAATTTTCATGACCACTGACACAGAAAGATCTTAAAAATAATAATTCAACCACAAAAAACCATAAGATAATTCTTTTATAGTAATTAATTATCCACTGTGTTTGAATCAACTGATTCATTACAAAAACAGGTGATGTAGCAACATTATTTTCATTCTCTAATGCCAACTCCAAAAATATACTCAACAAAAGGCTGTTTTACAGTACAGTATCATGGACATTACAGATTCATATGACTTTCAATGACAATTGATTGATTTTTCAGGTATTGTACATACTGTATACACCCTGTACTGTACAACAAACGTAAACACCCATGCCTTTATAATATACGTATTGTACAGAAGAAATGACAAGAACATTTTACAGATTACCAACCTCTCTTGCTATGTAAAAATTCAGAGAGGAACTATATATTGTACAGAACAAATACTGTACAGTATATAGGAATACTTCACTATTTACAATTTATATTTTAACACCCATATTTGATACTCACAAAGCATACCCTGCTTATTCACAAAGCAAATTAAAAAAACCCAGGGTATTGGTATTTCTGTACAGTACTGTACTCTTTATCAGTAAATATTCAAAACATATGAGGTGTGGTTCACTAAATGAACTTTCAGGAGAGACTACATTAAATTAGTTTCATCCCAAACATTTTCACTTGTTTTTCAATGCTAATGACAATTTGAGAGTTTTCAATCCTAAGTTTTGCCATTTCTCTGTAATTCTGGAGCTGATAACCACATAAATATATTAATGCCAAATTCCAAGACTCAATATGTTTACCACAAATAAATTCATGTGTAACACATTGAAATTTTAAGAAATTACTGTACAGTACACAGAATTTTGATTTTAAAAATGCAACACCAAGTTATACTTTGTGTAACATATGTAACATACTTTGTACTTCAATGTAATATCATCATCTGGAGACAGTGATCCACGGAAGACTCGTTGCATCATAAGGATCAATTCATCATATGTCATATCTTCATTGTGGATAGGGATTCGCCTGATGTCTTCACCAAGTTGTGCCTGGAAATAAAAAGTTCTTTTTTGATACATTACAAGGGATGTATGGTGTACCTACTGGAAATCAATAAACTGTGTGGGGGCAAATCTGAAAATCTCAAATTATGAAGGAATAATCAAAATAATTTTTTATCGGAACTACTGTATTAGTATTCAGCTATGTGCAGATTGAGGAAACATCTCACCTTAATGATAAGTTTGCCAGACAGGTCAAGCCCACTGTCACTACTGCCAGCTCCACTCATACTGCCGGCAATCACCTGATGTCTATATAGCTACTTCTGAATGGTGTTTTAATATTTTCCGGTTTTCCTTGTCTGTAAAAGAAAAATTACAAGAATTTTGAACAGTAATTCTGGAAAATTCAGACTACCACAAATAAGATAAAGAAATGAAACCAATTTACAATTTGCTTTACCATTATAATAGGGTTCAAAACCTCAGTGAGAGTAAATGATGAGGAAAGGAAGGAATATGAGCTGAAAGTAGGGGTCCATCAGGGATCTGTCTTCAGTCTCCTGTTCATCATGGTGCTGGAGGCAATATCCCAGGACTTTAGGACTGACTGCCCTAGGATTTGAATGCTGATGACTTTGTGCTATTAGCAGATGGTAATGAAGAGGTAGTGGAGAAATTTAAGAAATGAAAGGATGGAATACAGTAAAAAATCTCGAGAATAAATGTAGCAAAAACAATACAGTTCTATAATACATTCTGAGACCATATCCATGCCGTGCTATATGAAATTCCGAATTATCAAATGCCGAGTTATCGAGAGTTTACTGTAGTTTTGATGGCGTCTGTGCGAGATGGATGTACTGTACTACAGTCAGCCACTAATGTCATTTATGAATTTCAAGAAGTTTCCAAATGTTGTTTAATTGTTTAAATAATGAAGAAAATTATACTAATGAACTGGCAACTCAACTAGAACCACAGCTGCCACAAGATTCTCACATCAGATTTTCTTAATTATTTAAACAAATATACAAACATTTGGAAACTTCTCATGACCTTAAATAACAATGAATAGTTTATTATTATAAAAATTCTACCCTTGGTTTGGTTAATAATTATCCTGACGGTGATACAGCCAAAAACAGATCCACCAATCACAATCACCTTTACGTACAGCCTTACTTTACCAAGTATTGCCAGATAAAATTGCGAGCACGATACCCAGGGTGGGGTCGGTGCATCTTTGGCTGGCTGCCGCATTATTCAGCGCATTTTGGACGATGAAGCAGCAACCGTTTTCATTTTTAGGGATCACTGTGCTTTTGTTTGATCTGTAAAGTGTCCAAGATATAATTCAGTGTCAATACCGTGTAGATTACAATGTATGGTACTGTGATAAGAGCCGAACACGGTCGAAGACGCCACTTCCTCATTCAAGTGGCATCACTCTATCTCCCTGTATCTCTTACCTAAAGTAAGTTTCTTACACACTAGGGGTTAGGTAGGTTAGGTTAGGTAAAGTTTTTACATTGTTTGACCTTCCACTTTTTTTTCAACATCTCAACTACTGCTCATTTCCGAAGGCAATGAAGGTCATATTTGTATTCAACACTATAAAAACCCATTTTCAAAAGTCAATTAGGCAGTGGTAACTTCTAAATATTGACCAAAAGTATTTTGGGTGAAAACTATGGAAAAAAAAGATTATGAAAAATAAAATTTTCTGCCTGTTTTGAGATATTATTGAGGTAAGAAAGCAGTAATCTTCTATAGAACAGCTGTCTAAAGTTGCTGGTTAGACCGAACTACTGGCCCAGAGTATTGTCATTCTTTGTAAAGAACTGACCCAATAAAAAAAAAATGGTTAATATATAGGACTAACCCGCCAGGGCTGCATAGCGCCGATGCAGCCGTATCATCTCACATCCAGAAAATGCCTCAAATTTCACCATATCATAGTAAGTTATTTCTGTTTAATCTACCGGGGAAGTTAGATAAGGCTAGGTAGGTTTGTTTGGTTTGGTTAGTTAGGTCTGTTCTTCAAAACCACAAATGTTAAGTAGCGTTTATTTTAATAATATAATTTTTTTTAACATATTTCCACAAACTACAACAGTGTCCACTATAATATAATAATGAAAATCAGGAGTTTTTATAATTGTTTTCAATCAATTTCGCTCTCGGGTTAGTCCTATATAATTACTCCAAATATTACAAATTGAGAAAAAGTACGAAAATTACTAGACAACAAAGGAATTAAACATTTGTATGGTGACTACTACATTATGGAACTCAAGTAATGTGTTAAACCTCCCTCTCCTCCCTCCTGGTAGAGTGTATGCGTCATCTAACAACCAAAATTTTGTTCTCTTCAATAAATCCGACGATGTCTCCTTTAAAGTTTTTTTACAGCTCTTACACTCACCTTGGAATCGCAATTTTTATTTAATTGTCTAAAATCGTCTGGAATAAAGTTAAAGGGCCTGTGCAGCCTTGGGTAGTTACTGAATTAGAGTTAAATGTCACTCACAGCCACAGACGCTGAGGGTGAGTTGGAGGTAAACAAACCAGCGGGGACAACGAGCCTATGATGAGATATATTGCATCATATTGTAAGGTATAGATAGAAGCTACAATTTCATCACAAATAAAAAATATAATACGTTTGTTTTAATATAATAGTATATATATATCACTACAGAGCTAAAACACTGGGATACACGATTTTCTTACCTTTGTGCGACCAATTACACAATTTTGAGTAGAAGACTAATATTTTTTTTTATTATAATCATACATAAACTATATTAGATTTTCTTCAACGAAAATTCAATAAGCTGAAGAAGGCTAGCATTTTCCTTCCACTAGAAGCAGACGGGTCTAACGACAACGTTTCATTAGTAAGCCCCCCCCCCCACGAACTATTCTCCCTGAAACACGACGAGCCTCTGGTAATCTCCCTGCCATCCTCCATCCCACAGAGTATCCTCCCTGACACACTATCACCCTTTGTTTATCTCCCTGTCATCCCCCTCACGTGCTGTTCTCCCTGACACACGACGAGCCTCTGGTAATCTCCCTGCCAGCCTCCATCACCACATATTATCCTCCCTGGCACATTATCACCCTTTGTTTATCTCCCTGTCATCCCCCTCATGTGCTATCCTCCCTGACACATTAACACCCTTTCTTTATCTCCCTCTCGCCCTTCCCCCCCTCCAACTACTATCCTCCCTTAAAACAGCAAGCCCTTTCTACTCTACCTCTCAATGACGTCATATCTATCTTCGTGACGTCATTCGAACCTTACTTTTTTATCTATGACGTCACACGAGGTTTTTTTTTATCTCTTCTCGGCGACTGAGTAAAATATTTTTCGCTCTGAAGCTAAAATATATGACTATACCTTTTCTTCTCTCGGTCTCCTGTGCTTGGAGACATTTTTCTTCCTGGTCTCCTCTGCTTGGAGACATCCTCAACTTTCTCTCTGCTGATCTAAAACACATTCTTATTTTTCTCCCCGACGTCTTGAAACACCCTGAAGTAATTTCCCCAGCGTCCGTTAACAGTATACAATCTGAATACACACACGCCCGTACAAGCGTATAATCCAGAAGGGAAAATAGTATTATTGTAATTATATCGAGTCTCGGTACATCTGCAGAGCATAGGTCATGGGTGTGTGTGTGTGTGTGTGATGTATCCCAAATGTAAAAAAAAAAATGCTCTTTTTGTATCATTTTGTTCAGCGTTGTAATAAAGTATCCACTTGGTCAAAATGTACCCAAATGATACTTTAGTATCCCCATTGGGAACACTGATGCCCCTCCATACACTCATGCCCTCCCTCTTCTCGTCCCCAGCTCCTTAGACAGCACTCTCGTTCCCAGCACTTAAGACACTACTCTCGTCCCCAGCTCTTAAGACACCATTCTCGTTCCCAGCTCCTCTTACACCACTCGTCCATGGGCAACCATAGGTCACATATTACTACATACAGACAGTAATAAGGCTTTTACCCCCTTAATGCATGAGTCATAAAGGTAAGCAAGAACTACGCATGCTTCCCAGATGGGCGCTGTAAACGCTCCGGCGCTTCACCTTGCACTGGATGTAAAGGGGTGCCCAATAAACTAGCCCCCTCGGGGGCAATCTAATCTAAAATCTAATATGTCACATACACTAACGTCAACCATTTAGTATCATCCAATTAATCCGAATTAAGATATCTGAAACATTTAACTTAACTGGGACTCAGAATAAAACTCAAAATGTAACAATAATTCAACTCAACTCACAACTTCATCAAAACACCACATAAACTGTCTCTTAAAATCCATTCAAGAATATCCAAGTCAGCTAAATATCCTGAGTGCCAAAAGAGTCATGTAAAGCTGGATAATTAACTGACGGATATCCAACACAACCGTTATCTAATTAACAGTAAACCAATTTGGAACTAACACGATTGCCGAAGCTTAAATCTGAGTATAATTTCGAGTAACTAGGTTATCAAGTAACTGGTTGGGGAGGGGAGGGAAGGAGGGAGGAGGAGGGGGGAAGGGAGGGGGTGAAGAAGGAGGGGAAGAAAGGACTGGGTAAAGGGGGGAGGGGGGAGAGGAGGAAGGGAGAGGGAAGGGTGAAGGGAAGGGAAGAGAGGGGAGGGGGGAAGGGAAGAGAGGGGAGACGAGGGGGTGAAGGAGGGAATGAAGGGGAGGGGGTGAAGGAAACGGAGCAGTGGGGCGCAAACGAAAAATGGCAACAATTGCCTTATGTGTAAAACGGCAGCAGTGGGGCATCTTTATTCAAGATATCTTCAAAGGCGAAAGCTAAGGTGCTCCATTGTTTCCCCCTTTCCTGTGTGATTTTATCAAGCTATAGCTTATCCACGTTTTCATTGTGGATATATATATATATATATATATATATATATATATATATATATATATATATATATATATATATATATATATATATATATATATATATATATATATATATATATATATATATACACTGTTGGTGTGTTGTCTGAGTTGTTTACTACTCCCACTACTGTGTTTTGTGAATGAGTGGCGACAGGCCAATTCCACTTGGACCTCTCAAACACTTGTCTTTGTTTTGAATGGATAATAATGAGTCATTTTCATTAGCTATTCTGTTGTGTGTGTGTAGTTCTATTCTATGCTGCCTTAATGTTTCTTGATTAATAACTCACGTTCAATTGTGAAAGCTTTCACCACCCACCCACCCACACACACACACGTGCGGCTACATCATTAATATAGATCTTACTCTGGAAGTGAAGCTAGCAAATGGTGGGGTTATTTTCACCACAAGTCAACATCCGGAGGGACGGGAGTTGCTGAGGCCCAGGTGAGGAAGAGGCCCTCACCCCACTCGTCTTGTCTGCGACGCCAGACACCAATATAAACATCTACAATGAGGTATCGTGAGAGTGAAGGATAGTCTGGCGTAGCTACGACACCACGGGGCAACACCTGACGCTGTTGTTTTTGGTTTTTAATTAAGGTGTTATCATCTGTCCCAAATAGTAATAACAGAGGTTAAGCTCCTGTCCATCACTTTCGGGCCACACTCTTTATGACTCGTAAGTGATGATGTAATAATGTCCCTGATTGTCTGCCTTCATCTTAACCTCTACATTAAGGTTCAAGAATACTATCAAATTTACACTGAAACTCTTCCTTCAGTAGAGACTTTCACCAAACACTAAACAAAATTAACGTACGTAATTTGGGGGGGAAGATTTTGGATGTAAATTTGGTCCCCCCGAGTTAAGTGAAGTGAAGGTATCTATCTAAGCAGAGTCTCAGTGTGATGTTTAAACTATTTCTGGACGTTGTTTGTGTGTGATCTTAAGTGAAGCAGTTAGTTACATCTTCAGTTACGGGTAATAGTGGTGGCGGACTTGCTGCCCGCCTTATAACACCACCTTACCCAAGATACCTGCGCTGATGAGCTTCGGATAACACAATGGTGTACAAGTGATCTCTTAAGGTCTATCGTCCCGAGACACAAGGTGCACTAGTCACCTGTGTGGTGTGTCGGGGGGTGGCGGTGTTCCCGGGGTCGCGGACTCGCAGGATGTGCCAAAGAAAATTGAGTGTTGGCGCCAAAATCCACTGAGTGCTAATGACTCTACTTCAATCGGTTGTCAACTTCCACGTCCTGCGCTCCCTGGCGCAAATATTTGCTATTGCCAAGGATATTATTACCGAGGCTCCCCGAGTACCATAAAAGAGCGCCAATGAAGATAAAACGTGAGATATTATACGTCTGCACATGGAGTAGCTTTCATAAGAGTGTCCTTGTGGAGCGGGGAGGAGAGTTACATCTTGAACTCCCGTACTGTGTTTACCAGTTCTATTAAAACCTTTTCAGTGTGCCACCATAGCAGTCGCCATTGTTTATCATGGTGTGTGTAATGTAGGGTGAGAGGACGCTCTAGTTAAGTACAGTCCCAGTGCAATTCTACCTACATTTTGGTTGTCATACCTGGATCCCTGGATAGGTAAATCACTTAGATGAGCTCTGTTATTTACTGTACACTTAGGAGGAAAATTTAACATAGGCACATTTTTAAAAACCCATTTTAAATTGTAACTTACGTGAACCTGCTCTTTGCGTTCTCCATACCTTCAGTTAGGGGAAAATCTTATCGTAAGAACCTTTGAGAATCGACTGTATATGTTGTAACTTAAATGAACCAATTAAAAGCGTCCGTCCATCTTCAGTCAAAGAACAAAATGACCTAAGAATCTTTGTTAAGTCGATCCTCTGTGTGACATTTACCTCCGCCGCTAAGTAGTATTCACCTGGAGGATAGCACACCCCCTACCTTGCTTCAACTGATGATTAAACAACCTAACGCAATCTGGGGGGTTAGGTTAGGTTAGGTAATCTTGAAGTGGTCCGTTACGTGTTATGATCATCCCTGGACGCCGCCTTTACCTGCGTCACCATTGAAAAAGAATTAAGCAGAAGTTTCTCTCTCTGTGTGTGTGTGTGTGTGTGTGTGTGTGTGTGTGTGAGAGAAACAGCGGTCACCTTGATTACAGGTAACGGGAGTATGTGGAAAGGTGCGATAGCGGAAGGAGTTCTTGCATCTTCTGATTAACACACACACACACACACACACACACACACACACACACACACACACACACACACACACACACACACACACACACACACACACACACACCATTTTAAACACTCTGAATCTTTTTGTCGGATATTCAGACTCAATGAATCACCACACCATCCAGCACCCCTAAGCTATACCAATGTGAATCTCCAATGAATATCCTAACAACCGAATCACCACCTTACACCATACGAGCAAGATTGAGCGATATATTATCCTAAAATATACTCAAATATTCATCCAAGTGATTCATCCACACCAAGGAATCTTCTCTAGCCTTGATGAATATTTACCCAGTGAATCACCGTATCTTTGTCACTCTTTCTAAACTGACGTAATATATCAATTTAGACTTTTATTGAGGGGTTTTTACGGGTCGTGTTCAGTGTGTATGAGGGAAAGTGATGATTAAAGGTGGTGGTGATTTAGGTGGTGATTGAAGTGGTGGTGGTGGTGATTTACGTGGTGGTGGTGGTGATTTAGGTGGTGGTGGTGATTGAGATGGTGGTGGTGATTGAGATGGCGGTGGTGGTTGAGGTGGTGGTGATTCAGGTGATGGTGGTGATTAAAGTGATGGTGGTGATTGAGGTGGTGGTGGTGATTAAAGTGGTGGTGGTGATTGAGGTGATGGTGGTGATTGAGGTGGTGGTGGTGATTAAAGTGGTGGTGGTGATTGAGGTGATGGTGATAAAAGTGGTGGTGATTGTGGTGGTGAGGGTGATGGTGGAGAGTGGTGGTGGTGATTAAGTGGTGGTGGTGATTGAGGTGGTGGTGGTGATTGAGGTGATGGTGGTGATTGAGGTGGTGGTGGTGATTAAAGTGGTGGTGGTGATTGAGGTGGTGGTGGTGGTGGTGATTAGGTATGGCCTCAGGTGATTCAGTTGAACTTCAGGTGATTCACGTATGTCCCAGGTGATTCAGGAGAGAGAGAGAGAGAGAGTAAATTATAGACCAGAGAGACACTATATTCCGAATTTTCTATGTGTCATTTCTCAAGGTTAGGCCGTGTGGGTGTATAGGAGTATGTGGGGTGCGTTAAGGTGTATAGGGGTGTGTTGGGGTGTGTTGGGGTGTGTTGGGGGTGTGTTAGAACTATTAATAATAATAATAATTAACGGTTAATGAAAAAGTTCTGCAGCCCGAAGGTTGAAAATATACATTGGACATAAATGACTTATTACATACATTGGTGGTTTAACAAAAGCCTTCATTAGAGAAAGGTAAAGGAACATACAGCTTAATGTTTACAGTGGAGGTCACGTAGATCTTGTGCACTGAGGTGTTGAACAGCAGACAAGTAGCGTAGTAACTCCCTCACAGATGGTGTTATGAGGGGCATCACGGGGTGTAGTAACTTAGTAGGTGTGTGTGTGCGTGTAATGTGTATGAGGGTGTGTATGGGTGTGTGTGTGTAGAGGTGTGTTGGGGTGTGTGATTTAGGGGTGTGTAGGGGGTGCGTGAGAAGGAGTGGAGGCGAGACAAGAAGAGCGTGGTGCAGGTGGTGGGGCGGGGCGAGGTGGGGCGGGGCAGGGCAGTCAGGGCGGGGCAAAGACAGGGCGGGGCAAAGTCAGGGCAGGGGCAAGCACAGAAGGGCAAAGACAGGGCAGGGCAAAGTCAGGGCAGGGGGCAAAGACAGGGCGGGGCGAAGTAGGGGTGGGGTAAAGTTGGGGCAGGGTGGAGCGAAGGACCAAATCGGATATGAGGTTGGGGGCGGGGGCGGGGACTGAGAGGGTGGAGAGGCGGAGCGAGGCGGTGTGGATAGAGGGGTGGGGCAGGGTGGGGTGGGGCGGGGCATCGCGGGTTGAGGGGCCGGGCCGGGGTGCAGGTCGGGGCAGCAGTGTTCGCCAGAAGGTGTAGGAAGGAGGTGAAGCAGTCAAGAGTAAGTGGCCCTTATGCACCGCTCTAACTAACAGTGCCACATCCCTCTTATAGTGCCACATCCTTTCTACAGTGCCACATCCCTCCTGTAGTGCCACATCCTCTCTACAGTGCCACATCCCTCTTATAGTGCCACATCCTTTCTACAGTGCCATATCCCTCCTGTAGTGCCACATCCCAATTAGTGCCACATCTCTCCTGTAGTACCACATCCCTCCTGTAGTGCCACATCCCCTCTGTAGCGCCACAGTCCTCCTTTAGTACCATATCCCTACTGGTGTCACATCCCCCTCTGCAGTACCACATTCCTCCTACAGTACCACATCTTATCCTACAGTGCCACACCATATCCTACAGTGCCACACCTATATTACAGTGTTATATCCAATCCTACAGTGCCACATCTATCCTACAGTGTCATATCCTATCCTACTGTGCCACTTCTTATCCAACAGTGCCACGCCTATCCCAGTGTCATATCCTATCCCACAGTGCCACATCTATCCTATAGTATCATATCCTATCCTACAGTGCCACATCTTATCCTACAGTGCCACACCTATCCCAGTGTCACATCCTTTCCTACAGTGCCACACTTTATCCTGCAGTGCCACACCGATCCTACAGTGCCAAACCTATCCTACAGTGCCACATCTTATCCTAAAGTGCCACATCCTATCCTACAGTGTCATATCCTATCCTACAGTTCCACACCATACCCAACAGTGCCACACCCTATTCTACCCTGCAGTGCCACACCCTATTCTACAGTGCCTTCTATAGTGGGAGTGTCGCCAGTAATTCTGTAATGCAACTATTAACACCTGCTATCACCTGTTAACACCTGCTATCACCTGTTAACACCTGCTATCACCTGTTAACACCTGCTATCACCTGTTAACACCTGCGATCACCTGTTAACACCTGCTATCACCTGTTAACACCTGCGATCACCTGTTAACACCTGCTATCACCTGTTAACACCTGCCATCACCTGTTAACACCTGCGATCACCTGTTAACACCTGCTATCACCTGTGAACACCTGCTGTCACCTGTTAACACCTGCTATCACCTGTTAACACCTGCTATCACCTGGTTAACACCTGCTATCACCTGTTAACACCTGCTATCACCTGTTAACTCCTGCAATCACCTGTTAACACCTGCGATCACCTGTTAACACCTGCTATCACCTGTGAACACCTGCTATCACCTGTTAACTCCTGCAATCACCTGTTAACACCTGCTATCGCCTGTTAACTCCTGCAATCACCTGTTAACACCTGCTATCGCCTGTTAACACCTGCTATCACCTGTTAACACCTGCTATCGCCTGTTAACACCTGCTATCACCTGTTAACACCTGCTATCACCTGTTAACACCTGCTATCACCTGTTAACACCTTCTATCACCTGCTAACACCTGCTATCACCTGTTAACACCTTCTATCGCCTGTTAACACCTGCTATCACCTGTTAACACCTGCTATCACCTGTTAACACCTGCTATCACCTGTTAACACCTGCTATCACCTGTTAACACCTGCTATCACCTGTTAACACCTGCTATCACCTGCAGGCTATATCAGTATTATGCTTATCTTAACTGTCTACCTTAACTGTCTATTTTAACTGTCTATCTTAACTGTATCTTAACTATATCTTAACTATATCTTAACTGTCTACATTAACTGTCTATCTTAACTGTATCTTAACTGTCTACAATAATTGTCAACATTAACTGTCTATATTAACTGTCAACATTAACTCATGGCTGTATAACTCAAAGCAGCTTAGACGTCACCACATGTCCCGGAGTAAAGCTGACCTTTATCTTAAAGCTTAAAGTCACTCCAGTGTTAAAGCTTAACGTCACTCCAGTGTTAAAGCTTAAAGTCACTCCAGTATTAAAGCTTAAACTCATTTTTACGCTTATTTCAGTCTCAGAGCAAGTATGGTGCCATTTTAAACGCTCTCGTGATAGATAGATAGATAGATAGATAGATAGATAGATAGATCGTCATATAAGTTCACATTGATTCAGCATATAGATAAACAGTACAGGTAAACAATGGATATAGACAGTGCAACAGGTATACCTTAATTAACCTGGGCGTACGGAAATAGAATCAGGTTAGGTTAGGTTAGGTTAGGTTAGGTTAGGTTTTATGCACACCGACACACAAGGGTGACCAAAACTCTGATATATTTCTAAGTTAACTCGAACGTGGAAATAAATAATCCCTCATGTTATACAGCATCCATCAGTTACATCAGGAAAGGAGAGGAAAGGTCAAGTACTGAACTGACTAATGTGAAAAAACGAATCCTAACGCAATACTCTATCGTGTTTTATGTCGGGGGAGGGGGAGAAAATGAGAGGGGAGGAGGGGAGAAAATGAGAGGGGAGAAAATGACAGGGGAGGGATGTTGAGAGGTAGGGGAAAGGTGTTGAGAGTGTGTGGGGGGGTCGGGGAGGTGGGAAAAGAGTTATAGCCCAGTACTGTATTAAGGGAAAACTCACTGGGTGATTTATGGGATGGCAGGGAATAAAACAGGCAGCGATAGGGAAGTACAGTAGCCAAAACAACTATCTATGCAGGGGGGGGGGGGTGGGGGTCGATATGCTCCGAAATCTTACGTGTGATCAGTGACAGCATCTCATATACCACTATTTATCGTCCATGGTCTCAAATTGTTTCTCACAAAGTATGCACTAATAGTTGTCTTAGCTACTGTACATAGGGTGAAAAAAAATAAGTCCCGCATCATTGCAACAGGAGCGGGAGAATTGTATGGGATAGTAGGGGAAGATTTATTATCCAGAGGGAGTATTTAGGGGAAAAAAAAACCCTGAGGTATCCTGATAAAAATATTACCTATAGGAAGAAGCTATGAGAGACTTTTGAAATGTGGGGAAACAAGACGGGGAGAAAGTTATTCGGTAGGAGAGAATTTTAAGAGGTAATAGGAAGTTAGATACATATTATGAGTAAATATTTGTAGTTACTTAGCGAGATAGGGGATGTAGGGGAAAGAGAAGTGTGGTAGGGGAAAATGAAGACGGTGGGAGGGGGAAAATGAAGAAGGTGGCAGGGGAAAATGAAGACGGTGGTAGGGGAAAATGAAGACGGTGGGAGGGGTAAATGAAGACGGTGGCAGGGGAAAATGAAGACGGTGGCAGGGGAAAATGAAGAAGGTGGCAGGGGAAAATGAAGAAGGTGGTAGGGGAAGGTGGGGGAAAATGAAGACAGGCAGGGGAAACAGGGGAAAATGAAGACTGTGGCAGGGGAAAATGAAGAGAAGGTGGCAGGGGAAAATGAAGACGGTGGCAGGGGAAAATGAAGACGGTGGGAGGGGAAAATGAAGAAGAAGGTGGAGGGAAAATGAAGACAGGTGGGAGGGGAAATGAAGAGAGGTGGAGGTGGAGGGAAATGAAGACGGTGGAGGGGAAAATGAAGACGCAGGTGGACGGAAATGAAGACAAAATGAAGACGGTGGAAAATGAAGGAAAATGAAGACGGTGGACGGTGAAAATGAAGACGGTGGGGTGGAGGGGAAATGAAAGATGAAGACGGTGAAGACGGTGGGAGGGGAAAATGAAGACGGTGGGAGGGGAAAATGAAGACGGTGGGAGGGGAAAATGAAGAAGGTGGTAGGGGAAGAGTTGTAGGGTAGGGTATATACGGGGTAGAAAAACAAAAAAATCGAGGTATATTTAGAATTATAGTACCATTAGCTAACAGTGATGACAGAGATCCCTTGACAGATTACTTACACCGCGACGCTAAGTATAATTTATGTAGGTGTGATTCTTATCTTCCTGTGATTATCTGCTGACGGAGGCGGGGGAGGGGGGGTGTATTTGAGAGAGAGAGAGAGAGAGGTGCAAACATTCATGCACAGCAGCTCTCTCTCTCTCTCAATGTGCAAGCAACAATACAAAAGGCCATCTGCATTATTATTATTATCATTATTATTATTATCATTATTATTATTATTATTATTATTATTATTATCATTATCATTATTATTATTATGTCTTAACCATTGTGTACAGTAGCTGCCCCAATTCCCCGGACACTTGGCAATATCGAGTAACTTGGGTACCATGCGGGTCATATACGTGATACGCAAAGGTAAAAATAAATTGTTTCAATTATATATTACATTAAAAATACTACGGTCCAAAAACACTAGAATACAGTGGAAAAGCCGAGATAAGAGATTAATCCTCCCTAATCCTAATCTTTCCTGCCACTAATCTTACCTAATCCCAAATCCTCCCTTATCTTATACACGAACTTCAGATTTATGGGAATTCTGTCGACATCCGTATCTGACTCGGGAGAAATCCTTTGAGAGTTTGGTGATTTAGTGACGCAGTGATTTGGTGATTAAGTAACTTATTTAATGATTAGGTAATACAGTGATTTAATGATTAGGTAATACAGTGATTTAATGATTTGGTAACTGTTTTAATTATTACGTAACAGTGATTTAATGATTAGGTAACAGTGTTTTAATTATTACGTAACACAGTGATTTCATGATTGGGGAACACAGTGAGTTAATGATTAGGCTAAACAGTGATTTAATGATTAGGTAACAGTGATTTAAAAGATTCCGTGATTAACATTTCAGTGACACAGTGATTTAATATCTCAATAATACTGTGCTTTAAGACTTCCTCGATACAGTTCAGTACACACAACGCCCATTATCACACACTGACAGTCATTTTGATGTGAGAACGTATTACTACCCGTCACTATGGATGTTCTGAGTATATGAACTAATTATCAATGAGAGAATGTTATGTAATTAAGGTACAGGCGCAATGTAATTTCGTCTCCATTTGGGTGGTTGGTTATCTTTGTATCGTAGAATAGGGCGATAGGCGACCCAATTAGAAGCATTCTTAACGCTCTGAATTCTTAAGTTTTTTATGTATGTATCTTTATACCTGAACTGGTGGTGGGAAATCTAGTTGTTGTTGTTGTTTTTAAGTTAATTCATTACTTGGCATCTACTTCGGGCAGAAATTCAATGTTTGCGTAGGTGCGTAAGTGAGGCGGGACAAGTTAACGCACTGTACAAACCTCCAATGGTCTCAGGCTCTGGCTTGTTTATGGCGGGAAACAGCAGTGGCTTAAAATTAGAGCTGGTTTTTTTTTCCGCTTACACCTAACCCAACCAAAATAGAACCAGCGCTGCCAATCTAGTCGTAATTAGCTGTTGCTTCTTCGTCCAGACCAAGCAAGAATGTTTATCGAGTGTTTACTGAGCAAGCAACGATGTTTTTAGTCTAATGTCCATCAAAATAACATTCTAACAATTAATACATGTTATTATTTCCCTTGAGTTAAACATAATCAAATATCAATAAGGATGTTAAACTTTTTTTTAAGTGAGACAAAAATGGTGAATACATCCAATGATTATCTAGCTGCTGGCAACAGTGTTTTTTGTTTCAGAGTTCCCAATGAATGTGAGTGTGGTGAGGTAAGTGTCCATTACTGCTCTATTGTACAGTATATCTTTATTATTTATCTCTCAATACTTATAGCTCTATCACATGAATATCTATACCTATGTCATATCTATCGTCTACCCATCAAATTGTAATAATCTATCTAGCCATATTACATTACTCGTCTATTTATCAACTCTATTCCACTCCCGGCAACCCACAATTCACGAGTCTCATTTTTTGTATGTTATTTTGTGTTTTAGTTAAAATTAATCAGTCAGATCCATTATTATTTCTTCGTTTACTGCTTTTGGTCTTTGTGCCAGCATCAACCTGTGCGCGCATATACACACCATAACGTCATGGCAACCAGTCTATATTACTGTATTATCATTAATGAAGCCGTGAAGACTAAAAATTCTCTATTAAGACCTCAAGTTCAAAGATGTTTATCAAAGCAGATCCCAGCCCCTTGATGTTAGAGTCAAGCGAAATTAATTCAAGCGCAGTTTTTAAAGAAAGTTACGTCAACTTACTTTTAAATTGTCACAACATCATTAACATATATCATTCCCGTCCGCTTCAAGTTCTCAAATCTAAAATTCACTATCAATATCCACACATAAATTGTTTATTAAAGCAAACCCCCGCTCCTTGATGTCCTGAGCCAAGCAGAAATTAGTGATGGCGGCTCATAAAACACGGATGCTTTCCCACCAAAATAAAAAAAAATATATGACGAGCTGAATCCGTCAAGGCGGCAGAAGCCAAGATGCTGTTTTCATTACTTCTCCGTTTATTGATCCAGATTCTTGGGGATTCACTGATTAACTTCTTTCCCTAAAATATAAAATGAAAAAACGTGTCTACTTGCAGTATCCTACAATCTCCATGCTATTTAAACCACCATCGTTGAATCTTAGCTAAAGTAAACAACCAAATTAGATGCGATTTTATATCAAGTGAAAATTAAAAATATTAGATCCAGATTCTTAGAAATTTGTTAATAAAATTCTTCTACTAATTGGATATATGAGAACACGTCTAACTGGTTCACTTGAGGTATCAGTTCAAGGGTTCAGAGTTGGCACGATACTGTGTGTGTGTGTGTGTGTGTGTGTGTGTGTGTGTGTGTGTGTGTGTGTGTGTGTTTAATTCAGGGGTTCTAAATTACCATGACACTAATGATTAAACCCACAAACACACTACTGCTGTACAAATATCTTCATTACATAAAAACTCAAAGGTTTCAAAAACAGTATCGTACCAATTTTGAACCTCTGATACGAATCTTGACCAACCTTAAAACCCTTAATATGACCCCCTAGTTAACTATGAACCCCTAACCAAAATAAAATCCCTGGGCGCGTGGTTTCAGGGTTTTAATGGTGGATCCAAAATGGGTTTATGGTTGTCAAGAGTGATACACGAGGCTTGTAAGGTGTAAAATGACGTGTGGTCCACCCCCCCCCTCTCTCACTCTCTCTCTCTCACTCGATTTTTCCTTTATTTTGAATTTCTCACAAGTCGAAAGGTTTTATTCTCGCTTTCTCTCTATTCTCTGTAAATCATTGTAATGTGATCGTGGCACTGTGAGTTACATCAGAGAGAGAGAGAGAGAGAGAGAGAGAGAGAGAGAGAGAGAGAGAGAGAGAGAGAGAGAGAGAGAGAGAGAGCATATACTGTACATCGACCAAAATGGCGCTGAAATTCCACTCAGACTTTACCGTAGCTACAAGTAGATGTGTCCGTCCATGCTGTAGCTGGATACAAGAGCAACATTTATCTTTACTAATCTCTGAGAATCCTCTGTTAGGGAGGTGCCAACTGGAGCTAGCTAGGCACTGTCACCTCCCTCCTCCCACCCCCCTACCCCAGAGTGCCAACCTTTACCTGATCCACCCCCGCTGTCCCCAGGTGTGTGTGGGGGTGGGGTGGGGTGGGGTGGGGGTGGGGTGAGTGGTGGGGTGGGTGGGGGGGGATTCAGTTTATATATATTCCAAATGTATGTATGTATGTATGTATGCATGTATGTATGCATGTATGTATGTCTTCAAACTCACATAGCCAAACACTACAACAAACCCGAGAACCAATCAAAACCTCACGTCCACCCAACAACCAATCAAAACCTCACGTACACCCAACAACCAATCAAAACCTCACGTACACCCAACAACCAATCAAAACCTCACGTACATCCTTCACTAAAAATGACTAGAACTTTAAAACTACTCCAGCCAGCAACAGGGCCTACGTCGCCACAGACGGACATACGGAGAGACGAACGAGTGGTTAGATACACAGAGGGACAAAATAAACCTCTATGTGAGTTATCAATACAGACGCAGAGAGGGAACAAGGAAAAAACGACAATAACAATAATAACACGAACTAAAGTTAACAAAAACATTAATACAAAAAAAACAAACATTGTCAATAACAACAACAACATGGAATTTGGCACGAAAATATCTGAGTTTATTTATAGTTGTCTATTTCCGACGACCAAGGTATAGCGAGGTGTGTGTGTGTGTGTGTGTGTGTGTGTGTGTGTCTGTAGGCATGTATGTACAGTATTTACTTGTATATGCATATATATGTTAATACAGTATACAGTATGTACATGTGCATCTATGCGTGTATACTCATGGGTCTCCGTACATGTGTGTGTATGCCCATGTACGTGTTCATGTGCACATGTATCGCGAGTATAAATACACACACACACACGCGCCTTTGTAGGTGGAGTCTCGGCATGTCCGTTGATATGTATAGATGTAGCTTTCCTGCATACTGTGGATGTGATTAATGTGTATTTCCTCTGATCTGTGTGTGTGTGTGTGTGTGTGTGTGTGTATAATTAACAGTTTATTGAAAGAGCATGGCAGCCGGAATGCTGAAAATATACAGTTACATAATTGGGGAATGGGTCACCTGATTGAGAAATAATATACAAGTAACATAAGTGATACAAATATGATATATAATAACTAGGTGGAGAAGGTTATACTACAGGGCATTTCAATATAGTGACAGTGCAAAAAGGAAAGATTGACTGGGAGTGAATACACTGGTTGATTACGAGCTGTTGATAATTTTTACAATGGCTGGGACTGGGCTGTTTTTATAGCGATCAGTACGTGCTCGTATGGGCTGGATACGGTTGTGGTGTCGAACAGCAATTCGCGGACGAGGGGGTGTGTGTGTGTGCGCTGTGAACGTGTATATCTCGACTGTAAGAAGATCTGCCTATGCTTTCGTATTGGTGCGTATAACTAAA
Organism: Homarus americanus; assembly: GCF_018991925.1. NCBI lineage: Eukaryota > Metazoa > Arthropoda > Malacostraca > Decapoda > Nephropidae > Homarus > Homarus americanus. The sequence goes on along the minus strand of NW_024742238.1, from coordinate 5,300,666 downwards.
GATATGGTGGTGTATAGCTGAGTATAATTACGTGCATAACTACTGTATGTATTCCTGTGTATTTTGTGGTATTTATAACTATGTGTATTCCTGTGTATTATGTGGTGTATATAACTACTGTATGTGTATTCTAGTATATTACGGACATGATGTATTACGCAACCTGGTGTATGAATGTAAACTGTGTATATTTTAGATAAGTATTTTGATATAACATAAGAGTGTACTGATTCATCCAAGGTGTGTGGGAGTGATGACACACACACACACACACACACGCATCAGCTGACTGGCTCCCACTTATGGGAAAGGGAGTGTGTACATGGCACCGCTGCCGAGGTAAACAATAGCACTGACCTACACTTTGCCGCAGACGTCTTTGATTCTTTACACGAGTTTAGCTGAATTCACAAAAAATTCCGAAGCTGTTTGCTACAACAGCGCTGTTTTAAGACGTTTCAGAAGCAATAAATGGGAGAATGCGGACATACCTAGTTCGATAGCTTTCGCCAGATATTCTGGGAGCCAAACAATAGCAACGACCTACTCCTGGCAACAGTGCAGACAATGTCGTTGTGTCTACGCTATTTTAGCTTACATATAAAATTCCTACCTTTGGCGACATTTTTTTTAATTCTAAGACATTTTAGAAGCAGTAAAAGGGAAAAAACCCGACATATCCTGGTACAGTATATTTCTCGACATGTTCCCGGAACCAAATGGAGGAGATAATAAACTTGGCTCGTGTGTGCCGCGTCGGATGCGGATTGCGGCTTGCCGTCATTTTGACGTCACAGATATAAACAATGAGCGGCCTTTAGTGTCACCCCCTCCACCTTCAAGAGCAGATACGAGCAGTTTCTCTTATATTTTATTTAATTTTGTTAGAGAGAGAGAGAAGGAAAAAGAACTTTACTGAAGGGAAGGTAGGACAGACACAGACAAACAAACCAGACATGCAAATAGGCACACAGGCTGAGACAACCAGAGAGATAAACAGACAAACAGAAATAAAGACTCCCAAGCAAAGAAAAAACAAAATCAGACCTCCAAATTAAAACAGAGACACAACAACTAACACAAGACACCCAGCACCGTCAGACATAACCCTCATCTCAGGTGATATACAGTACACGTATTTTTACACCCCACATTAGTGAAGGACTGTCGTGATTTAGATTTAGTCTTAAACCCAACATTACTGGAACAAAGACTCACTCTCTCCCTTTGTGTAGTGTAATATACAGTATCTATATATATTTTATTTTTTCTCACTGAGTCGCTTCACGTTCCTCTGAGAATGTCATGCACTGAACACGGATAATTAACTGTATTTGTCAACTTCTCCTGCGATGACACACACACACACACAAAGTTACGAAGTCTTAACCTCTTTGAGTACAATGAACTATTCCCCTCAGTAAGATGACATCTGTACTCAAGGGGTTAAAATAATCTCCCATTTAATGATAGCATGGATCTGACTCACTTAACCTACGGAATAAAGATATGCAGCCAACAATGGAGGTAAAATTTCGCTGAGACTCTACCATAAATGAACGGGTTTATTTCCTATTCTTCATTATATTTGAAGTTTTATATACGCCATATAAGAGTTAAAATTACCGTACGATAACTTTGAGAATTTGGTCTTAAGTTTGGATGGGATAAGTTAGGCAAGAGTATAATAATAGGACTATCCTAAATGATTCGTAAGTTAAGTTTTCCTCGTAAATGAAGGAATAAATCCCAAATGACACCAAAATTCACTGAGATTACCTTGACCAGAAACGTTCACTCGACATCAGTTTTGGGGGAAAATTAACCTACAGAATATATGTTAATCAAAATCCAGCTAGGTTGTTGGCGCTTTGGTGGCCAACATGAGAACTAACGGTGTACACAAAGCATTCTTACCTAACGTAACCTCACATACCACTACTTGCTTAGGGATTAACAGAGATTTAAGGAAAGATTAAGAGGAATTAAAACTAAAAGTAGAAGCTGGGGAATTTGATTATGTTTATTTCTGTTCCAAATATTCACCAGAAACGTGACCACCAAACATTCACTGGACACACGCGATGCTTAACAGTACAGTAGTTACAAAACCTCTCTCAATCTCACCATCACATCATCACACCTCCAGTAACATGCTAACACAACCATTATTTAAGACACCCTAACACAACCTGGGTCTTCGTATATATAGGTTAGTACTGGGGCGTGTAAGGTGGAATAAACTTGGGTGTCTAATCTTCAGGGATTCTTAATAACATGATCAATATATGATGTCTGTGTGTCTATTAGTAAAAAAAAACCGATAACGACTGTATAGATTTTACGCTTGATAGTTGATGGATAGATTGAATAAGAGATAATTGACAGGACTCATGATAGATAATTGACAGGACGTTTGATAGATAATTGACAGGACGTTTGATAGATAATTGACAGGACGTTTGATAGATAATTGACAGGACTCATGATAGATAATTGACAGGACTGACTATTAAACTGACTGATGAGCTGACAGAGAAACTGACACTGCGGGGGGCACACACATACTTCCTGAAACTCTCACCGTCGACAGGTAACAAATTGGCCACGCACAAACTCGGTAATATAGATAAACATGACGCCAGTGTTTCGTTTAGCCAAGACCTAAAAGAACTTGATTTAAGTCTCTCTCTCTCTCTCTCTCTCTCTCTCTCTCTCTCTCTCTCTCTCTCACGCAACAGTCGTCGGTCTCTGAAATATGAGGTTGTTATTTCCTCATATTATCTATGTAGTTGTGTTAATAACTTAAAATCAATAATAAGTGTGATTTGTTAATGACGAAAATAAGAGAAAATGGAAGAAGATAAAACTGTGATGTCTAACAAAATCAGACAAATAATTAACTATATTTCTAAGTAACGTAAATATGTAAATACATCGAAGAGAGTCAATCAAGCCCAATGAACTAAATATTACATAGCAATTATTGTCGCAAATGCATAACGATATGTAATTAGTGATAACATTTTGTGATGTCAGATGGAATGAGAATAATTAACACAAACAAATAACTATATCAATATTTTTGGGGGCGATGCATAAACACAAACATGAAGGTAGTAAAGATCAACCACAAGCAACTGAGGCTAATATATATATGTGAGTGACGCAGGAAGGTTCATTCAACAAAAACATTTAGCAGTGGGCACGTTTCCCCAGTGTCAACACGTCAAGGCTCGTGACGTCACTAAGAATGCGCGGTGTGAGTGCGCAGTAGCAAAGGCGACGCGATGGGCGCTTAATCTAGACCACTGCCAAGCTCATTCTCATTACCGTTCTAAGGGGTCATAACACGAGTATAAAGTTGGCATGATACTGTTTCTGGAACCCATGAGTGCGTGGGAATGTAATTAACGTTAATAGTGTACATATGGGCTATAAATCAGTTTCATGCCAAGTTTAACAAGTACAGACATCCCTGTGTAGGGGAGGAGATGCATGTATATAAATATATATCCCCAATGCATGTGAATTCTTGTAAGTGTTTAAGTTTAGGAGTTCAAAATTGCCCATAACCTCTGATTTTGGGGGACACGCACACGCAAACCCACACTCTCTCTTTCCCACTCTTTTTCTCTCTTTATTCCCCTCTCTGTCCTTCTGCCCCCCCCCCCCCTCTCTCTCTCTCTCTCTCTCTCTCATACCTCACAAATGACAACCGGAGACACGAACTAAGTACCCAATTTTATGCAGTAGTTCCCGGTTATAATAATACACACCTTGGTCGCTCATCTATTCAATCAACAGGTGCTCACGCCATCATTCATGTAATTTCTGGCACATTGAATTCACTGTACTGGCATGTATGTACAGTATACCTTCCTGTGTCTCTCTCCTTCATATATACATTTCTTACTTTACAAGTGTGTCTTCTTCTCTCTCTACCCCTTTACTAATTCTTTCTCTTTTCTCCTCTTCCTTCATATCTCTCCTTCTCCCTTTATCTCTATCTCTCTCTCCGTCCCATAGCACTTGGGGGTGTCACTCTTCATCAAGGATCACAACACGTCATGTAATTCCCGGCATAACTCGCCTCCTTAAGAGCTACTAAATGACTTACCAAGGTACTTGTCGGCTTGTCTGAGGGTCACTGTGTGTGTGTGTGTGTGTGTGTGTGTGTGTATGTGTGTGTGTGTGTGTGATGTGGTAAGGACAAGTTGGGGGGTACCAACCATCTAGTAATAATTCTGTAGCCAACTAACTAAATTTGTAAATGGGTAGGTGAGGGGATTCCCCGGGGTATAGGGGTGCAGTGCCAAGGTGCAAAAGGTGTGTATCATGTACACCTGGGCCCATCCCTGGCACTCACGCATACACCCACCCACACAAAGAGGACATACATACAAACACCAGCCTAGAGACGTATTCACATATACACACCACCAACTCACAGATATACATACATACATCCACTTCACAGGTAGATACTTACACCTACATACATACATACATACATACATACATACATACATACATACACAACCTTGACTTCAGCGTTGAACTTTTGACGCTGAGAACATGATGCAGTAAAGGCTGCTATGAGGATGAAGTAAGGCAAATATGAACCTTATGGTTCTAACGCTGACACACTCACACACCTGCTGGCCACACACACCTGCTGGCCACACACACCTGCTGGCTACACACACACACTGACACCCGACCAGAAACAGAAAACATCTTTGAATTGATAAACAAAGACAAACAAAAACAAATAAATAATTTTAAGGGGGGTGTTGCAGGTGTGGGGAAGACTTTTATGGGTGTTACATGCGTGGGGAAGATTTTTAAGGGGTGTTACAGGTGTGGGGGTGAATTTAGGTGGTGTTGCAGGTGTTAGGGTCATAACCTGGAGAGATAATGACCTCGTCCTTCTAATAGCCTCGAGCCTTCACCACCACCAACACCACCACCACCACCACCACCACTCTGGCTGCCAAATGTCATAGATATATCTTTGAAGTTTATAATATTGTTGTACAGACATACTTACAAGACATATGCACATGTATCTACACACTCATTCATACACGTACACATGCATATATCATACACGGCACAGCTGAGTCCCAGAGCCCACCCCGTCGTTCCTTCATCTCTCTCACCTCAGAACCTGTCTCCCACTCTGTCTCTCTTCCTGTCTTTCTTTCTCTTCCTGTCTCTCTTTCTCCCTGTCTTTCTTTCTCCTCCTGTCTCTCTTCCTGTCTCTCTCTCTCTCCATGCCTTGTCACCCTATGTATACCTGTATTGTTTATACATATTTTATACATACTGAACCAATTATAAATGTGTATGAAAATGTTACTGGATTCCTGTCTATCCAAATACCAAGTCACCAATCACAATCATGTTTACTTCAATGACCACCAATCACAATCATGTTTACTTCAATGACCACCAATCACAATCATGTTTACTTCAATGACGTAACAAAAGGTAATGGAGCTGCCAGACACCTCAAGTGTATATTTTTACTACGTCATGACAACACTGGAATTACAATGCATCTGTTTTGTTTACATGTGTGACGTCACGGCACCTTTGATCATTACCAACCCTCTCTTGTGCTCGGTTTTTATAACGTTACGACAGCTCTGTCTCTTTAAACAGCAATTTTATGCAAGTTTGACGTCACGATGGCTATAATGGACATATACTAAATAATATAAACAAGTAAATACCTTTTTTTTTAGCCGTATACAGTGTTCAATAGTGTGAGAATTACTGTACTACTTAACCCACTTTATCTATGAAGTATTATAATTACCTGAAGAATAAACTAAACTTAATTCACTTGATTAACACACCCTAATGCTACCTGGGTTGGGTTAGGTTAGGTTAGGTTAGGTTAGGTTAGGTTAGGTTAGGTTAGGTTAGGTTAGGGGGGGACGGACAGGGGTGATTAAATATAAAGCATCGTGTTTACATAGACTCAACATTGGTTTTGAAGCAGATTACCAAAGGTTAAAAAAATTGGACTGTAGTGTATTTATTTCCCCCAAGGTGCGGCGCGCGACTTATGACACACCCTGTACGTACTTGTCACACTAACCAGTCTTTTTATGCACACGTACAAGGACGGCCTGACACACTCAGCTGATAAGTCTTATTGGCTGTTCAGGGACAAATCAACAACATCTTATCGAGTTACCTGACATCTTTTTTTTTCTCCCGGTAGTTATGGCAGACAGGTTGTTCCCATCATGTTCCTGTGTGTGTGTGTGTGTGTGTGTGTAAAAGAGAGATTTATGGTGTGGATCTACAAACACACACACACACACATATATATATATATATATATATATATATATATATATATATATATATATATATATATATATATATATATATATATATAGAGAGAGAGAGAGAGAGAGAGAGAGAGAGAGAGAGAGAGACCAAGGCTAGGTATTCTTGGCCTGAGTGTTATGAATGAGGTTGTCAAGGCTAATCTTGGAGCGCCGTCCTCACCTCCCTTCCCCTTCCACATCTTCCCTTCCCCTTCCACATCTTCCCTTTCCATTCCATCCTCTCCCTTCCTTTTCCAACCTCTACCTTCCTCTTCCACCTTTCCCCTTCCTCTTCCACCCTTTCCCTTCCACTTTCCTCTTAGCCTTTCCCCCTTTCTTCCCTTTCTCCTCACCTTCCACCTCTTGCCTTCACTTTCTGCCCCTTCCTTCTACTCCCTTCCCCTTTCCTACCCTTCTTTACCCTCTCCTCCTCAACTATCTAACTGGTTCACCTGAGATACGGGACAGAGGAGAGGTTATTAGGTTAGGTTAGGTTAGGTTAACTTCGAAACAACTCCCAAGTTCTACCATTACCAGACGGAGTGGGAGGGGTGGGGGTGATGAAGGGATTGAGAAAGGTCTATCTTTGAACTATATAATTAAAGACAATTGACCTATGACCTGTGTCCTTTAAGAATGGCGTTGTTAAAACATTATCCTGCCCTAGATACTGGTCCATGAAACGTGCTGATGAAAGTTATTTAGGAATCAGTATTTATTGAGCGTTTAGGAACTCAGTCTGTACCAATCTAATGCTAGAAATTAAAAAAAAAAGGATTAAAATTGGTGCCAGAAAAAAAATAAATGAAGGAGATAATTGGTGAAAAAAATAACGTGAAATTCAAAGGCTCAGTTTTCAAAAGGATTAGATTGTGATGTTGAATTCAGTGTAACTTAGTGATTGTTCGTGGCTTTATCACCAGTTCAGGGGCTGATTGAAATACGTATTCAGAAAAAAAATAAGGTATAGTAGTCTGCATTCTCTTTAAATGTGAACTAGAAAAAAAAATGAATAAATTTGTCGAATCTCTCAAGCGTCCAGATCTCGGTCAGCTGTTGTGTACAAGAGTGTTCACTAGACACTTGGCTCTGGAGACAACTTACTTTATGTAAACGGTCACCTGGGTGTAAATCTCCAGAGTAACCCAGACTTCTCCCGACGCTCCAGCTATCAATAGTTTCTCACTGGTGTCTGACTCTTGAGAGATAGTCACGAGCTGTCCTCACACACCTCTCAGGACCAGCAGCGAGTTCTATTTCCTCGCTGTCTCTGAGATCTGTGTGAGAGACGAGAGACAGGTTCAACCAAGTGCTGAGATATTTCCGCAGAGTCTCCCACGATTTTGCTTCCCGTGTAAACGACCTTGACATAAATCTTGAGAAAACTCCCAGATGTAAACACAGGGAGAGGGAGGTCGCTACCTGTGGTGTACAATAACAACCTGGTGGTAGTGTTCCTCAGCGACGACGACCTGTTGACCTTCAGCTGTGTGCGTGTCTCTGGTCTTGGTCCAATTTAAACACGTTTTAATCACTTTGTCACATCTTGTCACTCTTTGTGTGTAAAGTTTCAACATTATCGGTTCATTAATTTCTTCAACGTCTTCGTAAAATACAGACGAACGAAACTGATTCATTACCTTTTAAAAATATTCGTAACATACATACATACATACATGATATACACAGTAGTGTATCACAGTGTTAGTGCAAAAGTAAAGTGATTTATAGCTCTATATTTATACTCAAGATTCCTCCTGCACCACAATTTACAGGCCATGAAACTGTGGCTGCAATAATTTTATTTTAACATCTTTGCATACCTACTGTCTGTGTCCATGTTCGGATAATGCATATACCGTAAGAGTGTAATCCGAACACTAGGAGACGCCGTACATTGTTAACTTAGTTATAAATTGTGTTAAAGACCACTCGTATATTTGCCTTAGTGTGACCGTGGAATATTAATGATTGGGTTACTCAAGCAAAGGTCGTAATGCAGCGGTGGCCAAGTAGATAGAGAGCTTCCACCTTGTTCTAAGCGTCACTGGTTTGTGTCCAGGGAACCCCTAGTTCACATCATACAGGCCAGAACTTACCGAAATACTGTATTGGTCGCGCGTGTGTAATATTGCATTACCTGTTCTTAATAATTCAGTGGACTGATTTTACCCCTTAACCGGTATAAATGAACGTATTTAGTTTCTGTATAGTCCACCAGGAAAATTTTAGCGCCATTTTGTGAGTGATTTTCACGTTCCACGTTAGGTCAATCAGCCAGAAGAGTTCCCACACCTCCACTTGCGAGAAACACGACCTAACTTAACCTAAACATGAACCTCTAATCCTGTGACTCCTGGGCTTCTGAGACTTTATTACACGACGATGGTGAAAACTTCTCGGGCCGGAGTGATTAGAATTTATTGACAAGAGGATGTGGGGTGACGCACTGCACCAGCTGGTCTCACCACCCACTGCCGCCAAGTGCGTCAACTCCACATTTTCACGTTAACATGGATTCCCTTGTGCGCTAACATGTCCTTTTTTGGTAGTAATTCAGCTCTCTTGTCACTAAACAATTTATGGAGTGTCTTATATTGACTTGAGTACGATGAGTTAACCCCTTGACTACGATAAGTTAACCCCTTGACTACGATCAGTTAACCCCTTGACTACGATGACTTAACCCCTTGACTACGATGACTTAACCCCTTGACTACGATGAGTTAACCCCTTGACTACGATGAGTTAACCCCTTGACTACGATGACTTAACCCCTTGACTACGATGACTTAACCCCTTGACTACGATGACTTAACCCCTTGACTACGATGACTTAACCCCTTGACTACGATGACTTAACCCCTTGATTACGATAACTTAAGAGGATATCAAGAATTTTACTGGAATATATTTCTTTTCGCTCAAGGGAACAGGATTAACCCCACTCCCCCTAACCTAACCTCATAAACTAATGTCCCAGGAATTATAAAACAAACTTGGCCAACGGTTACGAGTTCTTCACCAATATAAGGAAGGATACAGTTATGTGGACAAAATGATGAAATACTTTTACCGATATTCCTCAAGGTGTTCTGTACTTTTCTTACATGTTAACCAGTAGTAATTCTCTATAAATATTCCCTTGCTGATGGGTACGCGCACACACACGAGACACAGCACATAAATATTCGGCTTAAGTAGTAAATACGTCAAAAGATTGAGATATATGGTACAGCAGTTGTTCCCCATGTTCCTCACTCACCGCAATCACCAAACCTGACATGAGTACGGGAAGGTCAACAAGAATTCTCTCCCACTGGTGATGTTAATGGTAACTGTGAGAATAATGGTAGTAGCACCGATAAGAATTCTAAACTTGAACAGAATTGTACTGTACTCACCCTTAATAATGTCTTCCAAATAAAGTTACGGCCATGATAAGTGAGTTTGTTTACATCTTGGGGTGGGTCGGCTGTTGGCAACGAAACACTTCTGTCAGGATGAAAAAAAAGTAAATAAATAAAACGTTAGGTAGACATGAGAGCGAAAGATCAATAAAAAAAAAAGTAGTTACAGAGAAGGTGTAAAAATTAAGGTGCCGAAGGTGTCACTAGTGGCTTAGGTAGCGGGGTCTTGTGGCTAAACTTTATTATATACTGTATTACTGAGCTTCAACAATTTCTAAACTCCCACACCACACCCACTCAGTCTATATTACAATATCTCAGGTGTCATCCCACTTCCATCCTGTCTATATTAGTTTTCGTCTTGTCTATAAGTCCTCATCTCCCTGTCTCCTGCCACATTACTGTTATCTAATTTGCATGTATAATTGCCTCCTTATTAAGTTACTTGCATATACAGTACAGTACTACACTCTCCTTCTCCCCATCTATATTACCAATTCCTCTCTCTCCTTCTCTCTCTCTGGTGGCGATTCTCTACCTTCCTGTTTTAGTTATAGCCCTAATTTGAGCTTTTATACCCAATTAAACACTCGTACGTACAGTCGGAAATCATCGTATCTCTGGTATAAGGTTATCGTGTTGGGAATAAAGTGTCGTCCTCCAGAGGTTAAGCTGTCGTTCTCCGTGTTTAACTGATTGCTATTTGTACCCTGTCGCCAGGCTCGCTCTCTCTCTCTCTCTCTCTCTCTCTCAAACGACTAACACGATCCAATGTTCCGATATAATTTATTTTACCTGTATGACAAAATATATCGTGAAAATGTACGATTGAAAACTATGAAAGAGTCGACTAATTTTTTACTGCGTTCGTTACCCCAATAAGCTTCCTTCCTGACCTGACTGAAAGCGATTCCCCGGTGTAAAGAAGGCTTTTTTTTTTTCAATTTCATCTGAATGTAGTTAAACAACATTTCTTGGTCAGCTTTGCTATTGAAACAACACCAGTTTATGAATGCTGATCTAGCGTTTCTGATTTAACTTGGTAACTGTAGCTAGCGGTTTGATTGGTCAATAGGTCTATAATGACTAACAAGTGATCGTGGGCACCTTCGTGCCCAGTGAAAGTTTGAACGCTCGTGCATGGCTAGCGAATGAGGGTGCGCCAAGTCCGTAGACTTGAATGGTTAATTAGGGTGCTCCAAGTCCGTAGACTTGCATCGTTTTCCATCGTAAATAAAATGGTTAATTAATGCCTTCCTAAGGAAAGCATCGACATGGGATCAGGTTTGTTCCACTCTATACTAATTTTTTGCGATTTTTCTACCAAGTTTGATGAAAAACGATTGTGCCGTTTCGGCTACCCAGAACAGACAGACAGACGGACACACGGCTAGTCCTATAGTATATGAGATGATATATTCATTATAATAAGGGTCCCAATATCGTCTTCTAATATCTAATATATCCATAAAACTACACCAAATTTTCCTCAAACTTCAACTACCAAGATTGTTAGGCACAGTTCACTATGTCTGGTTACTACCACACGACGTTCAAACATATAAAACGTTGGTCTGATAGGTGGAAGTTTTAACCCTCCGAATACCTGCAATGAATGCGCATGCGTGGAGCCCAGAGAAGATTTAGCTTCACTTGATTTATCTACCGAGAAGCGTCTATTTCGGGCCAGTCAGTGGTGGGGTTGGGGGAGTGGGGGGTGAGGAAGGACGGCATATTGTTCCTGCCAGTCGTACGAAGTCGCTTCTGCTCGGCAACGTGTGTTTGTGTTCATTTCCACAATCGACAAAAAACAACGGCAAAGTAAAGTTTCAAAAGTCTTTATACAGTTTTTCCCTTTAGGGTGATATCATTTGTTTGTTGTTGTGCTACTGCCAGCCGTACGACTCGTTTCCTACAGACAATGATTGTGGGTAACTCTTTTGTGCAGGTTATATAAGTAAAGGGCAAATGTCTGATTTCTAAGATCTCTAACTGCCTTTCGAGGATCAGCCCGAGTTTACCATTCTTCTCTGTACCTTTATTTCACTCATTCTCTGCTTTTCTTCGGTGCTGCCAGACGTATAATTAATTTTTCCTTAGCGGAGTTTGTATATTTTTCTGGACAAAGTCAATATAAAACAAACACAAAGATATAATGAAACATTTACTGTCCCCTTTCACCATGGTATAATTTATTTATCACCTTTATGTTGGTCTTGGATACAAAACGGTCTTACAAAAACTGTACCGCATGTTATAGCTCCGCCACTCTTAACACAATAAAACCACCCGGTGAGTCGGAGTTTTATAGCTTCGTTTTAACATTTACTGTCCATTCTCAAGAGTTTCCTGTTCGTTTTCAGACAACACTTGCTTCTGATGGATTTATGGCTGCGTTTATCAGCTATGTTCAATAAGTTCTCTGTATTCTCTTGCTGATCTGACTGATGGATGTTATTCGTGCGTAAGGCTGTTCTATGTTAATCACTGTTATGATCGTCTTGTTACTTGCAAAAAAAAAATCTTTGATTGCTTCTGCAATTTATGTGAAAAAATAAAATGTCAACTGGTAGAATTCATAAAATAATCATGTACTGTATTCATAATGCTTAATTTTCTGTGTGTATTCTTAGGTAGTTAAAATTAGACCCAAAGATACTGGGAGATATCAGCTGTCATGGCAGAGACCACCTGACAAGTTTTTCTTGGCAAGTGTAATAACATTAATAATAATAAAATGTCTCGTGCTGCAATTCTACTCCCTGGTATTAGAGCATCTCCCAACTATTGTATTAAACACCACTGTACGGTAAAGTCTGTGTCGTTTTGAACTTTATTACTGTATCAGACATTAAATGGAAAATTGAGTGAGAAATTAACGTACGATACGTTAAGCTCTGCACTACGAAACGCCACTTTAGATATTTAATTGAGTATCGCTAGACAATATTAATCAGGTAGCAGGTAGTAGGCAGCTAGCAAACAGGCAGGTACTGGAAGCACAATGTGTTGTCTAATGGTGGACCCTGCTGCCATATGGCATCACGTAAACTGTGACCAAGTCTCAGGTTGCTGATCTGATTTTCTGCCTCATTTACACACAAATGCAGGTCTCAATTGTTTCTTTTACTTGACAACAACATACATATAGCATTTCTCACTTATGTTTTTTTTCATTTTTGTATTTCTTAATATTTTTTATTATTAGTATTATTATTACAGTGTCATTAATATTATTGTTATCATTATTATTTTATTTTACTTTTTATTATAAATTTTATTTACTATGAATAATTATTACATTTTCGCCCCCCCAGGTCCCGATGTGGGTCAGAGACCTGTGCCCAGGTGGGCAAATCCCCGTAAAAAAATTAAAAATAAAATAAAAATTCAGCAAAGACTCCTTGTACTGAAGGTGGGGGGGAGAATTACACCTACGTACAGTCTCGTTCAAGATTCTTCGAACACTGCTGGAGACAGCTGGCAACTGAAGGCCGTTTGTTTACTATAGTACGTAGTAAAAATTATGAATGTAAAATTTGATCGACAATTGGTTACTTAGTTCCCCATTGCTTAATTAATGGTTGGGCTTTTTTGTTTCGTATTATATTATACTACGTATTATAGTAAACAAACGGCCTTGAGTTGCCAGCTGTCTCCAGCAGTGTTCGAAGAATCTTGAACGAGACTGTACCTTTGTAAACCAGACAGCCCTCCTAGGTCTTTTTACTTTTGTCCTCTTCACCACTGATCGGCTCGTTAGCCGCTTGGGCGGTCGGTCACTTCTCTGTTACGCACTGTTGGCAAGTACTGGGCATGCACTGGTTCCTGAATGTGTCTGAACCTGCTCCAGTGCTGGTCAAGTCTGGTCTTGAAACACAGCTCACACTCGGTGCCGTCACAACACTCTGGCAAGTTGTTCCACGAGTTCACAACTCTCACTCCGAAAAAGTTAGCCCTCGCAGTTTTCTGGACTTCAACCAAGAGCTGTGACCCCTTGTGGGGCGAGCATCCGCCAGCTCCAGGTAAGGGCACTCGACTGAGTAGTGTCCTTTGAGATGTTTATACACCTCAATTAGGTCCTCCCTTGCCCGTCTGTAGTATAAGCTCGACAATTTCAGGCGCTCTAATCTCTCAAGGTAGCTGAGGCATGCAGGCAGGCACCAGTCTGGTGGCCTTCCTTAGGACATTTTCAATCAACTCACAGTCCCTAGCATGTCTTGGGGACCAGACAGGGTGACAGTACTCCAGGTGGGGAAGCACCTCGCTCTTGAAGTCATGGGTACCAGTCCTGCTGGTCCGGGACACAAGTTTGAAGGGTGGTATCAGGTGTGATTCAATACCTGAGACTAAACGCTCTTCTCGGTTCGTGTATTCGCAGGCCGTGCAAGACTGCCATCAAATAGAAAGTGATGTAGTCAACAGCACGACGTAAGATCGGAGGTTACTGTGTTGAACCCCGAGGATGACGTTAGGCGTGGGCTACACGTTTTCCCAATTGGCTGAAAGGTTTGTTTATTTACTTGCTAGGCAGATAATTATTGTCGAGCAAAAGAACGTTTATAACTCGTGAACGCCGAGTAAATATTCCAATCGTTCCTATTGGCAGCATGGTGATCGAGACTGATAAAATGTCTGTGGTGAGGAAAGAAGTAAAAGAAGCATTATTAAGTTTTATAAGTTTTTGCTTGAATGTCATGGTAATCAATACTATAATTTTTCCTTCTTCATATATATATATATATATATATATATATATTTTAGCTTTTCGTTTATTGGCAATTTATGACATTCTTTGAGCTTTGTTAATATACTTTTCTTACATCCCCTGCTGGTTTTTCATCTTGTATATGACAGCTCTCGGGTAGCCAGCAGTATAGACTGAAGGATAATAGAGTGGGATCGTGTTTCATAGGAGGAACCGTCTGCCAAGACTTCTTGGCAGTATCGTTAGATAAACTAATTTGAAAGTAAAGTAAATGTTCCTACAATTGTTCTGTTTATTGATATTGGCATCCGTCAACCACTTTCCCATCATCATATCTAAGATCGAAAAATTAACAACTAATAATGGCATTAAATCATATGAAAGAAAATTGTCGAGAAGCCGAGTGTATAGTATTCAATGGAGCCAACATGCAAAGTAACATTAATAAATGTGTACAAAGAAGTTTAAAGAAATACAAAACACACAACGCTTACCAAAAGTAGGCAGCAAAAAACAGAGAATGGTAGAATATGGTAGTAAACCTTGGTTATTTCTTAACATTTGCCGTTTGGTGTCTCAAATGATAGTCTTA
Source organism: Homarus americanus (assembly GCF_018991925.1). Lineage (NCBI taxonomy): Eukaryota > Metazoa > Arthropoda > Malacostraca > Decapoda > Nephropidae > Homarus > Homarus americanus. The sequence goes on along the minus strand of NW_024742238.1, from coordinate 5,285,606 downwards.
TTTGGGACACAGAAAATATGTAACACCGCCCCAAATTGTTAGAAGTAACGTGAATACAAACGGAAGGCTGAATCTTTCCAATAATTAATCAACTACCAATCCTAACATCCGCCGAGAAATTATATCGCTTGTGTCCTATAGGTCAGTTTTCGGTTCCTTGGTTGGTCAGTGTATGCTCCTCCACTTGTCCAGTTCCAGGAGTTCATAGTTGAAGCGTTACCAGTACTGTTTTGATGCCTTCGATTGTACAGGAAATGTTGATAGTGAATCTTTTGGTGTAAAAACCAACATAATGTCAACTCTGAGCTCACTTTAGGGATTTAAAAGCAGGCATTACAGTGATTTTCAGGCCTTAGTCACATTATTAACTCTTTTTGTACTAAATGGCCTCCAAGTTATTATTATTTCAAATACGAAGCCTCGAACTGTACTTGCAAGTCCCACTGATCTGATCATGAAAGAAGGATCCTGTTGACATTTTCTCTGTCCATCTCTTTCTGTTAAGCATAGGATATTAATTTTAACCAATTGTTCTTGGCCACAGGATGTCGTTCCGGGATAAGGGCGTGAGGAAAGCGTGTTGGGAGTCTCGGGACAGGTACTGGGCGTGCCTCGATCTGCCAGACATCAACCGTGATCACTGCCTCGAGCTGCGACGCCTCTACGAGATGGCCTGCCCCGGACACTGGGTGAGTTACCCCTCTAACTTATTGTCACTTACAGAAAGCATCAGTAATATCTCCATTAGCTGGAATTCCTCTTAACTGGAACCCTCCGATAGCCGGAATTAAAAATTTTTCAGAAAATAGTTCCCAAAAATGGAATTTTCCGGAAAATTCCGGCTTTAGGAACAATTTTCCAAGGAGCACATTTTCTGTCAAATTCTAAGAAAATTTCCCCAGTACCTGGAAAATTCTGGAGATATGGGAGTTTTTCCTGGGTTTGAGAGAGGAAAATCATGCCCATTTTCCGGAAATTCCAATAAAAATTTTCCTGTACCCGGAAAATTCTGGAGATGGGGATATTTTTCCGGTTTCGAGAAATGATGTAATGCACAATTTCTGGAACTTCTCAGAACATTTTTCTGTTACCCGGAAAATTCCGGGGATGAGGGATTTTTTCTGGCTTTGAGAGAGTCGTCTCGTTACCCCAAAATCTCTCATTCCCGTAAGTGCTCTACACCAATTATTCTGGTTAATGGAGATATCACAATAATAATAACAATAATAATAATAATTCACTAAAACCATCATGCAGGTACACGGATGGTTTAGCATGTATTTGACATATGCAGGCATACAGTTCAGCATGTGTATAAACACTGCAGGTATACAGTGTACATAGACTGTGGAGGTACACAGTTTCCAATGTAACTTAGCGCAGATATAAAACAATAGTAAACATTAAGGTAGTTTAACCAAAGATAGCCGACAAAGTCATCAGATCCTTATTCCCAGTATGGTCTTTTGCTTTAATCAGTAAAAGGATATTAACCGGGACAAAAGTGAGTTTGTGTTTTATAAATATAACAAGCATTATATTATAACCTTTTATTTTTATTTCCTCATCCGTGACAGCTACAAATCTGACTTGACATATTTGACAGCAATGACCTCGAATTTAAGTGTAAATGATGCAGGCCACTAAGTCTAAAACACTCACATTCGTCAAACTTACGATCTGCTGTTGTGTATGTCGGTACTCGTGGAATAATCTGTTGAGCGTTTAGACACATATTACACACAGGGTCGAGAATTGCACCACTAGATATCCACCCATTCTTTATAGCACGGCTTCAGCTATTCATTCCCTTTGTGCAGTAAATACAAACAAAAACTCTCATTTTCTTCTGATACCAACACGACGAACTTAAGTGTAAATATTCTGTTCAATAATGTTAAATCTGACAAATTCTATCAGTTCTTGTAATTGGTTTTACGGGAAATTGTGACCATATCTGTTAGATTTAGAAATTGACGTGACAGAAGGTTTGTGTAGCATAACCATTTTATCAGGGGTGGACTGTGGCAAGACAGGCAAACAGAGGGTGGAGTGTGGCAAGACAGACGGACAGAAAGACAGATAGAGATAGATATAGATAGATAGAAATATTTCCATAAAATAGTGCTCGGGGCAGTGGGAAATCTTTCTGATATAAATCAAATAACCCGCCATCGAACTGTACGTTAAGAGTTAAAAGAAAAATTTTAAAATAAAATTTATATTTGGGTTTTTTTTTTCTCGAGTCCTTCCCCTTATACGTCTTGGAGTTAAACTTTGGGACCCATAGGGCACATCCTCCTGTTGCGTCCTAATGTGGCCAACCTCCTGCTAGCTTTCTCTCCCCTTCTTCCTCCTCAAAGAGTCCACTACAGCAGCTTTAAGGAGGGAGGGACACTGAGCTCCTCCCCTGTACAGTACACCACTCTACTATAACGTCACACTGAACAACTTGTTTCGCCCTCAGGTGAAGCACTTTGACCGGAAGCGACAATATATGGAGTTCAAGGAGCGGATACACTCGGTAGGGTAAGTGTGTGTGGCTGAGCCTAGCTGCTGGATGGCCTTAGTTACAGCTAGGATGTATGGATGGCTTAACTTAGCTGCTAGGATGGCCTCAGCTACAGCTAGGATGTATGGGTTGCTTAGCCTAACTGCTGGATAGCTTAAGCTAAGATGTATGGATTGCTGAGCCTAGCTATTGGATAATCTAAGCTGTAACTAGGATGTGTGAATGTCTGAGCCTGGTTGCTAGAATGGCATTAACTGCAATTATGATATGGTTGTGGCTACCAGGATGGCTTTGCTGCAGGTAAGATGTGTGTAGCAGCAAGGATGCCTTACCTATTGATGTATGTCTGGTGAAATCTAGCTTTCAGGATAGTCGTCGCTGCAGCAAAGATGTGTTACTGAGCCAGCCTATAGTTCCTAATACAGCCTTAACCGCGGCTAGGATGTGTGTGTGTAGACGCTAGGAACACATTAGCTACAGATGTTCTCAGTGTGAGAACAGCTCACTGCTGAGGTCGAAGCTAAAACCTACCGCTGAAAGGTACATAAGTAACAGTCAGAGGAACTTTGTTTAGCTGCTGACGAAGGGCTCCGGCTTCCTACTGCTGATTCCTGCTTATAGTTCTGCTTCCTGGGTCGGGTGCTCACGCTACTACTGTGCGTGTGTGGGGGGGGGAGAGTGTGTGTGGGGGTGTGTGGGGGAGTGTGTGTATGGGGGAGTATGGGTGTGTGGGGGAGATGGAGTGGTGTGGTAGTGGGGGTGTGTGGAGTGTGTGTGGGGAGGTGTGTATGGGGTGTGTGGGGTGTGGTGTGAGTGGTGTGTGGAGTGTGTGTGGGGAGTGGTGTGAGATGGGGGTGTGTGTGGAAGTGGTGTGTGTGTGGTGTGTGGGGGGGTAGTGTGTGTGGGGAGGGTGTGTATGGGGTGTGTGGGTGTGTGGTGTGTGTGGGGGGGGTGTGTGTGTGGGGTGTGTGTGTGGGGAGTGGTGTATGGGGAGTGTGTGTGTGTGGGGGGTGTGTGTGTGTGGTGGGGTGGTGTGTGTGAGTGGTGGTGTGGTGTGGGGGAGTGGTGTGTGTGGGGGGGAGTGTGTGTGTGGGGGTGTGTGTGTGTGGGTGTGTGTGGTGTGTGTGGGGCAGTGGTGTGTGTGGGTGGTGTGTGAGTGGTGTGTGTGGAGTGGTGTGTGTGGGGTGGTGTGTATGGGGTGGTGGGGGGTGTGTGTGTGGGGAGTGTGTGGGGAGTGGTGTGTGGGGGGGTGTGTGGGGTGTGTGTGGTATGGGGGGTGGTGTGTGGGGGAGTGGTGTGTGGGGGAGTGGTGTGTATGGGGTGTGTGTGGGGGAGTGGTGTGTGGGGTAGTGTGTGTGGGGGAGTGGTGTGTGTGGTGTGTGGGTGTGTGTGGGGGGAGTGGTGTGTGTGGGGTGGTGTGTGGGTGGTGTGTGTGGGGGAGTGGTGTGTGTGGGGAGTGGTGTGTGGGGAGTGTGTGTGTGTGGAGTGTGTGTGGGGGTGGTGTGTGGGGTGGTGTGTGTGTGGGGGTGTGTGTGGGGTGTGTGTGTGTGTGGGGAGTGGTGTGTGTGGAGTGGTGTGTGTGGGGGAGTGGTGTGTGTGGTGGTGTGTGTGGGTGGTGTGTGTGGGTGTGTGGGGTGTGTGGGGGTGTGTGTGGGTGTGTGTGTGTGTGGGGAGTGGTGTGTGGGGAGTGTGTGTATGGGGTGTGTGTATGGGGGAGTGTGTGTGGGTGTGTGTGTGGGGGAGTGTGTGGGGGAGTGGTGTGTGGGGGGTGGTGTGTGTGGGGGTAGTGTGTGGGGTAGTGTGTGTGGTAGTGTGTGTGGTGTGTGTGTGGGGGGTTGTGTGTGGAGTGGTGTGTGGGGTGTGTGTGGGGTGGGTGTGTGGGGAGTGGTGTGTGTGGGGAGGTGTGTATGGTGTGTGGTGTGTGTGGGGTGATGGGGTGTGTGTGGGGGAGTGTGTGTGGGGGGGGTGTGTGTGTGGTGTGTGGGTGGTGTGTGTGAGTGTGGGTGGTGTGTGTGTGTGGGGGTGTGTGTGTGGGTGTGTGTGTGTGTGTGGTGTGTGGTGGAGTGTGGTGTGTGTGGGGTGGTGTGTGTGGGGTGGTGTGTGGGGGGTGTGTGTGGGTGTGTGGGTGTGTGTGTGTGGGGAGTGGTGTGTGTGGGGGGTGGTGTGTGTGGGGGGTGGTGTGTGTGGGGTGGTGTGTGGGTGGTGTGTGGGGGGTGGTGTGTGTGGGGTGGGGTGGTGTGTGTGGGGGAGTGGTGTGTGGGGGTGTGTGGGGTGTGTGTGTGGGTGTGTGTGTGGGGGTGTGTGTGGGTGGTGTGTGTGGGGGTGTGTGGGGGTGTGTGTGTGTGTGTGTGTGTGTGTGTGGGTGTGTGTGTGTGGTGTGTGTGTGTGTGTGTGAGGTTGTGTGTGTGTGTGTGTGTGTGTGTGTGTGTGTGTGTGTGTGTGTGTGGTGTGTGTATGTGAGTTGTGTGTGTGTGTGTGTGTGTGTGGGGAGAGTTGTGTGTGGGGTGTGTGTGTGTGTGGTGGGGGTGTGTGTGTGTGGGGTGTGTGTGTGTGTGTGTGTGTGTTTGTGTACGTGTGTGAGTGAGGGTGTGTGTGTGTGTGTGTGTGTGTGTGTGTGTGTGTGTGTGTGTGTGTGTGTGTGTGTGGGAGAGGTGTGTGTGTGTGTGTGTGTGTGTGTGTGTGTGAAAGGCGTACACTCTTTAACTTATTCAATGTGTCTCCTACAGACTCCGGGAGGCGGGCACACTGTCGCCGTGTCCCGCCCTTGAGTCCCCCCTCGTCAGGAGACATCGCATCTACAGCGAGGTCGTCTTCACCTAGCACCACCTGGTGACACCTTCCACCTTCACCTGGGCCTCACCTGTCTGTGCAACACCTAAATCAATATACTGTACTTCACCTGTACCTGTCTGCACGATCACCTAAATCTGTTACCAAGAGTCATTTAAATTTGGTTCCAGAATCACATAAATCTGGCCCCAGAAGCACCTGAAACTGGCAACATCATCACCGAAATCAGTGCCTGCCTGGAGGATCATCTAAGTTTGACCGCAACGCCACCTAGTTCAGCGGACAACTTCTCTAGGCACCTAGAGAAGCAGTGGCCACCTTCCCTGTTACCACCTAGTTGAGGCGGCCATTCCTACATCAGTAATGCCACCTACTGTAGTGACTCGCCTCCCTTCCCCTATCTTCAACTGCACCAGGCTTCAGTTTCACCAAACAAATGATCAAAGACTGTCTTAACACTCTCGACAAGATCACCCATATTAATGACCTCCTCTACCAATATTTTCACCTACCTTCACCTGGTTACAGAGTCATCCAGAACTGGTCATTAAGATCACCTAAACCAATGACCTCCACCACCACCTTCTCATGACCTGATCAAAATAGGTCGCGTCCCAACCCACTCGCTGTACCCACGAGTCTAGTCAACTTGTAAACAGGTTTAACTCCTTTAATTTAGCTTTACCTACGTGTTAATAAAAGGCTTAATCCCTGATAGGAAAAGGAAAATTCCATCAAGTCATTTAATTTTAAAAGTTTTACTAATAATTAAAAATATTATCCCTTTTTTTTTATCTAACTATAATAATCTTTCTATTAAGAACACTTGGCGCAATAATTGTAATTTTCATCGTTGCTTAGATTTTAAGCGACCATTCTTGTCTATAAGCAAGTTCAAGTCTTCTGTTTCACAGTAGATGTTAAAAATATCTTCTATCATCTCGGCAGGTAAAGTCAAACAGGAATATTTCCCTTTCCTCTCAGGAGAAGCCTAGTAATATACCGGTATCTCTTCCCTTACCCCATACCATGATGTGAAGCCTAATATTCTAGGTGTGAATTATAATTCTTTCTCTTCCCCTGCCAGCAGGTGAAGCCCACTATTAGGGGAATTAATCCTAGTGCTCAGCAGTGTGTGGGTAATAAAGATGTAATTATCATTCACCCAATGTGTGTATAATACTTAACATAGCTAAAGGAGCGCCAGTTAGAGTTTAACGTAACACGGTAGGTTAAGAGGTCATCTCAAAGTTCAGAGACGGCATAATAGTATTTTTAGAGTCTATATTCATACAGTATGAGCATAAAACATTAAATAGTGTTTCTCTGGAACCATAAATCACTAGTGAAAAATAAGTTGCCGTAATCTCCGGGATTCCGGCACAAAATTCATTCGGGTTAAGAAAATGCATATATCCACTCAATTCATGTAAAATTTTGTACATTATTTAGGAGTTAACTTTAGGGTTTACAATAGTGATTTTGATCATCGAGACACACTATCTTACGTCTCCTATACACATAGAGGCTCCGAAAACATTATTGAGTTACCTTTAAACCCTGAAGTAACCCTTAATGTTATCAACTATTAAGAGTGGAATGACCATTTTCATTATAGGTATATATTTTTTTTATTGTACCAGTAATTCTAATAGTATTTTTTTTATCTTTTTTCACCAAAGCACTTGCATTGATATTTCAAGTGGAATCGTTTTCTTAAAAGTTCTTACGTATAACATTAGAACACTATGCTATTCTGGTTAGCGGTCGGAAATATGTCGATATGTAAATAAACATTAGGCACATAAACTATTTAATAAATAGAATTCAAAGTTTAAGCTGCAGATACTATATTCACTTTCAAACAAACAACCTGAAAAAAATCAATGATGTGTTTGTTCAAAATTTGTTACTACAAATATAAACAGACGTAAACCTTCTTTATGTATAAACGCCAAATACCCGCATTGTATAAAAACACAAACAGGAGACACCGCTTCACCACAACAACTATATAACCCACACGCACAGCACTCATGTCACCAACAGTAACACATAAGACACCCAGAGTAATTAAAGCAGCTACAGCCTTAGAATAAATGCAAAGTGAAACGCTAATTTTAATCCCATATTCATGGTGGAATACCAAGCAGGCCAAAGGATTGGGCACCGGGTTAGTTTTTGCGATATCAGCTGATGGGAGTGTTGACTTCCATAATGGGGTTGTTGCCAAAAGTATGAGCAGGCTGCTGGTATTTGTGCACTCGTCATTAAGAATACGGGATACACATTGTGATAACATCTCAGTAATCCTGCCAAAAAAGATAAATGTTCGATATTTCTTTTTATAGACTTGGGGTGTACTTATGCGATTCGAATTTTTGTGATGTTATTTTTTCACTTTTCACATCCTAGTGAAGGTCCGATAACAGAGGTATATACGGTAATGATTTTACTGATTAAAGCGTTCGCTTTGGGTGTTTACCAAACTTAAAAGATCATCAACTGGTCATTATTGGCCGTCACCCCGGAATTCAACCAAGTAGCTAACTCAACTTGTTTTAATTTTATGAGTTGGACCAATCAGAAGGAGTCAGTGGCTCAATCAGATTAATTTTACGAATCAGGAGACGAGTCGACGCTACTGACGTCGTTCATAATGCATTACATTACTGTGAATCATCTTCTTTCACAAGGTATGTCTGTAGTCTCTTCCGTTCCAAATAATGCATATTAATTTATTGATCCGGTATGTAACGGACATTAGAATATTCTAGCCGTGTGTAATAATCAACAGATACTTTTTAGGCAATTAGGTACATGACAGAAAACGTCGCTGTGCAGCATATGGAGGGCGTCTGTCATGATAGTTCAGTAAACATGGCGTATAATCCTTGGCTCAATGTATGACGGTTCATTAAGTGTGTCACAAGCACTTATCCTTATATGAATACCTGTCATAATGCTTCTTAGTCATAAATTATCACTCGAAGCAACACACTTAATGTATATGTTATTCAGTGAACAATATTTGTTTTCATTACCAGGTTCTTTGATTTTATTTCATACTATTGTATGACAATTTTTGTGCATATATGATTATTTTGTTGGCTAATGTATTTCTTTCAGTTATGTGTGTGTGTGTGTGTGTGTGTGATTTATGAAATAGCATTGTAAAAAGTAAAAAATTGTAAATCGTACATTACTTGAAAATGAAAATTGTTTAAAATGAGAATGCAAAAAACCATAAATCAAATTAAAACATCAGCAAATCGTGAATGCGTTGAAGGACAAAATCTCTACCGAACCCAACCCAGCCTATCATTATGTCGTACAGATACATGTTCCTTCCCTTATAGTAAAGTTAGGAACAAGTGAATTGGGCAATTATCTGGTAGAAGTTTGGTCGATTTTAATGTTTTCTTGGTAGGAAGTTATCCAATGGAAAATGGTCTAGTAGAAATTTGTCTATTCTAATATTTCGGCGGTAAGAATTAATAAAATATGAAACTTTCTAGTGCGATTATGACGACGTACCTCCAAGCCTCAGATAGAGAAGCATCTGCACCTTCCTCTGATACAAGGAGTCCAGGAATAGATTTCATAGCCTAGCGGGCCACATCCGGCCAACTCCCGGCCCTTCCAAGTTTGTAGGTCATGCAGTGCACCCAAGACACAAAGTTATCATATTTTGATAAGATCACTCTATAACAAAAGGTCTTCTGCAACCAAGTTTCTTACTCAAGCCCAATTCACTGTATATCTTAATAGCATCAGCATGAAATATGACGCGTTTGGAAAAAGAGATCGATAGATATTTTATTCAGGAACAATCGCTAAATACGCATAGGTTCAACATGTATAGATATATAAATACTGACAATCGTTAAGTAGATTGTATTCTTTAGGGTCCAATATTTTCATATCAGAATAAGGTAACTTTCAAAATTGTGATATTTAGTAGAAAAAGTCGATGCATAAGAAAACAGAATATTCACAAACGACACAAGTATTTTAGAAGAAAGTGGTCTGTGTAACACACACACACACGTCTTACCTCTGATGCTTGTGGGCCCGAATGGATGTTAGCCTTGATGTAGAAGAGGTGTGCTGAAGTAGATACTATAGCCCGGATGTGAATGAACTGCGTTAGGGAAGATGCGGCTGTTTATGGATGTATGAGGTGAAAGGGCCTTTACAAGTAACTTCTCGGGCGTCTCGTAATTTGAGGTCGGTATGGCCACAAAGTCTGAAAGAAACGATAATCATTACTTGATTTTTGTAATTACTGTTAAGTCTTATTTTTGTCATTAGCGTTAGTCAATAATTGTGTATGACGTCATTTTCACTTATCGAAAAATAGAAAGCGGATAAATAGATTTAAAAATGAGAAAATAAAAAAAAGTATATACCTGCAGTATATGTATCACACTAACTAGGGATAATCGTCGATTGAGCTTGAAAACGCAGCTGACCTTTTTAAGGAATTGGCGTAAGCTTTTGTTTTTATTGCTATAACTTACCTGTAATGAAAATTAATGGGTATATGATAATATTTGCTGTGTACAATGCAAGACGTTTTATCAACTTAAGATAGCCAAATTATAACTAAAGTAGGTTAGGCCAGGTTAGGTTGGATTATATTAGGTTATGTAAGGTTTTGTATGAAGCTATTTATTTATGTGTATTCTGATGATGATCAAAATCATTTGTGGCCAACCAGAAGTTTCCAAGAGAAATGCATAAAAGTTATCGCTAATCGGTAATTATCCCTATTTTGTGAAAGACACATGACTCGTACAGTAAAGGTTTAAGGTCTTGGCTAACTATAGCTGTTGTCTTAATCACGGACAACGGTACAATATTGAACTAGATCAGAGCAAAGTCTGAACCAAAACATTCATGATTTAAAATTATTCATATAGCTGACTGACGCAGCTAAACAACAGGCTCTAATTGTCCGCAATTTCAGGTAGATGGGCTAGTAATAATACGTCACTGTTGGGCTATGGCAAGTTAGTTACACTGTCAAGACATACAATAATCACTACTATGAAGTATTTAGTAAAAGTATAAGAAACAATTTGTTTTAATAATATATATTATAATGTGTTAGCAGTATGAGTCACATCAATACGTCAGCTACAATAATTCTGCATTAACGGCCGGAAGTTATGAGTGAAATATTTATACCAATATAATGTACTATGATTTTGTAAATATTTTTTTCACAACATTTGTCTCTAACTGCGGTTTGTTCTAGATATTTAATTTAGTCCATATTTTCAAAGGATTGAATGATAAATATTCCTTGTAACAGAAGATGCGAGTATGTAGTACAGTACCAAACTAGCATCAACATTACACTTTAGGGGATGAGACTGAGTTAGGATTTGTGTTCACTGCCTTAATATTGTCTAATGCTAAGTGAACATTACCAATTAGGGTTGTCTCCGTGTAAAATTGATACTACCTTTGGAAGGTATTTTTGTACTTTCGCAGTTCTGCACATCATTATATTTTCAGATACTAGAAATATTTATCTTTCGACATTTTGATAATCTCGACTCTGAATAGCTGAAACTTGACATCTTAATATCGTTTTCTAGATTTCTAACAGACATTATAGATTTATGTACATATATAAATATATATACATATATTTTCGTAATGACTAAGATATCTCATATTGTGTGATACTTACCTAACTATAGTATGTTGATAGGCTATGTAAGTTTATAGAAACACACTATACTGTATAACTACGCAAACTGATGGTAGAGTACTGTACTATTATATAAGGGTACCATAGGCTATTATGTAGTAAAGTAAAAATGTAAACCATCGAGTGAAGGTATTGTACCATAGACTGTGATCAGTGTGGGTACCATCCATCATACATAAAATACTACAAGTTACATGGGATGTGGTACAGTATCGTGTGAAAGCAATGTGAAGGTACCATCATTATTTGGTTGTGACGGTGTACATGGTAAAACAATGGTACAGCATGCTTATGTCAAACTACTGTAAAACTGTTCATGACATAGTACACTTTAAGGGTGTATTATCAATATGTGATACGTGCCATGTTACCCCGCTTTCCCTGTGGTGTTGGCTTACGACACGTTAAAATTCAGCACGAAAGAATATATTACCCCAAAAGTAGATGAATTTGGGGAAGATTAGGCCAGCTGTGTGGTAAGGCTATCACGAGTGTGTATGACGAGTGTGGGGAGATGCTTGTGAGCCCGTCCATACTCTAGACGTGTAAAACATCTGTTGACGATGTCGTTACGGAAGTTTCTGCTCTGCCTTTCTGAGCCATTTTATCTTTGGACGTTTTAATGTAATTTTCTTTTTGCTTAGCACGTTTTAGTCTATGGCGCTATTACCCGAGGATAGTTAAGGCTAGGACGTTCTACCCTAGGCAAGTGTAACTTAGCACGCTCTACTCTAACATTTTAGCTTAACAAGTTTTATATTAGAGCACAGGAGACACATTTCGGCCAATAACACTTCAGTCTAAAACGTCTTGGCGTAAACTTTAAGCTATAAAGTGTAAAGCTGACACGACCGTGACACGTAGAGAGGCGGGATGACAATACACTTAAGCCAAACGTAAACTAATATAACAGAACCTATCCCACCCTCTCGACCCGTCCTTCTGTTTAGTGGAGTTTTCTACAACTCGCACACTGAGTTATGCCCTGCCAGTTGACCACACTAGAGCTTGGTAAGAAGGACTGGCTTAAATTCAAACGAGGCTTCAGTCACTATCCACGAAAAAAAAATTAGAAAATTTATTGATTCTTCTAGATGTTAACACCAAAAAGTTACAGGAATGGATTGAAGGGTCAGTTTAGGAATTCAAAGTTGGCACTGCTTGGTGGCCTTAGGGTTTCAAAGCGAGTTGTATGACTGTTGAAATAGGGTCCTGTTGATACTCTATAAACATCCCCTTAATAAGCTCCAAAAAATATCGTGCCTACTACACTGAACTCCTGAAATGATCCGTCAATGTAAAATAAGATAACTATGAGGGTGGTGTTATCACCGTACAGAGCTCAACACCATAACACATGAAGCTGCTGATCTCCAAATGTCAACCGCATACCCTAGCAATAAGTTTATTGGAAAGCTATTATGAAATTTTAATAGGCTTAAGTACCTTTTCACTCGTTTCTTGTACTGTCTTAGGTTTGTACTCCGGGCTCTTCATAAGTACACTGTATCTTACTGTAATGTTAGTCAGGTCCTAGGCTTGGTCTAGCTGTAAAATATTATAATTAAATTAAATTGTACTTGTTTACAATGTAATGAACATAATATCAACCTGGATGTGTATGTTTACATTGCAATAACCTACAACGCTTCGCCACAGTTTCATTTATCCTCACTGAATTACTAAACATATGTTGTTTATCCCACAGGTTCAATCTAACACCAAACCAAGGTACAGCAAACGGAATGAAACATAACATAATACTGTACATTCATTAGTTGACTTAAAGAAAAGCAATTTATCAGTTAAAACAGGCTGGGGAGGAGATTCTTCAGTTAGAACGGGGGATTATCTGTTGGCTACTCATCCCGTCACTACCAGCTGCTCCTGTCACCTTCATTTGTCACTGTTGCTTCCTTCCGTCACTGTCGGTTCCTCCTGTCACTGTCAGGCGCTGCTGTCACCTTCACATAACGGTAAAATTGAAATTTCACTACCAATTGGTTTTGGACCAAAAATCGAAGTTTTTCCCATTGTATTTGGTGATTCAATTGAATTTGTCCTTAATTTCCGTCGGAAATACAGGGCATATCTTTTTTAGTAATCACCCCCAAATGAACCTGACCAACCAAAGAACCCTACCTAACCTTACCTTACTTTCTATAGCCGAGAGGCAAGGAACCTCCCCCGCCATATTAAACAGAAAGTAATTATTTTGATATCTGGTACTAATGTAAGCAGCTTTGTTGAAGCATCATGGTGTAAGTTTACTTTTTTTTCCCAGAAAACAGCGAGGACAATTTTTTTTTCAGAGCGAAAATTGTGAACTCTTGGAACAATCTACCAGAGAACGTTGTGGCGGCAATAAGTGTGAGCTCATTCAATGCCACACTTGACCAACACGGGAGTAGGTTCCGATATATTCAAGATCTTGTGCATGCCCAGTATATGCCAACAGTGCGTATCGGAGACGTGACCGCCCAAGAGACTAACGAGCCATCAATGGAGAAGAGGATAAATGCAAAAGTAAAAGTAATAACACTCAGTTCCTCCTGTCTTTCCATGGTTAAATCAATTTACCGTTAACCATTATTTGGATACCAATACTGTCTATCTATCTATCAAATTATCTATCCATACAAACGAAAACCTGTGTATCTCTCGATGTCCCCATTTAATTATATACAGTTTCTATAAGACAAGAAGTATGACTTCTAAAAAGTAAAAACAAAAATTAATGTTTGTGGATGGTGCCAAGTTATTTAGGGAAATTAAGAACCAAGCAGACAGTGAAGAGTTGCAGAAGGATCTCTGTGAGCTTCAAGAATGGTCGAACAGGCTGTGAGGATTCAGTAGCGAAGAGGATACACCTGGAACGTACCAACGGTAAGGAGGCGTATATATCCCAACACACAGGGGTCCTAAACCCAGAAAATCTGGCCCAAACCCCAAAATGAGCAAATTTAATAAAAATTATTTCTAAAGATAAACAGGTTTGGGGGTTCATATCACCACTATAAATTTTTTTATTTGATGCGTAGTTTTCAATTTATAGAGCATTTAAATAGTTGCACTGAAAGTGCAAATGTGTGTTTTGGGTTCTGGATACCTCCGGTAATACTTAAAATATTTTGTATATATTATTTTCTATCGGGTATTATATGTCGGATACAAAAAACAAAACAATAAATGCCATATGTTGGCTGTTGCATATTCGTTACATTTTGCAAATGCATAAAGTTAACGATGAATTCCATCGAATTCCATTACGAGATGCCTACCATTGCGTAGTGGAATATACATATATAATAATTCAGTAAAATTTAGATCCCAAAATGTCCCTAATCGGCAAATCATAGTTGTTGAAAACATAAATTAACATTGGTACCGAATTGTCCGGTTTGAGTATTGCGCCATAACTCCGTTTTCTTTTGGCCCATTGTGTTGACATCACTCCAGCTGTCATTCTTATTCACGAATCATTTCAGGGTAGGTTTATAATTTGTAGCGTGGATTTTCTTAAAAGTATACCAATACTTTCTGAGCTTGAGAACAACCAAATCGTATTTTTTTTTTGGTAGTGAAGGAATACCCGACTACCCGCTTCAGTATAAGTAAAAAATATAATAGTTACCCAAACTTAAATTAACACCATTGAAAATGTTCGAAGGTAAACTTTAATGCAGTTGCTGGCATAGCGGTAACGCGCATGATTCTCTCGGCCCGGACACACGTGAGAAGGGTATTATCCAGTGTGACCCTACCAAACACCACAGGTTTCCCGGTCCTCGGTTTCCTCCTGTACTAACACTGAATAAACCACCCAAGCGGCTAGTAAGCTGATAAATGGCGAATATGAAGAAAAAAAATTAGACCACACATAAAATATCAGGACAAAGAACCAATCAAGACTTAATGAATTGGCTTTTAGCGACGTCTGACTCTATGGTAGTGTGAGGGTGTTATTGAGTGTGACTTACACACTAGATGAGACCATGGGACTTAAAAGTGTAATAAAATAAAAAGGCTGAAGATAAGGTTGGTACCGTATGGATGAACAAAAACCAAAGGAATTAAACATTAATTTACCACAAAACAATTAAAACATACATGTATATCAAATATATTTGTATGCACACAAACAAGTAATTTTTACCCGACAATGAGACCTCAGCTACCGCTTGGGTCGTTCGTTAGTTTAAGCTGTTCTATTTGCACGCGTAGGAATCTTAGTTCACAGACTGACGTATTGTATCCACTCTTCTCACTCTTGAACGTCATTAGTAACTGCCGAATCAATTAATATTTATTTGAATGACACTGGGTATATATCGTCGACACAACACGACGAGAGACCACAACACAGGTGTCCGGGACAGTCACCTCTTCTCCAGCACACGTTAACTGCACAAATCAGTCAATCCTACTTAATAACTAGCAACAACCACCATGTCCTCTTGATTCGATATAATACTATGTCCACACTGGAGACATACCTCTTAAGTAACGATGCCAAACAAAATACAGCGGGACCACTCTCCCTCCATACACGATTATCGAGGGCGATCCATGCAGCGTTGCCAAAATACCGCACACTCCTTTGACGCACGTTTTCTTTATAGGCAGAAGTGATTAGAGGAAATGGATTTCCTTAGGTAACTATTTCAATTTGAGATTGGTATAGTTGTAGGATAAAACAAGTTGGAAACACATTATTATAATTTATTATTATAATATATGAAACGTACAGCCTTGATGAACATTACAAATAAAATATTTATTGAAAAGAAATCAGAAACGTGACCGATCGCCCAAGCAAATGCGAGATTTTATGCCGTTTCAGAGCCGATCTTTTGGCAGACAAATCTGCACAGCATAAACGGCAGTTCGCTCTATTGGGGTTGCCCTCGACCCTCCTGAGCCAATCCTTGAATTCCTCATAGTTAAACCACGCAGCCCAAAATGTTAGCTTTGGCAGTATTGTTCACCAGGTTTTTCCAAAATAAAGTAAATGGGTTAAAAGAAGGAGAGAGGGAGAAACAGAGAAAGCGATACAGAGAAAGAGAGAGAGAGAAAGAGAGAGAGAGAGAGAGAAAAGGGGATATAGTGAACAATTATATATATATATATATATATATATATATATATATATATATATATATATATATATATATATATATATATATATATATATATATATATATATATATATATTGACAATGAGAACCAATGCATGTACAAGTTGCTTATAACTTATTTTTTAGCTTCATGTATGTTGAGTCTGACTAAAGATTTTCCAGGGAAAGAGTTAAACATGTACACAATTATATTATTACTTTTACAAGTTCAGTATTTAAGTTCTGATGGCACGGATCATACTTTAAAATAGCTATTATGGTATTGATTAACATATATAAAACCGTCTAATTTTAAAGTAAAATTGGTAATATAAAATTCTTTAATCAGTCGGTAATATTTCCGCATTGCTGCGGTGTGCGGTCGCCATATCCGCATGAAATAAGGGGACGCATACCCGTAGAGTCATATTACAATGTAGCAGACGAAATTTCCGCACTTTGGCATCACTGGATCCATTCCGCCTCAACCGCAGCTGCTGCGTCTGAGTGACTTGTGCCAGCAACCCTAACACACCTCTCAACTAAACTCAGCGACCAACTCGAACGTAACCCGAAACACTAACCCCAAATGAACCGCCACCAAACCATCGAAGCCTTAAATATGCTATTCGTTCGGGATATCTCAGTTTGGGACCACTGTGCAACGGGACGAAGAAACTGCATTAATTGAGACAATGTGAAAAGGACCTAGGTGTGTATGTTGACAATGAACTGAAGTTCTCGGGCCATTGTAAGAAGGTGAACCAAGCAACTAAATTATTAGTCTTATGAGAAGGTCGTTCAGATACCGAGACTGTCCGTCCCTCATAACGATCTGGAGTCACAGGCGTGACCCTCTTCCAGAAGATCATCTGTGAGTATCTGTGAGTAAGAGCGAGGTGCTTCCCCTCCTGGAGGACTGTCTGGTCTTAGAGATATGCTGGGGACTGACAGTTGATTGAAAATGTCCTAAGGAGGGCCACCAGACTGGTGCCTGCACTTCGACACCTCAACTACCCTGAGAGACTAACACCTGCAGTTGCCTAGCATATACTACAGACTGGCAAGGGGGAGCCAAATTTAGGTGTATAAGCATATCAAGGGACACTACTCAGTCGAGAGTCCTTACCTGGAGCTGGCAGACGCTTGCCCCACAAGGGGTCACAGCTCAACGTTGAAGATGGCGCAAGTCCAAAAAACTGGAGGGCGAACTTTTTCGGAGTGAGAGTTGCGAACTCGTGGAACTACTTGCCAGTGTTGTGACCGCACCGAATGTGAGCTGTTTCGAGACCAGCCAGACTTGACCAGCACTGGAACAGATTCTGATACAAGTAAAAGTAACATGCGAACCTCCAATACACCGACTCCTCTAAACCCTAGTCGACAAGTATGAACCCAACACCGAATCCCTGACTCAAACGAGGTCATGGAAGAGTGTACATAATTCAGCTGGACTTAGCAGCTACGACTACTGTAATTCATGAAGGAATTAACTATCAGTACCTGCCAAGTCTAGGCCAATTATTTAATGATTATCATAATACTTATAAATAATAAAATTATAATTAATATTTACCATAATATGGTTTTATATCAATAATACAGCTCTATTATAGCCGTCAGGGGTTCAGGGATTCAGTATCGAGATGTTAAATTGACGTCTAATTACGCATTTGACTATCACCCATGCTTCTCAGGGGTCCTTTTATCAAACATCAATTTGGGAGAAATAAGCCAAATTACCCCTCCTAAGTAGCAATTTAAAAACTTAGTAAATATTTTTTCTGTCTACATTTGGAAGTTTACTGTAGAGGGCAATAGCTTTTGTATAGGGAGAAAGAGGTGTAAGAATAGAATATTGTACAGTTTAAGTAAATACTCACAGGCTAGCCAACGTTCATGTAGCGAAGGACACCCGTGACTGGAAAAATAAAAATTTTGAGATGAATGCACTTCTTTTTTTGCTCTATCTTCTTATATCAAAATCAACATAAGAATTCCGTGGTTGTTCTCTACTGATTTTTAACCATTTGGTTTTTCATAAAACGACACAAAATTGCCAAGACAAAGGTGAGGTAAGGTTTGGTTAATTAAAGTTAGGTAAGGTTTGGCTAAAGTTAGGTTAGGTAGGTAAATATAGGTTATTTTTATGGGATTAGCCCACTAGGGCACAGGTCAATGACCCACATCAGGACCTGGGGGCAAAAATATAATACAGGTAATAATAATAATATCCGGTAATAATAATAATAATAATAATAATAATAATAATAATAATAATAATAATAATAATAATAATAATATTTTCTTTAATTTTTGAAATAAAAAGTAATAATATAATATAATTATAATATAATGTATAACAATAATAATAATAATAATAATAATAATAATAATAGTACCTGTAATAATAATAATAATAATAATAATAATAAAAATAGAGGACCATAAATAAATACAAATATTAAAAAAAAATCAGTATTGAGAAACAATATACTGAATATATGTTGTGTTGTGTTGCCAAAGTAAGAGAAACAATTGAGACCCTGCAATTGTGTGTAAATGAGGCAGAAAGTCAGATCAGCTGCCTTATGGCAGCAGGGTCTACCATTAGACAATACATTATGCTTCCAATATCTTCCCAGGCGGTAGTACCTTCCTGTTTGATAGCTGCCTACTACCTATTTTTGTGTGTGTGTGTGTGTGTGTGTGTTTTACCATGCAATTTGGGTTGGTAAGGTTTTCATGAATTTGCCCATGAAAGGAATATGGAATCCATTCAAAAAATATGGTATACAGGAAAAACATAATTCCAGAGATTTTACCAATTCTGGAAAGTATGGAGTTCCATGGTGGACACCAGACTGCTGAGAAGTGATTCAAGAATGCAATAGGAGGTACAGAATATTCAACCAAATGATTGAACAAGTACAAAACAGATGCTATTAATTTGTTTAAACTATGCTCACATGTGCTCATTGTCTTATTATTTTGTAAGTTTTTACAACTATACAGTAACATCTTGAACCCATGACCAAAATGGATAAAATGTCCTGTTCAATAGGTAATCATTGTTCCTTTGGGGAGGAAAACCACAGGGATACTGTTAATGTAAGGTAATTTAAGAGACAAGGCAGAGTATGATTTGATGGCCCTGATTTGAAAGCTGTGGCTGCTAGGGAGTGATTTTTTTTTTTCTGACACAGTGTTCATTCAGTTGAGTAAGTCCAACCGTATTACAACAAACGGCGTTAGAAATTAAAGAATCATGATACTGGTCATCGTATATCAAAGGATTCCTGTATTTATCATCGTCAACATTTTAAAACCATTTTCCACACTTGTGTGGGTTAGCCATGATTACTTGATGGCAGCTGTTGGGTAAAACCAAAATGGGATCCCCCTCCACTCACCACTGCAAACCCAGGGCACCAGCCCATAAAATGCAGCAAAAACCAGGGGATGCACACATCTCTGGTGATCTGATTACCATTAGGCATGTTGAAACAAAGATTTATGGCTGGATGGCTTTCCTACAGCCAACCCATTTGAGTAGGAACAACTGACAAGGCAGGGTCGCAACTCCCTGAAGTAATCTAAGACTACCTGCATACCTTGAGCTTGTTAATATAATCGTCGTTATTGTCTTGAAATATAAAGTAACACTTAAAACACAAAACACTGTTTTATCTCATTGGAGGTCAATACTCCTTCAGTATTGAATGATTCCAGCTCCCACAGGAGTGTGTTTATTCCAATAAGGTATCAACTCTCTTTTTTCACAAAATTACTGGAAAAAGACCTACTAGTGATAATGATAGCGATATAGCCAATCAGTCAAAGAAAAGAACTGTACACTATTAATATGGGTGTAAAAAAATGTAGGTTGTAATACTGTATGTGTGGAATCAGGTGACCATCAGGTTGATATTGATCTTAGCTTGGGTTTGGCAATGTTAACCATTACAACATTCTTAGATGAATATATCTGACAATGATAAGTGAATATAAACCATGTATGTTAAATTCTCCCTGAAGGCTATGCCTCTCAAGTACAGTACTATACTCCATTTCCAACACTAGAGTTTTGAATCTTAATGAAGTGTTTCTCGGTACTACAGTGTACTTCTTTAAAACTAAGTTTCACAAAAAGGAGGTTTGTCATACATTATTGGTTTATTGGAGAAAGATCTTTTATTACATATTTATTCAACTTTCTTTGTATCATGAACAATGTAATTGACTCTAGATTTTCTCGGTAATAGTTTATTCATTATTATAGACATTTCCTTATAAAAATTGGGTATATACATTATGCTACAACCATTGTTCCCAACATCACAGGACAGTTTGCAATGTACATACAGCAGATCTTTGTTCCAAAAATAATATAACCCATATCAGATCAATGAGAAATGGAAAACTGAGGACAAGAATTATGACACCCTTTCCACCTCTGGTAAACATAGGTTTACATGGTTGTTGAAAGATGGGAGGCAAGGGTTTACTGATCTGCGAATATTTATGTGGTTCCCTCTTTACTTGATACTGAATAACCACCTTCTAATGAAACATTGTTCACCATCAACACTCGCAATCAAAATAATTAACAGACAATGTAACTAATCATACTTCACACTATCTCTATAAGAATAACAACAATGTAAAACATAGACATTAAAATATGTTGCTCTGTAAACCCACTCACAAACACAGGTGTTGAGAGTATTGCTTATATGAACATATATTAAAAATATCATCATGTAGACATGGACAAATTGTGATTACTGAACCAATAATTTCACTGTAAATTATATAAATTTTAATTAAAAGAGAACACTGATATGATTCAGTAAAGGATGAGCTTCTACACATACCCAGTGCAGGTGATCATCAGTAGATATTACAGCAAGACTCATCTTTATTATCTATAGAGCAAGCATCTTACTTTCTATTTACAATTATTTAATAATCTCATAAATACCTTCAAGTAGTCCCTTGGGAATACCATAGTCTTCTGCTATGTATTTGAAATCATAATGTGATAATGTTCTCTATGAATGATGATGGAAATATATTCCCTTTTATATGAAGTGAAAAATCTAACATACAATTGCCACATCTGTAAAATATAATTCACCAGTGACCTTTAGTCTAAGTGGATAACCAATTACAGTAGTATAGGGTTCAAAGAACATCATCATCATTTACATATGATATATATTGTGATTTAGAACCATTTTGAGCTATTCATTTATCAGGTGTTATGCATAAAAAAATCTAAATTCCCAAGTACTGCACAGTATAATATAAATTGATAGCAATTTATTATCAATCAAACTTATGATACACTCTTCATATGTCAATAGTCATTAAAAATAAAATGTCATGGCCTATTTAATGTGAGTAGCCCCCATAAAAGTGGAAAATAGTACTGAGGAACTGTTGGCAGAGAAGGTCTCTCATAATTTGGTGGTGCTTCAAGCATAAGACAACAATCATGAGGGAGAGGCATAGAACCATTATAATACCATACTACCACAACCAGTGAATATTTTTTCCATGTGCAGGTGCAACTATCTAGCAATAATAATATGTAATTTATTCACCTGTATGGGGGTACAGTGCAAGACAAACAAGTGCATATGTAGTTTCTGATAAGCTTGATACTACACCTCAATTCTCTGTGGCTTACTTGACTAAAATTTTACTGAGCAACATTACCCAATTACTATATAAATATTAATTTAAAACTGAATCCAGCTACTTCTAAGTTGTGGGACCTTGACAATCAATTTGACTGCTCGCTTTCTTGTGAAGAATGTGAAGAGCAAGATACAGTAATGAAAATTTATATTTTGTACCTGCTGATTTAGTTTAAAATAGTTATGTTTATATTATTTTTAATAGGAAATGAGAAAAAATTATCGTGATAAAATTCCTTCTGTACCACAAGAACAATTAAGAAGGATTCAGAGAGTAAACCTCCACAGAAGATGACACCATAAGGCAATGTTAAAACCTGTTAAGTGTGTTTAAACTGTAAAATGTGTTCAGCATGTGCTGCTGTTTCCATGCAAATACCGGTATACCAGACTTCTGCCCAACTAAAGAAATCCCATCAGAAACTCTGAACACCATTTTGTTCCTTTATATTACATGTATTTATTTCAAGTTGAAGATCTAAAACAATATTTCAGCATGAGAAAACTCTTATTGTGGGATAAGGCATTGTTAAGGGGATAAATGGAATGTTCATTACCGGGTAGCTCGAAATTAAGTAATAATGTTAATAAATAAAAAAAACATTTGTAAAAGCAAAACAAATATTCATTAAATTTTTACAAGACTGGCTGAATTATAAAAGTCACTAAGTTGTACTTTGAAGTTTCTAGAGTTTAAACATTATGCAGTGTGGTTAGGTTGACAAGAAACTGATAGGGAATAGGAAAATACAGTAAGTGTCCAAGAAAGATTATTATCCCTGAAAAGTTTAACAATATCCTAAATATTTGGTCTATAAGTTTTAGATTCACAGTACAAGAGACTGAACACTGACAACAGTGTTGGGCCTTCAAAACGTAATAATGAGTGTATCATGACTTTTTTTTTTTGTTCAACAAAATAAGTTTCAAGTCTATTGATAACTCTGGATGTTTTAAATATTCATTCAAATTAACACAAAAAGCACATAAAAGAAAAACAAAGGAACTGTTTCTGTAGGCAATTTAAACCAAATCATAATTCAATAGCAAAGTTTGAATAATTTTTACAAAGAAAATGTGCTACAACAACTGTGCAAACTCACTTCATATACTTCACGGTCTTTAAGGATTAAATATAATTACAGTACAGTGTACCCCAGTTATCGCAAGAGTTGTGTTCCTAGAAGCCATTGCGAATATTGGGTCAATTTTCCCCATAAATGTAAATAGGATGGGAGATGAGTTTCCAGCCAGCAACTTTCACCACATATTTTTCAATATACACTCCTCATTATCTGAGGCTATTAGGGACTGGGATTGCATGTATACTGTAATACCTGTAGATGTGAGGAATAAATAAAACATTATACGAATAAATAAAATACCACGTTGTAGGATGGCAATAGTTTAACTACACACAGGAGACTGGAGTAGCTGAGATCTCCAACACAACTCCCTCCTCCCACACAATCCATGGGCTAACTACCACACACATAAGAAATGTTTATTCCTTTATGTTTTTGAACTTATAATTATTTCTTAGTTTTTTTGTACATTCTGTGTGAACAATTGTGTATGCATGTAACAGTAAAAAAAAAATAAATAAATAAAAAATATTAATAATAATAATAATAATAATAAAAATATGTATATTTATTCAAAATTATGAGTTGAAAAATAACAATAACAGAACTTCGCTGGGCAGGAGGTGAGTTAGGGAGATGTAGCTTCAGGGACAATCTAACTTGCCGACCTGCCAAGTCTACACATACAAACCTATGGTCTTCATATTTATTATTTTATACCAAACTAATATTTTCATATACAGGTACTACAGGTGCACTCCATATAATGCAATAAAATAAGTACAACAACATAAAAACAATACATAAGAACACTGTCAGTATGAGAGTTAGAGTGGGTGCATGAGTGTGTGTGTTTGTCTGTTTGAGAGTACTGTACAATACAGATATTTGTAAATGAGTGTAAACATTTAAACTAGCATTTACCATTGCCATATGAAGAATTCTAGAATGCTCAGCATATTTTCTCACACCACGGTATGGAAGTACAGTACAGGTGAATTTTCCTGCGCATGAATTTTCACGAACGTGCTCTGCGTAAATGGTCCCATTGAATTTAATTAATTTCTAAACTGCTTGTGTGAAGTGGGCCTTACATAGGAATATGAGAGCTGGGGCAAGCTACCCTACCACTGTACAGTATCATAATTTTTCATTTGCAAATGTGGGGTATGCTTTGTAAAAATCAAATAGGGGTGTTAAAATATCAATTGTGGATAAGCAGGGTTGGAAATAGTGAGTTATTCCTGTAGTCAGAAATTAAAATTATAATGGTTCACTGGTTCTAGATCACCAAGGTAGTGTACCAAGATTCCAACTACTTTTTAAAAAAAAAATCATTAGTTTACCAATAATAACCAACAACCAATATTATAATAATTATGAAACGAAGCACTATTTTGACACTCACCATCTGATGCTACGTTGACTCTAGACTCGGATTAAGTCTCCAAGCTAAACAATCTTCTCATTCTGAGCATTTTATCATACAGTTGATTGAGCAGTCATACCCAGGAGATTGGTGGTAAACCTGTGTTCTTCTCCATCCGTAGTTTATTACAATTTCTAAATACTGTAATCATGAAAGTAGAACCAACTTGTCGGGGTCATATCAACTACTGTACCTATATTTGGCAGTCAGTGATTGGGTAGATAAACTGTTCTAACATCAGCCCATTTACATCACTCTCAACAGTCATAACAACAGCATAAGAAGAATCCATAGTCCTTGGTTGTTAGCAATGTTTAAATTTTGGATTTTTCTAGATTGAAGAAACCGGGGCCACAGATTGTTGTGGGAACCTATTGTAACCATACGAGTGTTTGTATACCCAATGTTAATACACTCTATATTAAACAATTAATAAACTTTTACTGAAACTTTTTTACAGTATATACCCAAAACTCATGTCCCAACTTAGAAGAAATCTTCAATGTGCTAGACCATGGATTTGGGAGCTTAATGGTTTATAGAAATAAAATTTTTGGATATTTTACTGCATCACTTCTGTAATCTTGGTAAAAATCCAAGCCTGCATTTTAATTAGAATTCACATCTCACCACTGAGCAAGTGAAATTCCCAGTAATAAAAGGACAAAAATCTTTACTTTCTTTTTCTTCTGATATATTGGCAGTACCAAATATTTTGGCTCACCGAGTCCATAACTTTGTCATCCACACCCAGAGCTACTAACCAAAATAGCCGAACATTACAATCCACCATCGAAGCAAATATTTAGCCCTTCAAAATACCTGCCCTGCCTCCAGTCTCACGTAAGAATTAGTTGAACATTTCAGAAGGACTTCCCACATCCCATTATACTTCTGAATGCTCCCTGAAGATCATATTTTATGTAATTAGTTTCTGATGGAACTCCGAACAATTGTAAAGAGAACATGAAATGAGAGGAATGGGTGATTCTTTTCTTTATGGATGACCAATCACACTGCTTGCCATGTCAAGGGCATAATATGATAGTTGAAGACTTACAGTACGTATTACCACACAAATCATAACACTCAAATCCCACTGTACGGTAAGATAAGACAAAATGAGACCACCGTATATTTTGACTGTACAGTGAGTTCTGCTATAACGCGTGTTTTGATAACGCGAATTTGCTCTAACGCGATTTATGAATTAGGAACGATATTTGTATAACGCGAACGCTTGTTTGCTATAACGCGATTTTTGCTTACTATTTCTCCAATTTTGTGGTATTAACTGTGAATATGGTAAAGAAGAATATCTCCAAGAAGCGTTCTGGTGATAGAATTCCCGGTGATGATCGTAAAAGAAAGGATATAACACTTGAAGAGAAGCTCGATTTTATCAACCTCAAAATCACCCTTCTCCCCATCAAGTTACATTCATATTTTTTCAAGGTAAAGTGTTACATTTACTGTATGATTTCATTATTAGATATGAATGTAACATTTATTTAGACTGTGCTATCCTTTGTGTTAGGCTAACTACTAAATTTTTTTGATTTCGAGTAATCTGCACCTAACCCTATTTTCTCCATAAGCCCTGTTATTTCTATTACGCGATTTTCTATAACACAATATTTTACAAGAACACAATTATCACGTTATAGCAGAACTACCTGTAACATAAAATCGTTTTCAGCCAAAGAAGGCTGTAGGTTACAGGCAAAATATACAGTAGTCACGATTTTCTGTTTTATCTTCTCCTACAATGAGATTTCAGTGATATATTGTAGTCTATAATGTTGGATGCCAGGTGAGTAAGGAGTCTGCCTGGTCTGCTTAACCCTCTGGTACTCCTGGCCATGGTCAGAAATCTTACCCTCTTGCAGTCTTTTGTCGCAGGCTGTGTCGGTAACAGGAACGTTTTTTTTCCATTTTAATAAACATTGGGTAGAGTGATCCAGACCCAAATTGCATCCTTAGAGATGCATCTGCCAGACCACGAAGTTAGTGGGAGGAACTTAGGTGGTTGATAGGGCCACTGTTCCTGCATTTCTGCTTACGGGAGGGGTGCTCTCAGTGTGACATATGACAGAGCGGGAAGAGTTGCGCCAGCACAGGAGTGCTTAGTGACACAATTTGCGTCGAAAGACCACGAGAGGGTTAATAGTTTAGATCAGTGGATATTAATCACTGTCAAACCCCTTTTCTCTTACGAAGAAGGGATGCGTAAGTCTTGGAAGGAAGAACCAAACAACATACAAAACTTTAAGTTGACTCCCGATTATGATATAACTAGCTTTGTTTGTTTCTACTTTCACAATTGGCAATTCAGTATCCCAATATTTCTATAAATTTTCCAATATCACAGTGCATATTAAACATCTGGGACTGCCAATATATACAGTACTCCAAAAGTGCATCTCTCCCCAATGATACAGTTTTGTAAAATCATGGATTCTAATAGTTTTGAAAAGAAGTGTAAGCGAAGCAGCAAATCATTTGCCATCATGATAGGACTTTGCACTTCAAGGCTGACTGACAACTAATAAAAACAAAAGAGATGCCTACACTAAGTATATACAGTTGAGGACATTTTAATTTCTGTGAGCTTCACAATCCAAGCATTCAACACCAGAGATATTTAATTGTTTAAGCTTATCCATAGAAGTGACAGATGATATTACAAAACCAGCACTACAAAAGTCCATTCCAGTGATGGCTAATAGAATAAAACTTGAAGATCAAAATATAAAAGTTGAGGAGTCATTGTATAACAAGCACAGTACAGTACTTAATTCAACATTTATGATCAGTCTTGCAAATCTTACTACAAGTGCTTAATTACAAATATAGTGAGATTTTGGAGGACAAATATATATCTTTCTAGTTTTGATGATCAGCAAGAAGTGACTAAAAGAATATCAGTTTCACTTTTCTTCACATACTCCCTGAAATCAAGCAGACTTTTAACGTGTACTGATGTGACAGTGCTCAAGAAATCCCTGAATGACCACAAAACAGCATCTATAACAATTTTATAAATCAGGACTAGTTACTTTGGATTACAAATTGGGGGTTAATAACATGCTGGACACCCAACCCAATGAAAATGGTTTAATCCCATGGTCTAACAGGATGAAATGGTGTTACATTGTATGATATGCACTGAACAGGTAACTTGTGTTATGCCAAGCTCCTGAACTAGGCTAACCTTTCTCATCTGAGGAGTGACATCCTATAAAACTGTGGGAGATGAATTAAAGGTTGGAAACAGTACTGAAATCAGCTTGCTTGAGTTACCCTTGAAGGGAAGGAAAGAGATTGCATGAGGAAGCTTTTTTTTACTTCTAGTCTCACTCCTGTTAAAGTGCACTTCAATTTTGAATTGTGCATGTGCCTGAATTTAATTTTCCTTTAGATCCAACAACCTGTTATGGACATCCTCAGTTATGTCACATTGTATCTTTTCCACTTTTTACAAACAAACAAACAAACATATGTCTCTGGCAAATGTTGTGGACACTAATAATGAGTGTCTGATACTGTGTAAGGGAATGTACAATGACCATTGATGGAAAGATTCCTATAGCATCCTGAATTGAACAAGGAAAGCAGCTTATTGGATAGCATATATTTGCTATAAGTAGCATGAGCAATATTTATAGTGCATCACATATAGGCAATATTGGTAGTTTCTGTGCAATGAACAATATATCAATTAACTGTGTTGCATGAGTGGTGACCAAGCATATTAAGTTATTGGTATGGAAAAAAATAAAAATTAGCATACACTGGAGTTTTGATTACACAAAATTAAATATAATTCATAAGAACAGACTTAGTAAACACACACACACACATATATATATAAATATATATATATATATATATATATATATATATATATATATATATATATATATATATATATATATATATATATATATATATATATATATATATATATATATATATATATATATATATAAAGAAATTAAGGGAAGAGAGATCCATGTGTCAAGTCTGATAAGGTAATATAATATGATGGTGATGTGCTTATGCAGGCTTTAGCCAAGGTACTGTATGGTAGTGAGGCATCATATGTATTTGTGTGTGTCCTGTGAATACACTTTTATCAGATACAGTACATAATTCATTGCATGATTAAAATATTTACCAAATCACAGGTATCACAATATATCTATTGTTTCTCATACTCATTTATAACTTTTTCATGAGCTGAAAGTTTTCCAATAACTTTGTTTACTGAATCACAAATTCATCACATTTTAAGGTCATTAATCAGGTAATGAATTATCTATGTGATAAAAGTTAATTTTCTATATACTCCTGTTGTCCTCTTCAAGTGTCAAAATCACAGTTGGGTAACAAATTTATGCCCAAATGGGTATACTCATAAAAAAATGCTTAAGGAATTACTTTTACGCATCATGTATGACAGGTTATACAAGAAATTAGAAGAAATAATTTTCAATCATGAAGCATCATTCAGGGTAACTCAGGCTGCCTGTGTGTGTTATTCACTGATGGAGGAGTCGAAGGCATGGCACGTGAGGAACCCTGTGTGAGGAAGCCAGCAACACCAGGTGTTCCACCCATCAGGTATCCCGCAGTGGGTGAAGTCTCAATAAACAGGTCGTGCTTTTGGTCCCGGTACTGAAGCCATATTGCTGACTTTGCAAGAAGAGCATTTACCTGCAGCAAAAATAAACATTAAATGAACATACACTGATAATACCCCTTTATTGCAATTTATTATGGATAAAAAACTTAATTTACATAACCAATCATTTTCTTTATACGCTTTCCAAGAGAAGTGTCCTAAGAAGCAGGCCTCAGACACCAGTGAAAGTGCTGCTATGAGAATAAGACAATACTTCTTCTACCAATATTCTTTGGTCAAGATTACAAATGTGCCATACCACTAAAGGATGGATGCACAAAATTTTTCATATTTACCAAACCTCCTGAACAGCCAGTGACAGAATGTTTCATAAATATGGATAAACTACAGTATACAGTACTTATATACAGTAAAGAATACAATTAGAAAGTTACGTGACTATTACATGCATTAATCATAAATTTAATTTATCAATTTACTAGGATGACATAATATAACTACATATGTGATCTATGATCCATTATGATTATGTGCAGAAACATATACTGTACACTAGGTATATTATTATATCTAATTGAGTAGCAAAAGTATTGTCTCAAAGCATTCTTATCCCTGTACAATAATACACCTCTCTTGTCCACACACTCCTCTATACTATACCCATCTTGCCTTACACAATGTTTCACCTCAATGCTGGCTAGTCATCTCCATTTTTCATTATTTTACAAAAGAAAAGAAAATAATTTTACCATGAAGCCAATAAAAAGACATACTGTACTGTACCTCTTCTGCATGCTGAGGTGAAGCAGCCATGGTTTTGAGACAAGTAACAATCTGGGCTTTGGTAGATGCTGGCTTCTGGACTTTTGCATCAAGTTTTGACTCAAGAAGAGACAGAAGGTAGGGTATGACATTGGCTCTCAGACCCTGATCAACAAACGCAGTTGCAGATATGCCTCCAGAGAAGAGATTATGTAATGCTTCACATGCCACACCTACAACATCAGGACGCAGTTTCATAGCTGAAACCAGGCCAGCTACAACTTCTGTTCCCTCGAGGACATTGAAACACACCTGACAAAAATAAAAATTTACAAAACAAACTAAAAATAAAGCAATATATCAGCTGGATCTGTGGATATCATTAAAACAGTCATCACTTCTTGACACTAATAGAATCCAAAATACAATCTTTATATACTCATACCAGTACTGCTGTAAAGCAATTTTTTTTAATTTGTGAGAAACTTTAGTATCAGAAAAAATTTATATAAAATTAACAGCAGATGCTTCAGACCACAGTTAGCTACATGAAAAAAAGTACACAATTACATACTTGACTGAAAGTGAACTGATGAGTTGCGTGGGTGGCTGCACGAGCTACTGACAGGTTCTTAGAGAACAGCAGTGACACCACACGAGGGATATGACCCAACTGAGGAAGGTACTCCAGCAGGTTTCGCTGAGCTGATAATACAGTAATCACTGTGCTCACTACCAGCTCTAGTGTATCACCCTAGGCAGGAGAGAGGAAAGAAGATATGAATGGACAAGCCATTCAGTTTTCTAGTGCACTTATGTAATTAGTAAGTTCCATGGAAGATTTACTACCTTTTTACTCGCAGAAGTTAACAGGTTCAGGCATAGTCTTTGCTACCTTGATATATATTGTACACCATATATGGCACATTATAGCAACAAAGAAAAAATAAATATATTATATTTTCACTCATTTTAATACTGTACTGCATCATCTTACCTAATGAAAACATGATCAAAACAATTATTTATCTGCTTCTTAGTTAATGCAACTCCTAACACACTTTCATCACCCATTGTTTATCACACCATTCATTAACAGGTAATTACTGTAGCAGTATTTATTTATTATCCATTTTCACTCAACCACTGCACCTCATCTCAAGATATTCTTGATACCGGTACAGTAATATTTTCTTTCTGCTTAGTCTATACGTGACTTTGAATAATGTCCAATTCCATGTACTTATGTGGGCTGGTGTGTTTTAATAGTGACTCAGTTTTGGTGGACATTATTTAATAAAAAGACTCCTTTCCTACAATCTTTATCTTTAATAAATACATTATTTCTTGTGAACAGAATTTTTTTTCTTTTTTTTAGGTCAAACTTAACTAAAATTTAACTAAACCTAACCTAATGTAATAAATAAATAACTTAAAAATTGCTTGATATAAATCCTGGTACACAGAAGTTTATCAAAAGGAAAGAGACCTATAGCAAACACAAACAACTTCAGTGCACAAAAGATGTACGGTAACCATGTGAGAATAATACAGTAATTGGGAAAACAGAGGAAGCATTACCAAGGTGGAGTGAAGTGCAGTGTGGACATATGAGATGAGTGGATGGATGTAGAGATCAATGAAGGGCTATGAGGTGAGAACATGGGGCCAGGGTTGTTATAATGATCACTATGATGACTATGGCCATGTTAATGAGTAAAAGGGAAGATAACTACTTGTAGTGCAGTAAGGATAAAATAGGTCTTAATAATAGGGTGTTTGTGTACAGTACTTAATAGCTGGGTGTTTATGTAGTCTCTATAGGGTGTTTGTGTACAGTACTAAATAACTGGGTGTTTGTGTAGAGTGTTTAAATAATAGGGTGTTTGTACAGTGTCTTAGGGTGTTTGTGTACAATTTGTGTACAATGTCTAAATAATAAAATGTTTGTGTAGTGTCTAAATAATAGGTGTTTGTGTTAAGAATGTTTAAATAATAGGTTGCCTGTAAAGAGGAAGCTTAAATATTAATGTGTTTGTGGAGTGTCTAAATAATATGGTGTTTATACCAGGGTATTTGTGTACAGAGGGTGTATAGACAACAAGTTGTTTGTGTACAGAGAGTAATTAAATACTGTATATGTTTGTTTGAAAATTATCTAAATTGTGAGAATGTGTTACAGGACACACAAACAGACAGACAGTCGAAACAAATATAACTTGTAATACTCACATCAGTGCCACCTTTGGCTAACTGGTCTAACAAAGCATCAAAGAGATCTGATACAAAAGTCTTTGGTTTGCGAAGTACCCAGGATGGATTTGCAACTAACAGTCGAAGGAATACACCTCCTACCACCACTTCTCCAGAGGTCGATGATAACGTAACTTCTTCTGGGAATTTCCAGATGGCACTTGGATCCTTACATTGATGGTCGTGAATTCTAAAGATATAAAAGAACATGTTGATAATATTACTCGGCATTCTTTGACTACAGGTAAGTATTCTAATGATCACTATTTTTATTCCGAAGATAGCATGTAATAAAAGCACATGAATTTAAGTGTTATCAGTACCCAAACTCTTCGGAGTGATATTGAAAATACTGAAATTGAAGAAAAGACCCAAGTGGTAAACTAATTTGTGTAAATCATCCAAGACACAATAGATAATTTAACAATCGTGCACCATGACTCGATATCTGCGTCACACTTAGTCTCATCCAACTGGCACTGACGTTATTCTCGTGTCACTCAAAGGTAAAAAAATCACCTAATATTGAGAAATTATGACTGACGTGAGATTTTGGCAAGTTATTCCTCAAACTATTCTCTTTCATGCTAGTCCAACACTAATTAGATAAATAGCAACATCTAGCTCAAGGCTTGAGCACTTCAGTAGTCTCCCAGCAATCACACCAGATAATGCTACACACTCTCCCCTTAAAATTTCTCCCATTGTCCCTCTGACACACTCCTACCCTCCATTGTGCAGTAGAATTTGCCTGTAAAATTTTTTGTAAAATATTTACTAGTTTCCAAAAATGTTTTATTTTATATATTTTTTTTTTCTTCAATATTTCACCGATTCAAATTTGTAACCATTGCTCGTGTGTGTGAACTGTTGGGGTTGTATTTTTTTTATTCTAAAATCGCTTATAGCCAAACCGTACATGTTAGTAAAATTTTAAAACCACCTTAACATACCTAGACACTTATACTGTACTAACAAAAAATTCAGAAAAAAAAGACAAATTTAGTAAAATTCTATTGTAAATTACTAAAGAACTATTGGTGGTTTATTCACACTTTAAGATATGGAGATGATCAGCATTTAAAATGTATTAGTAATACTCCAGCACCAACACAAAAAGTTCTTAAGACGGGATGGAAAATAAAAAAATAAAATACATTATACACTTACTCTTCTACTAATCTAGAAACTACTCCAGATACTTTTTGTCTTGAGTCATCTGTCCATATTAGCTCTGGATTTTCATGCTGAGCTTCATACAGGTGAACAGACGTGCTCGGTGAGTCGCGCATCTGATCCGCCAGGGCAGCGGGAAGAATCTTGAGAAGTATAAGTCTGACACGGGGCCCAACTAGCTTGTCACATGTCATCTTGCCCATGAGCTCAGCTGTTTTCTCTCGGACATCACCATCGTCCGAGGAGCAGAAGATATTGAGGAGATACATAACAGCACCTGGTAAACAGAAAAAAATATTTTCTTGAGAAAACTGTTGGTAGCATTTTCTCAAGCAAAGCTCCATAAAGAATGTAAGAGATATAAATAAATCTTAGATCTTTGATTTACATCTATGAATTAGATTGAACTTTATTGGATATACGCAAATGGTAACAATTATAAAACCTATGTTTCTCATTCAAAAGAATTACATATTCTATATAATAAATTTTGAAAATTTTATGAAAATTATGTAGAGAAAATATGTACAGAACTCCAAAAGAAGGTAAGACATGACAGGGTTATCATAAACAAACAGATAGTGGAGACCTTAACTCAACATACATGATCCAGAATCACCTTACCTCAGCCTGACTGACGTCAGAGACACATGAAGAGAGATTTTGTTTAAAGATATTTTGTTAGCTCATAGACAGTGTCTTAAGCTAAACTTTGAACTTAATTTTTAACAAATTTATATAAAACGTATATGAATAACTGTTTACAAGAACAATGAATGAATAAAGATTATAATATTTTGAAAATTTGTTTGTTTGTAATATCTGTACAGTATCAGCTGGACCATAGAGTAGGGTGTGTTTAAGCGCTTACAGTTACACTGATGAAACAGTTTATGGATAGAAAATTGTTGGGAAAAAAAAATTAAATACCACTTTAATTTTGAGAAAAAAATATTTTATGTGAACAATTATGAAATCTTAATCGAGAGACAAAGAAAATATATTAGAAAAGGGTTAGCTCGAGAGACAATCCAAGTACAGTACCGCCTATGGATTTAGAAAAAAAAAAGTGAAGGAGGATCACCCCATGAGGCGTCGTAGGAGAGTCGTGGGGATTACCAAGGAGGTTTTATAAAACCTCCTTGGGGGATTCATAGAGACATACTGGAGTTATTTCTCTACTGTCTATGACTGTCCCGCAACTAACTTCCAAGTACAGGTATCCCCCGATTTACGATGGGGTTACGATCCTGAAAAACATATCGCAAGTCCAAATATCATGAATCAGAATCAGTATAACATGAGGTTCAATGGGCTACCTTCCCAGCCAGTGACACACCCACCTGTATCACCGAAAATAGGATTCTTACAATAATAATGTATTTATAAAACACAATTAAACAAAATTCACTTCATCATTAAGAACAAGCCTGGTCGTCATCACATGTTCCATTCAAGGCTAAGGGGACTCTTAAAGGTGGAGTGGAGATGTTCCTCTGACTCCCACACAGCTTCTGGAGAGTCAAGCTTCACCTTCAGAGACACTGTTTTCATGGGTGACAAATGAAATGTCACTGGAGTTTACCTTTATTGAGAGCTTCCTTAACAATCTTGGTGTTGGACATGAGAGCATGGAGAATATTGAGAGACATCAGACGGTTCGGCACCAGAGCTTGGGAGTGCAAAGCCAGCATTAAGTACACCAGCACCTGTAATAGTAAAATGCTGTACACTAACTTTGAATGGTTATGTTCAATGTTGCAGCAACTAATAGTTAGTGCTGGGTAATATAATCTAATGGTTGACTGATTTACAATTCAGCACCTTCTAATATGGTAATAATAATAATAATAATAATAATAATAATAATAATAATAATAATAATAATAATAATTATAATTATAATTATAATAATAATAATAATAATAATAATAATAATAATAATAATAATAATAATAATAATAATAATAATAATAATAATAATAATAATAAGATATTTAGTGTCAACAAAGTTACTACCTGTCCTGTAAGATGAAGTCATATGAGAGGACTTGGATGACAATACTGTATAGTATATGAAGAGGAACAAAGCTGGGAAGGATGTAAGGGGAGTGGTTGCTGTAATAAACTAATGATACCATGTGACTAAAATGGATGCCTCAAGCATCTACATAAGGAAGGACTCCAAATATGACTCATCCCATACCTCAGAGGAAGCAATATCACTGACACAGTCAGCATTGCCCGTCACTCCCTCAACCACAGCCAACACACTCTGTTGCACGGCCACACAACCCTCCAGACGAAGGAGAGAGAATAGCAGCCTGAAGTGACCTATACACTGCATCTCAACACCTGAAATATCAAAAGTCATGTTAAGTTCCATGATGATGATGCAGCCTAACTACCTCGAACTACAAAAACTAATTTACTTTTACAACAATTTGGTCATACTGTACTGAACTTTACTCCAAGATACAACAGGATAAACAAATATCTTTAATTTAATCCTTTTACGAAAGAACGATAAAGTGAAAAACAGAAATTTATGGCACTAAAAATATGATTGAAATAATGATACTGTATGTAACTATAAGCAAGGTGTAAGATTAAAGGTCAGTATTTACTAATTATTTCAAGAGAAAATATATGAATGAAAAATTAAATGTTAGTAAAATCAACCACATCAATATAAACAGTTAGTTGTTAACCATTAATAATGCTCTCAACTCAGTTTACAGCTGACCCCTTTCTTACTACATGGTTTAATACCTCCTAATATGTGCCACCCTGATATACAGTATATGTATAAGTCAGCTCAGGTATGCAGTAAGGAAAGGGCTGAAGGGGAAAATAATTAAAATTAACTCACTGTACAACCCTTGAATATCTGTGTACAGTAGCTTTTTTATAAAATTACCTTGATAACCATGTTTCTGATAGGGAATAAATTTGTCTTTTTTCAACACCTATCCCTTTAGTATTATGGGATTTCTTGAAAAACTCAATCAGAATGGATGATATTTTTACCATATTGCATGGAATTCAATTAATTTCAAAACTTACATGACAGCTGGGTTTGTAATCTTAATAATTTCGAAATAATATATATTACGGAGTCTTTCTGTCAATATTGGTAATATAAAACCAAGGACAGAAAACCACTTTGCAAGGGGGCAGGGAGAAAGAGGTATATTTTAAATATATTCCAGGTTCAAAGAAGAAAAGGTAATTGTAAGCCTCATTTGATAACCTGAGTTGATGACAATATACAAAAGTAAAGCTACACATAACCTGGTCAAAGAAGAAAGCCCTCACACACTTTGTTCACAGTAGTTGAGGCTATTTTCCACAATATTACAGGGTGGCCACAAACAGGAACACACACACACACACAAACACACCAATCATATTCTCATTTATAACACAGTAAAAGTTTTATGTTTCCTTATCTGTCAAATTAGTTTTGCATGAGAACCTACAATTTACAGTAAGTGCAGCAGGTCTTAAATATAACACACAATAATAAGTTAGTCACTACAAACAAACAAAGAAAATAACTACCAAAGCCCAAAAATTCTACCCTATTTTAATTAAGCATTGTACAGTTTCATTCAAGATTCTTTGAATACTGCTGGAGACAGCTGGCAACTCAAGACCGTTTGTATACTATAGTACGTCGTAAAAAATATGAATAAATGTAAGTGATCGGTGATTGGTTACTTAGTTCCCCATTGCTTAATTTACTGGTTGGGCTTTGTTGTTTCGTATTACTTGTATATTATAATACGTACTGTAGTAAACAAACAGCCTTGAGTTGCCAGCTGTCTCCAGCAATGTTCGAAGAATCTCGAACGAGACTGTACATTACAATTCTTAAAGAAAAATGTATCTGAAGCTTAAGTTAATGTTAATCTAACAATGCCAAAGCAAATGTCACACTGAAATATGTCTAATTGTCTATGGGCAACAAAAGTCTGTGAGAAGCAAAAAATACAGCAAACTTGAGTCACTTAGTGCATAAAAAAAAAAATTATTCATTAATGAACATTTGTTTATACAGTAAACATTTCAGTTCCCAACATATATTTAGATAAATGCAATAGTTAAAAACCAGCTGCTGATACAACTCTTTCACCATTGATGTTTTCATTATCATCTGGCAATAATTAAAAAAAATCTAATAGCAGTATTACAGTAAACCCTTGCCATTCATGGGTTTACGATTCGCGATTTCGACGATTTGTTGGAAGCAGCTGGCGGCTCGGGTGGGAAGCATGCGAGCCTTCTCCCTCAGCGCAACGAGTCACCCCACGCACCCGCAGCGTGTCATCCCGCTCTGTTTGCCTTCATCCAGTACCCGAGACCTAGTATCCCATGTCATACTCTCAAAACTTCGTGAGAATGGCCCCAAAAAGACTGCCTAGTGCTAGTGATGCTAGTGGAGTGAAACAGAAAAGGTAAAAGTCAGTGATGACCCTGGCAAAGAAAATTGAATTATTAGACAAGTTAATAGAGGGGATGAGTGCTTCCGCGGTTGACCGGTTGTTTGGTGTGAATGACTCCACAGTGCGGGACATAAGAAAGAATGAAAAAGCAATTCGTGATTTTGTTCAAGTGAGTGCTCCTGCAGGTGCTAAAGTGGCACAAATTGTTCGTGACAAGAACATTGTAAAAACTGAGAAAGCACTGAACATTTGGACTGAGGACCAGCACCGCAAAAATGTTCCGATCGACGGCAATGCGATTCGTGAAAAGGCTAAAAGTCTTTATGCTCATTTATACGAGTCAACAGGTGGTGAAGGGGCTAGTGGAGTGACTGAACCAACTTTCAGTGTCAGTAAAGGTTGGTTCGAGAATTTTAAGAAGAGATTCTCGCTCCAAAATGTTAAGCTGACTCGGGAGGCAGCATCAGCGGACCACACAGCCGCATGCACATTTCCCGCCAAGCTGAAGAACATAATAGAAGAGAAAGTCTATAGACCAGACCAAGTGTTTAATGCTGATGAATAGGGTTCATATTGGAAGAAATGCCTGGTAGAACATACATACACAAGCAGTAGTGGAGTGACTCTGGGTTCAAGGCAGCCAAGGACAGAGTGACGCTCATCTTCTGTGGCAATGCGGCTGGCCACATGATCAAGCCTGGCTTGCTTTACCGCTCAGCAAACCCTAGGGCTTTAAAGGGTAAAAACAAGAAACTTTTGCCAGTGTTTTTGCAGTCAAACAAAAAGGCATGGGTAACTGTGCAAGCATTCCTGGACTGGTTCCATAAATGCTTCACCCCGGAAGTGGAAAAATACCTTGCTTCCAAGAAGATGGAATTTAAGATGTTATTATTGATAGACAATGCACCAGGCCACCCAAAAAGTTTGCAGTTTAGCCATCCAGGTGTAGAGGTGGTGCTCCTACCCCCTAACACCACTGCTCTTATCCAGCCTCTCGATCAGGGTGTAATGCACACCTTCAAGGCATATTATACAAACCGCTCTTCTGGTCGTATCCGTAGTGCTATGGATGAAGACCCTGACCTTGATGTTACAAAGTGTCGGAAGGAGCACAGCATTGCAAGCTGCATTACCAACATCAGTGAATCATTCAATGAACTTAAACCAGAGACAGTGAATGCTTCTTGGCGCACTTTATGGCCTGAGTGTGTGAATAACTTTCAGGGATTTCCATCCATAGTGGGTGGTGAGGGGTTTGTGGACATGGCTGCTGAAGACATGGAAGAGCTGATTGATGGGCATGGAGAGGAACTTACAGAAGAGGATTTGGAAGAGTTGGTAAAAAGTGCCAAGGAAGATGAAGAGGAAGATATTTTGGAATTAGAAGAAGGTTGGAGCTTTGATAATTTTGGTGAACTACTGTGTCAGGTAAAGGTGGTAAATGATTTCATTGTTGACCACGACCCTTCCATGGTATGTATTGTTTTCTTATCAGGAAATGTTTAAAGAACTCAAAGCAAAGAGGATACAACTACCAATCACCATGTTTTTAAAGAAAGACCCAGCTAGTTCTACCACTGCCACTTCACCCTCCTCCTCCCAGTCACCAGCTACCTCATCACCCATCTCTCGGCCGCGCGCCACCCCACTACCCATCTCTCGGCTGCGTGCCACCCCACCACCCGCCTCTCCACCAACCACCATTGCATCACCCTCTTCCACCAGTGATCTTGATGATCCAACTATGCTTCATTAACCAGATGTCTCCCTATGCACAGTGCACCACTTCATCAACCTCCAGACTTCCACCTACGAATGTAAGTACAGTATTGTGACTTAAGTTTATCATGCACAGTATACAGTAGGTGTACCTGTATATTAGTGCACTAAGTATTATATAAGTTGCTATTCGTGGAACCTACCCCTCATGAATGGCAAGGGTTTACTGTATATATCTTCTGATTCCATGGCAACAAACACAACCATATGGCAGGTAACACTGATATTTTACTTGGCAAAAAAAGTATAATAAAAAGACTTAAAAGGACACAATAAAAGCATCCCATAATGACCAAATGGCAAGTAACTTCTGACAATCTGCTTGGCATGAAAATTACGACAGGAAGTTTTAAAAGGATGTGACGAAAAGCTTTCCTCAAACAGTACTTTACCAGGAGACCAAAACCAAATACTGATTACTGAATTTGAAAAGGCATGAGGTTGGTAATTGGTTCAGTGAAATAATTACTGCTAATATCTGCATTACTGAAATGTGACTTATGATGACAAGAACAATTGTAACCATGAAACCTGAAAATTCTTCATATTGTAAGAAAGAATAATTGTACCTATCAAAGATTTATTACCTAAATATCAAGTATTTTTTTAAGATTATTCCTAAATTTGAACACACTCAGACTTTGGGACATGAAACAGTACAAGACATACTTAATATAGGCATAATAACACACTAATATGAAACTTCTTGTTATATGGTACTTCATATTGCTTTTCCCCTACTTAATTTATAAAAAAAAAAAACCCAGTGAACTTTCCTTCTTTGCATTTATAATCTCATTTCCAACAGTGAAAAAAAAATCTTTATTTACTTAGTAGGAAGTCCAGAGTGCAACATTCTGGTAATTATTTCAAGTTACTGACCTAAGAGTTGAGAATCACACTGCCAACATCATCCTCACTTAAATCCAGTTAACAAAATATGCAATAAAAAGACAGGCACTACCAGTAAGTGGATGATTGACCTATAAAATATAATGTTTCATAAAGCTTGAGAAAAACATAAAAGTACAAAGCCATTTCAGCATCATAGATATATTGAACAATGACTAACACTGCTTTTTATGAAAACTTGTGCTGCATATTTTGTTCTGTACCAAGTTCTCATGGCCAAAAATACTAGATACAGTTCGCCTGTGTTTACTAACGTCATGCCTTGATCATTTAAATTTGTAAATATCAATGATGCGTTTCATAGTACCTGGTTCCCGCTCACCATCTAGGGATGCTATACAGTCTCGTCCTGCGGTTAATTACAAATGCCTTAAAAATTTTGACATTAATGCTCTGATCTGAATAGTGTCCCACGGTTGTATATAACCTGTCAGTCTTATTCACGTGCAAGAGTTACAACCCCAAAAAAATAAGAATATTGGCAATGACAAAATATAGGGCATCTCAAAAAATATATACACACACTGCCTTACAGATTTCAGTGGAGACTGCATGAATTCGTGTAATATAACAGGAATATTGTCCCTGCTTGTGGGAGACCTTAAACATTAACAAGCGAGGACAATGTAGCTGTTGTGATAAAAACATCCACAAAATCTCTACAAAACTCTGTAAGACATTGTGAATACATTGCTGTAATCTGAGACACCCTGCATATCAAAAGAATCTGCAATTAAAATCAACAATTAAAAACAA
This sequence comes from Homarus americanus, assembly GCF_018991925.1. Classification (NCBI taxonomy): domain Eukaryota; kingdom Metazoa; phylum Arthropoda; class Malacostraca; order Decapoda; family Nephropidae; genus Homarus; species Homarus americanus. The sequence continues at coordinate 5,244,509 of NW_024742238.1, read as the reverse complement.
ATAATCTGGTACTGATAATGATAAAAACACAAAGAATCCGCAAGTTTAAGTCAAAATTAATCAAATAAAAAAGAATACTGTAGTATCACAACTTATATAAAAATTAATGGTTTTACCTGCATAATTAATGGAAAATAAAGGAAAACAGTGTAATCTATGCATGCCTGGACATATAAGGTAGTGAATATGCTCTACCATATGCTCCTCACACTAGAAAGTCACTTCTTGTTATAGTATACCATATTTGCATGATTATAAGCCACCCTCATAGCCTTCGGTTGAGGCTATGGGAATAGAATTCTACCGCTGCATGTGAAAAAAATAAAAACAGCTAAAATCTTGCTTACTGATAATATTACTACCAGTAAATATTTATTTTTCATTAAGCAATGCATATCTGTGTGCATCATGTACACTATGGAAGTTGGAATTGATCAAGTTAGGTACCATATTTGGTGAATATACAGTACAGTACAGTACAGTACAGTACAGTAAAGTACTTTAATATTTTTTGTTGTTATATTGAAAACAAATATCAACAAAGCAAGAATTAAAAACAAATCCAGTGAACATTAGTAGTGTACTAAATATTCACACTCCATTATCAAACATAACATCAATATATTATGAACAGTATAAAATAGATTTATATTAAAGTACAGTAGAGTGTATCTTAACATCTGTTAAGAGTGTATTGAAAATACTATACTGCAGTTATTTTTGGAATACTGCATATTAATACTTTTTTATGATATGTGCTTAGAGGAAATATGGGTGTGATTTAACCTACACTCAGTGTGCTGTTTATCATCATTCTGTAAACATTGTCACTAATATTTTTTGTATTTTATCCACAAAATCTCTGACACACTGCCACCTTAATGTCAGGATAGCTTAAAGACAGAAGAGCAAGTACTGAATCCCATAATCATGGTAAGTTGAATTTCTATATACTGCACAATACTCATTACAATATAAGATGTGCATTTTGAAGGTGGGGAATGGGGGAAAAGAAAACCCTCCCATTATGGGAATCCTCCATAATGGACTGGGCTTGCACTAATTAGTCCTGTGTTGAGAGGATTTACTGTATCTGAAGGATTAAAAAGCCATCCTTATACCTTCTTGATCCAATTACATAAAATTAGGATAATATTAGACTGATGGTAATAACCTATAACTGTTTGCTTCCTTAACCTCAATATGGCAACATGTACAGTAATGTGTGGCTTATAATCATTCAAATAAGGAAATAAAAACTGAAACTTCAGTTAAGCATAACTTGGACTGATGAATGATATATTCATACTGAATAGCTGTCAGCTTTGATTATTAACTGGTCACCCCTGAGGTCCAGTGAGGGCCATCACCATGGATCCAGTGTTTATACGGGGAACAAACTGGAGAGCACAGAGAAAACCTGCCGTGTTCAGTCGGTCAGACAGGACAATATCCTTCTCACAGCAGATCAGATCCAAGTGGTATTGGGATGATAATTTTTTTTCCCAATGACTTTCAAAACAAGAGCAAAAATATAAAAAGCTAATAGCACTTGAATAAATATCTACAAAGCACCATAACTAAAAAAGTGAGAGTTTCATTAAGTCATATAATATAAAAACAAAGCAATAAATCTTAGAACTTAAAACTCATGCAAATTGAAACAATACAAGGAAAAAGCTCTTAGATACCCAGTAGTGTATCAGAAAATCCTCATTACTTTACACTGAGAACAGATTGAGAGTTTACACGCAGCTAAAGAGTGTATATAATGACTATGAAGACAAAAAGCCACTTCTCCATAACTCTCAGTTACCATTAACCTTTACCTGGGTTGTTTTTTATGACATTGACAAGTGCTCGGAGCGCTTCCCCTACACGGGCAAGTCGAGGATTGGAGACTGGGGCGGCAGAGAGAGAGAGGAGGGAGTGGACATATTGGGTTTCTCCACCAATGTACTGGAGAAGCTCGAGGGTCAGTTCCTTTGCCTTCTGTTTGGGATAATAAATACCTTGATGAGACAGTCGCTAATAGGTAAAGTACATTCATTAATTTAAATATACATATAGTATTAATAATAAATACTTATATAAACAAGAGATTTAAAGCCATAAAAATATTACCTAGGTAATTACTTTTAAACTTATATTATTAAGTTAAACACTGTGAGCTTCCTTGAGAATACCAATCTTCCAACAAACTTTTTCTAAGGTTATTAACAAAATAATAATATTTACTAAAATATATTTTTTATTTTCTAAAACATAAAATTTTACGAGTGTATTTTAATTTTCTAAAATAAACTTTTACTCAAAAAATATGCAGTGCATTTAGCTGAAACATACACTCAGAACATTGCATTTTCCTACCATATATTTATGTATAACTAGAAATGTACCACTCAGCCTTTAACTTCAAACACACCATTGGAATATAAATTTTCCAGCATAACTATAAGTGTAGCACTCTTATAGAAAGTAAAAAGGTTGGCCTAAGGTGACATTATTTACTACTACAAAAGTTTTCTAAGGAGGGGATGACAAGAAGGAAAGATTAGGGAATGACAAGGTGAAATTGGAAGCGGAAAAAGGGGATCAAAGGAAAAAAAGAGACACATCAAAGGTGCTGCTATACGATGGCTCTCATGTGTGAAGTAAGGACAGTTGTAAATAATACATACAATTTCATACGCAGTGAATTATGGATTTTAATAATATATTTTGTAACAATATTTAGGGGATTAAAAGAACAAACTTAAAAATTTAAGAATAGAGAACTAATATTCATCAATGTGTTATGACCATTTTGTACACATTTTACATACTTTAGAGACAGTAATGATCTACTACCTAAACCTAAGCCACTATGAAAAAATAAGAGTTGTACCTGTATGTGAAAAAAAAAACATGACTATGAATTATTTTTAATGATTACAAAAATCATCTACAGCTCTGAAATGGATCTATTGTGATAGGTGTTTCTCTTATGACTCCACATAGCCTGGGGTTCTTACCTCAACAAATAGTAGTTAACACAGATCATGCCACATAGTGAAGAAAAAGAGCAAATTATACTGTATAATTAAATAACAAAATCAAATGACAACATGAGCACATTCATCAACCAAGTCTTAAAAGTTAAAAGCCTTCAAAAGAATTTGATTCTCAATGATAGTCATGCTTTTTTAAATATTCACTTATTTCTTAAACATCTAATATCTATTACACTTGTTAAGAATCAAGTAATAATAAAAGTATGAATAAGTGAACTCTTGAGACCATTAATAAATAGGAGTGTGAGTGTTAGAGCAATATATAAGAGCACTGTAGGATTATATAACAATAACCACAACAACTTAAACTTATCATTCATTTACTATAAAGTAATTCTAATGTAATTCTCATACTGTAGTGCATATTAAAGCACATGCTCCAAGCATGGCCAAGAGGTCTGACTCTTTCACCTGTAAATTGATGAACTGGCCTCGATCACATGGATGTGTACTCAGATCCTACCTTGAGCTCAGACAGAGCACCACTGCAACTGTGCTCTCAGAGGTGGATCATCTAAATACAGTCTACCTCGAGATAACTGTACATAATAGAGTTGCAACAATAAACCAAAAATGCTCAGCTGTGTTTCATATAATTTCCACCACTTAAAACTGTCTTGCCTAACCCAGTGACTGGAAAAAATAACTATGAACATTACTGTTAAGCAAAGGGTAAGGATCAATAAGAACATTAAATAATTGACTGGAACATGAATGTGGAAGAAAGTGAATGAAGAAGTCCTTGTTCCAACTCTTCATATATGGATGTGAAATACAGTACTACAGTACTGTTTCAGACTAGCAATAGATCAATGCTAACAGTAAATATTTAGATTTTTATGGGTATTCAAAGAACTGACACGGTAAAGAATAAAGATGAGAAAACTTTGTAATGTTAAAACACACCAGAAAGCCAAATGAATGAGAATTAATTGAGTTGGTATCAACATAAGGAGTGCAAGGCAAGTGAGAGATTGGCACATGCCTAAAGGTATGAGAGCAATAGAAAGAAAAAAAAGAGTAAGACAAGCTATATAGGTATACCATATATGAAAGGACAGAGACAAGCAAATGTCAAAAGAAACTGAAAATTTTCATGCTTGAAGACATCTTTTGTTTTAATTTCTATATTTATGAAATACAGTAAAATGATTTCCATAATTACCTGTATTGGGAATGAAGGCTGCTCATTGTATATTCTGATAAAGACTCCTCCAATTATGAGTTCATCCTTGTGTGCTTCAAATTCAAAGGTTGCCCCATATTCTGGGTCTGACTGGCCAGTGCGCACGTGAGCTTGCTGATTAGTAGCGAGGAAGTCATTGAGCTGTGAGCGGGTTCCATTGTCCCAGATGAGGTATGGAGTTTCTACATTACTGGTCAGGATCTTTAACACCTGTAATGTTTGAAACATATATTACTTATTCTATATGTGGTATTATAATACACATAAGAAGAGTATTAGGCTTCACCTCAGCAGTGATTACAGTATTGTTCTTTCAATTATACTTGCTTTAGTGGGATACCTTTTACTCTCCAAAGGTTGCCTTCAAAAACTTTTGGTTCAATAAAAAATCAAATTGCTAATTTTCTTTTTAGAGTAAACAAGTTACTTTCTTAATTAAAGATTTTGTTTTACAAAAAACAATCAACATCCCCCAAAGAAATACTCAGAAACAAACTGTACATTTCAAATTGGTGAAGGCATACAGTACTGTACAGTACTCTAAAAATAGCTGTGAAAAACTGATCAAAACTATGAATAATAGCTCCAGTACTATACCGTACATTAGCCGGATGTCTAAATTTTAGAGGATCTTACATTTTTACAATACAGAAATAATACCTTGTCTATATTCTTATGTAACTTGCATTTACCTCTTCTGATGAGTTGGAAGAGATGAGGGAAACAATGTATGGGGTGAGCAGCTTCTGGAGTACTCCCTGTATCACAGTGTTGGCTGGGGTAATTTTGTTTTCTTCAGTAAAAAGACCAGCCAGGCGACCACAAGCATACAAAGCTAACTTGGCTAAGCGATTGCTCAGTTCCTGAAAGTAAAAAAAGATTTTTAGGAATACATCTATTACACAAAAAGAGAGAAACCTGTACAGTATATATACTAAAAGTGAAAAACTGTTAAAATCTGTATATGATCCTAAACAAATTAACTGGAGGAAGCATCAACTTGGTCAGGAAGAACAAAACCTATGCTCAAGTATGCTGACATTAGCATTGGTTTTGATCTTCTTGACCAGGGTCAGGTTATTTATGAAAGAGGCAACATCTGAGGTTAACCAAAGATATTCATTATTATATAATATTACCTGTTGGTTAGAATCTTCACTCTTGCTGACACCTCCTTCATCAAGGGTGTAGTCATAGTTAAAGAGGAAAAGTAACAGGTGCCACAAGATACCAGCTTGAAGTAAGTTCATTTGAAGAATTTGATCGATGGCCAATGCTGACACGCACTCCACACCCACCGAGCAGACACGCAATAAAGACTGGTGGGGCAAAAGAAAATGTTATTAATGTTTCCTTTTAAAATTCAAAACACACATCTATGCTAACCACATAGATTTCAAATTACTGTATGTTGTAATCAATACCACTCAAGGATGTAAAAACCTTAGTACAGTACCAAATAAGCTAGCTACATATTACAGACCGAGACCATGTGCAATTTTAGCCTTTATGGATCACCTGATGATTAGCGCCAAAAATGCACACTTAAAGCTTTGTCCCCCCCCCCCTCCAAGTGATCTATAAAGCTAAAATTGCCGATGATATTGTTTGTCGTCTCAACTACATCACTGATGTGAAACAAACACAAAATAAATAGCTAAAGACAATGGCAAAATTCAAGCTGAGAATGGTTATTCAGCTAAAGGCAAAGCAACTTTGAATGGAGCTTTCTGCAGTGGAGTCTGTTAGTTTAAGCATGAGGAGAATGCACCATTCTCACCAATTTTTTAACCAAATGCCATTATTAATAAGACATGCTCAGGTAACTGACATGTTTTTTTCTACCACTTCTAGAGTTAAGCCACACATACTTTAAGGGTCTGCAGGTTGCTGATAACAAATGGATGCAGGGAAATACCACAAAGTGATGGGTTTCAGGTAAAATGGATGAGTACAATATAGGAGAGGGATATTACATGCACCAAAGCATGTACAATATGGCATCAACACATTAAATGTTTAAGGGGTAAATAATTTTTGAAGGCATGAATTGTAATAATGTGAAAAGAAAAAATGAGAAGAAAGAATCTTTGAGGATGCACACAATTGCAGAGAGTAATGTATTGGGTAAACTGATTATAACAGTTCATCCCCAGTTTGTGCAAAGGTTCACCTTCATCAGGAAGAAGACTCTAATACAGAGCAAGGAATAAAAAAGCGAACAAGAAGAAAATGATGGCTTGTTGAGATTACAACAGTATTTATGAAGAAGATATTGAAAAATGTGTTGAAGACAGATGATATCACATAAAGTAAAATAAGGGATGAATGTGATACCATTAGGTCCTGAAAACAAAGTGTGACACACTAGACCTTCACCTTGTACTGTATTACCTGTACTAGTGACTATACAGTATCATGAAGACATATGATGGAAAGATGGTCTTCAAAGAACATATGGCAAATCTCTCAGTAATATAAATAACTAATAATGTATTCAGCACCACAACCTTTGGAGCATGACTATTTTACCTGACCGTATAAATAATGTATAAGATGGCATATGGCAGCAAGATATCACATGTATACATCTCCCAAAAATTAAACATGTATTATATTTTCAAAGGCCCTAAATCTCTATGCTAAAATATTTAAATCATTTGTGTAAATGAACTTGTTTTAGCTCTAGAAAATTAATGATCTGTCAAGTTTCAAGAAAATCTATCCATCCTGTTAACCTCCAAACGTCGGACTAGGAGAATTTTCATTGCCCCTCACAGACGGGCTAATTTAGAAAATTGAAAAAAAAATCTAATGGAATTGATATAAACGGTATATATCATTCGATTGGATGTCATATAGATTGCAAATATTGCAATAAAAATCTCCCTCTCACTCTCCTTTGAGTATAAAAAGGCAGTAAAATAATAGCCATGACATCATCGAATGTAGCAATGTTGTGGGATCTAGCGGTAATGGCTGCCTCCCTACACGTCACCCATTTTGTAATCTTTTCCACAAACACCCAGAAGGTAGAAAACCAATTTTTTTTTATTGCAATATCCCCAGTAGGCCTAATCCACACTTTTTTTTAAATAAAATTTATATTTTCAGGGCAAACTTAACAGAATACTGTAGAATGTTATAACATGAGAGTTGCACTAACTATGAAAAGAACAAACAAATGTCCTCTCAATAATATTTTAGTGACACCATGTGTACTGTTGTACCATTCATGGAAATCATTTGTTTCTTTCGCAATCATATTTACTATATCTATGGTCATGATCTGTAAAAAATAATCGACATATTTACTGTCCTCTGGAAGCCGATAATTCTGACACAGGCCTGGTGTCGGTGGATCAAAGTCGGGAATGTTTGGCACAAAATTTCTCCCATCACTCTGAACAAAGGCAAAATTGGTACTATCCTGAGGTATAGTAGTAGCTGGTGGTGAATCAGAGTCACTTACTTGGGTACTATTAAAGTCACTTTCCTGGGTAGCAGGCTCAGCCATTGTTCGTGTTAGTGCGTCGCGTGGTATAGACCGGCGTTGCCAAGGTTCACTTTCCTCCATCGAGAAATTACTTATATCTTCATAATGTGGTTCCCACTCACTGTCACTGTCACCACTAGCATCGTCCAATTCTTCCATCCTTCCCAACTCGAAATCAATTTCTTCAGTAGAAAGGTTTTTCTTTCTTCTATATCTTTTTTCACACGATGGCCCAGGCTCTGCCGACAGTGGTAGCACTGCTGCACTCACAAGGGGAGAGGCAGGAGCAGAAGTTGTATCTCCTTCCTCCATGACTCTTTGCAACGCACTGAGGCATACTGTATGGTGATTGACTTATCTAATAGGCTCGAGGGGTTGCTGAGGAGACACCTGGCTGGCTAAATGTGGAAATTTTTACCTGGAACATTTGAAAGATGCCTCGTTGTCTCATGCCCACATCCGGCGTTCGTTTTTGGATCATCATGTGACAATAACCGTCGTTTGAGGTTTAAGAGTCACCACATTCATATAAAAGATGGGTTTGGATACAAATATTCAACGCATGCAATTTTAAAATTTCTTGTGGACTGTTGACAACTATTTATTTACCCTTGAAGGCGACAGTCAACTGTAGTTACAGTCATTGAAAAAAGTTTCCCCTTCTTCCAGTCAACTTCCATTTTCTATGAATCCCATGGAGCACACTAGACCCCAGTACATGCTGCCATCTCTAGGCGCCCACCATAAACTTAAGTGGATAAACGTATCCCACACCAGCTGGTACGTATGTGGTGATGTAAACAAACTGCGCCAAAATTTCTTTCACTTTCTACATTTTCAACATAACTTAAAAAATTTACAGACAGCTTATCATCATAATAGTCCTTGTGGATGTATAGTGTATATAATACTGTTCCATACAACCAGATACAGTATAGTGCTAATTAGCAGGGTTTTTGATGACAAATACTGGCAGGGTATTTTCATTTTGTTTTCATGGTAAAATTACATCACTTGAGTTTGGCCATGATAGGGTTAAATACCATCTTAGGTGTTGTGCCACAGGATGTACAGTAGCCCACAGGCATAGTGTTCCACCCCTCGGTGGCCTTTCCAAACATGTGGCACAGTCAGAATCACTTTATGAATAAAATACTGTATTACCCCAAAAATATACTGTTGGCAACTGCTCACCTCACGTTACCGATTCATTCATAAAGTGATTCCAATGGTGCCACATGTTGAGAAAGGTCACTGAACTGTACATACGAAAATTCATTAAAACCACAATAGAAATGAAGGAGCCAGACAAACACTTTCTATCACACAGGCTTTCTCACTGTCAAGAACAAAAAAGCAAGTAAACACAATAACTTAAGTCAGTTTTGTGATTATGTTCACTTTAAATATTATAAATAGTATATGATTTGACAAATGAGGGAGACTTTACAAAGAGTAGGTAACAGCTTTTCACTGTTAAATGTATAAAATGTTGCGGGAGATACAATGTAAATGAAGATGATATAAACATTCCTGACTGTAAGCCGGGGAATTCCTGGAAGTACAGGTTGTTAGCATTATTTATTTTTAATTTTTTGCTTCTTAGAAAATCGAAAAAGCAAACATCAACCCAAATGTTTATATTTTGAGCACTACATTAAGAAATAAAATTACTCTGACTCACTTATTTACATATCTTTGGCTATTTAATAGTCATATGAAAAACTATGTTGGCAAACTACGAATGTTTTGCTCGAATCTAAGTTTGGTTACTCATCTTCCTGCTTGAATTTAAATTACAGAGCAACCAGTTGATGACCAGTCTTCACCATTCAGACAGGCCACAGCTCTTGAACCAAAACAACCTTATGAAAGAGGACATGAATAATGGTGGGAGTGTAAAGGTTGCTGTGTGGACAAGAAAGTGGTGCGATGTAAATCATATGAACTTTGTATTGTAAGGGCCACAGGAGGACCCGGTACCAACTTTAACGAGAGACATGTACAGTATGAGGAGACTAATAATGTTCAATGGGAAGCCAGTTTTCTTAGTTTAAATAAATCTTTATCAATTTACATTTGTTGACTGAATGGCTACTGTACCTTTTAACAACCAATAATGCTTGAACAAACTTGAACTATTCAGTCTTAACCTATATGCTTGTCAACATTTGCACCAATTGTTTCAGTAGTTCTAAATAAGTTGGAGGTAAATCTTTAGACCTAGTTGTTATGGAAATCAAACTGCTGAAGAGGCCATCTAGACCATAAAATCACTGTAAATTTATCAAATGCAACATCCATATCAGGTCTGATTTAAATTAGCACAAAATTACAGAATTCGGAAATAGACCAAAGACATGAACACAGGGCCTGAAAGAATCCTAATACATACTCATAAATGTACTGGTATAATTCAACTGGCCACTTCAGAGAATCAGTTTTAACACTTGAAATCTATCTACTGCAGACACTAAGTCAAGTTCAGTTGGTCTGACTGACAGTTCACAAGATAGCAAATGTTGATTGACAATATGAAACAAAATATAAATGACACAACACGACAACACCTCAGCCAGTAGAACAAACCACTAAACACAATACTGTACCTAATTACACTACAAAATTGCTAAAATGAACAAAACTGAAAAAAAGTAAACTGCATATTGAGACTGAACTCAAAACAGGAGAAACTGTTTAAGATTGGATGGTTTACAAGTGATGAGATAAACCTTATACAGTTTTAAAAGAGACAAGAGTTATTCCCAAAATTCAGATTAAAAAAGGTGAAGGTGGGAGTACTTTCGTCTTCGCATAGCAAAATAAAGGCAGCCATAAATGAAACACATAAAAGGATTGAAAATAAAATAAAAAACAAAAAATAACAAGAGAAGAGGGCAAAGTGAGGATGATAAGTAAGAACATTGAGACAATAATATGGGCTGCAGGTTTACATATTATGATGGCAACAGATCCTCCGACCAAGTGTTCAAAGGTCAGTACCAGAATGACTATAAATTTGCAGTATGATACAAGCAGATCATTATACAGGAAATGGCACTAATTCTTTGAGGTTATAACTGGGAAACTCTAAAATGCAAAGAGATTACTGATCTCAAGAGACTGAAAATTTTTAGTAAAGGATATTAACCCGAGTGATGAAATACATTAAAAAGAAATTAGAATTTAATGATGCTACTAATACTCAACTAATATTGTTGCAAACCTTGATTTTCATGATACTATGCATATAAATAATAATAGCAAAGATACCTATTATTATATTGTTTAATTTGCAATCAAAGCAAAATTAGATAAAAAGCATTTTATATTTGTGATAAAAGAACTCTGCAGTTGTTATATCATCCACCAAAAGTACAGTACAGTATGCAGCATAAAACAAAATGTTTTAGTAGTCCAAAAAACAAAAACAAAAATTGTCATATCAAGGCAGCCAATCCATCAAAGCCAACTGTAGATTTGGGCAAAATATAGAAGGTAACAAAATCAACATAAAAGCTTTCTGTATACAAGTGTATGGCTGCAAAAACTTCACAAAAATATAAAAAAAAGTGTAAAAAGAGAAGCTTGGTAACCCACCCTCACCTTAAAAGAGAGCATATGACACAGATCCTTGGTAAACTGGGTCATTTCTAGATCCTGTGGACGCATGTGGGACAACACAGTAGGGGGTCACAAATAGTATAGTACAGTACAAACAAATCTTTAAGTTTTCCTGTTGCGTATACTCAAGTCTAATTTCATTTTTTATCCCACATCATATTAACAAAAGACTTTAGATCTGTTCTGGCAGATTTTCACTACATATCTGATCCACTTGATATGAGTTAAAGACTTACACTTCTTCTGAGAGAATTTTTCAATGTTTCCAATCTACATCACATAAGACTATCTTCTGAAGGGTGAAGCATGTCATTCAACACTTAATGTTAGAGAAGGAAACCTGCACTTACAACTTATTACCACCCTTCCATTTTCTTCTATAAAGTAACCATGACTATAACATCTTAAACACTAGGAAAGATAAACAAATCAAATTACCAAAACAATTATGTAAAAAGATAACAATAAAAAGGTGAAGCACATCACTTATGATTACTGATATAAAAAAAAATTTCATAAGGACAAATTAACATCGCTAAGTGGAATTAGTATGGAGGATTATAAGACCAAAATTGGAAAGATCAAACCTTTCATGAAAGATAAGCAGCTCAGTGGAGGAGAGTGATACATTACAGTACATTACATTACAGTACTGCAATCCTGACACTACATATTTGTAACCTACCAATCCAGTGATAAACTATTCAAGTCCCAAGCATGACTCATCACCCATGCAGCCTACAAAACTGAGGTGTATATCAGACACAAATGGAAAAGAACATCCTTTAACAACGAAGGATCTCTCTCCCCTTATTATCTGTTTATCCACTAAAGTTCTCCATACACTCACCTATATTACCAATGAGTTCTCATGAGTGTTGAAATTAACACAAAAAATTAAATAAGATATAAGATAAGTCTGAAACAAAGCAGTAAAGAATAAGTTTGAAAGATGAAGCATTGTACACCATAAAAAGATCATGTGCAGTGACTCTGCTTCTAAGTGGGAAGGGGAGACCGTACAGCATTCATTCTTTATATGAAAGATAGGAAATACACAGATTTTCACTCCATCTCTAAACAAAACTAATTATTACCTTAAAGTACAGAGTGTGGCACAGATCTTTGATGAAGTGTGACATCTCGATGAGCTTTTCTCGGCACATGGGGAAAGAGGCAGCTGCTGTGTAGCATCGCGCTATGTTTGTGCACACTTGAACTGCAACGTCACCGGGTTTACTGCTGGCATTAAGTACACTTACACACCTGTTATAGGCACCTTGCAGTACCTGAAAGGAATGAGAAACATTATTCAGTATATCTATCTTCCTGAAATTCTTAAATTATTTGCATTTCCTTTTATTACAGTTTCCATGACTACCACAGTTTTTTTATACCATACCTTAGTTACTTAATGGCCATCCAACTAGAAGTGGCCTTGCCAAGGGAAGGAGGCCAGTGCATGTAGAAACTAATAAACAGTAAACTCTCTCAAATATAGACTTCCCAATACAGTACCAGATATTCCCAATAACAGATGTCTTTTTGTCTGGTACAATTAGTGGATTCAGCCAGTAAGATGTGATATTGGTAGCACTATTTGCTATTGACCACATGGTCAGTTGGTGCAGGTTGGAACTTGCTAATTCTCACTTACCTTAGTTATTACAGCTAGTGTGTAATATGAACATAACACTCCAATTGCCAGTAGTGTACGGTATTGATCCATACAGTGATATCCCCATTAGCCGGAACAATTGGTGCAGAGCACTTCCGGGAATGAGAGATTTCCGGGAAACGAAACGACTCTCTCAAAACCGGAAAAAAATTCCTCATCCCCAAAATTTCCCGGGTAACGGAAAAATGTTCTCTGAAGTTCCAGAAATTGCCCATTGCATTATATCTCGAACCCGGAAAAATATCCCTCATCCCCGGAATTTTTTGGGTATCGGGAAAATTTTCTCAGAATTTTCCGGAAAATGTGCCCCTCGGAAAATAGTTCCCAAAGCCAGAATTTTCTGGAAAATTCCGGCTTTGGGAACGATTTTTTGAGAAAATTTCAATTCCGTACTGTACTGTTTCAGTACTTAGTTACATTTTGCTGCAAGATAAATAGTTAACCTGCAGGTGATCTCACATTTAAAGATAAAACCATCTTCAGACAAGAAAGGCTACCTAACTCAATCTGAGGCCTTACTGAGATAAGGAGTGGTTCTGTGCACACCATGCCCAATACAGTAGTGCCCCAACAACCCTGTCTGGTCATAGTCTTAATCTCATATTTCAGGGACAGGGACATAATGTTTGTGTGTGTTTGGCATCCCGTACTATTGATCATTGTCACTACTATCTTTAGGTGCATCATCTAGCTCTATGAATATCAACCCTGAGACATAATAATTCCCACTGAGAGAACTTTCAGCCCTGCTTGAGATGAAGCAGCTGGTGTCCACTAGTTATCTTTGTTCCTCTATATTTTACTGCTTTTAGTATCATATAATTTTAAATCTCACCTCCAGGCCCTTTTCTCTTCTCAGTTCTTCAGCATTTAGTGAAGAGCAGTTGATAGTGTGGTAGGTGAGCTCAGCAGCTGCAGCAAGAAGTGATGTTTCCTTGCTAAAGAGCTGCTCATCATCTGCTTCTAACTGAATGGTCTTGATAAGCATTGGATAGCCAGAATATTTATATGGTGCCAAAACTGTGAATAAAATTTTATATTAGTACTTTTTAAATACCAATGAAATAATTACTAAAACTTTCATGCAACAAAAACAGGTAAAATTATTGTTTCAGTCATTCACCAATTTGGAGGTTGAAATTAACTGTTCAAAACACATAAAAAAACCATCGGAAAAACATAATTTCAACCTAACCTAACCTAACCTCCTGGATGACCAAAACGACAACAATACCCACAAACAAAATTTAGTGTGAAATGTGAATATGTAATAAACCATCAAAGAATGATATAAATTTTGTGATCATAAGTAAAGTCACTACAGAGAGTCACAATATGATATTGATCTCAAAAGAGAAGATCCAATTAATGCAAAGACTCAAAGGGTGGATCAATTATGAAAAAATATGATAAATAAAATCAGCTATACAGTGATGAACAAATTCCAAACACTGAAATGTAATTTCACAGTTGGTTCTTATTTGCTTCTCTCTGTTGCAAAATATGAGTGACCTAGTTATTATACCCCTTGTAACTACAGCTCCTCCCCGACTTACGACGGGGTTAGGGACCCAAATCCAGGTCATAAGTCAAAATGGTCCTAAGTCGAAAATGCTTAAATAATACATAAAAAATCTAAAATGGGTGTCTCTATTTCTTCTCAACACCACAAAACTCTCACTTTTAAGCTTGCCAGCCATTTTAAAGTGAATTACAAACAAAAATTTTCTCTGTATACTGACGTTGGGACTCGAAAATACGTAATTTGACAAAATTTTGGTACAACTGAGGCAGGTCGTAAGTGCGAGTGGTCGTAAGTCGGGGAGGAGCTGTATGTACAGTACAGTAATATACATGAGGACATCCAGTTGTATAAAGCAGTTACTTACAGTAAGACACCTCTCTCAATAAATTCAATTTACAAAGTTTTACACAAGATCTTATGTTTATAATATCTCTGAAAATTTTAAAGTATTACCTTCCTTGTATCGTGAGAAGAGAATGCTTTGTGTTCGGATAACTAGCAGGATATTCTTTGGGTCGGGTCCATCTACTGCGTGCGCTGACCGACTACATAGGAATTCGTAGGCTTTGTTCACTCGCTCAAATTTATCCTATGACAAAAATTAAATGAAAAAGTACTTAAATCAAAATTTTAAATAGATAAATGTACATAAAAATTTAATAATGATAAGTCTTTATATAATATCTAAAATAAATTTTTTGGTCTAATTTTCTTGAATCAAATTGAGCATTTTCTTCATATTAAATGATTTAAATGAATATTTATATACAAAATACAGTAACCCATTAAATCAAATAAGAAGACCCAGGCATCTAAACTTACTCTTGATTTTCCTTAAAAGCAAAGATGTGTAATGCTGCCATATCAATAACCATTTACTGTTTATAATGTTAAAGACAAAATTAAATGCAAGTGTCCATTACCCTTCCATCAGGATTCTTATCTGGATGGTACTTCTGGGCAAGTCTGAAGTACGCCTTTCGAATCTTAGCATCATCGTGCCGAGAGTCATGTTCAAGGCCTAACTCATGGTAAGCATCATCGACAGTCATTGATGATGGCTGCTTCTCTACTTCACTCTGCCACGCTGCTAAAACTCTCTTCAGAAGTGCAACCTGTTAAACAAAACAATACTTCAGCATTCCAATAAAATATAAATTCACCAAATATCTTACTCTTATGATACATGTACCCTGTACTATACAGGACAATATACATAATGGTCATAATACCACAAAAAACAATACAACACGTCCTTCAAATTCGCGGGAGTTAGGTTCTCAAAATGACCGCAAATTGCCAAATCCGTGAATAAAATTTGCTAACCGGAGGGAGTTACATTTTTACTTGTGTACAAAGAAATGTATACAGCTGCTCCCCGACTTACGAAGGGTTAGGGACCCAAATCCAGGTCATAAGTCGAATTGGTCGTATAAGTCGAAAATGCTTAAATAATACATAGAAAATCTAAAATGGGTGTCTCTTTTTCTTCTCAGCACCACAAAACTCTCACTTTTAAGCTTGCCAGCCATTTTTAAGTGAATTACAAACGAAAATTTTGTCAGTACACAGCGCAATCACTAATGTTGGGACTCGAAAATACGTAATTTGAAAAAATTTTGGTATGACTGAGGCGGTCGTATGTCCGGGTGGTCGTAGGTTGAGTATGTCGTAAGTCAAGGAGTAGCTGTATTCCCTTTGTGTGTTTGGCCTTAGGACAATTATTTCTTTTACCTGTATTGTATATATGTGTGTGTGAGTAGACACACACACACTAAACATATAAATAAATAATAATGGGAAAATCCTCTCAAAAGTAATCAGAAACAAATGTATTAAAAAATTTTTAATCTACCCTCAAGTCCACTCCATGCTTTATTAATAACAAGGCACAGGGTCGACTTGAGGGTAGACTCAACATTTTTTAATACCTGTACATTTGTTTCTGATTATTTGTGAGAGGATTTTCCCATTATTATTTATTTGTATGTATTTTGTGTATGTGTGTCTACACACACACACATATATACAATACATGGTAAAGGAAATTACTGTCTCAAGAATGAATGGCTCCCTGTCCCAGCAGCAAAAATGCCGATAACTTTAAAACCACCCTTAGACATTCTTAGGTACAGTCACCCAAAAAATTCCTGTCGCGAACCACGAACCCCGAGATTCAGACTCGTGAACCCGAAGCAGTAGACACTGATACATTATTCTGTCCATAAATGCTTCGGATTTAAGAGTCTGAATCTCGGGGTTCATGGTTCGCGACAGGACTTTTTTGAGTGACTTTACATCCAGGGTGTCATATGCGAACAGTCGAGGTCTGCGAATTAACTATCTGTAAATTTGAAGGGCATGTTGTATTCTACCAATACTCTCCTAGATAGAATATAAATAAATTTCATCATTTTCTAGTTAACAAAAACTGAAACAAGATTTTTATTCTGAGCAGCCAAATCATGGCAACTGTACTAAATTTTCAACACAAGCCACTACAATATGTGCAAACAGTAACTCAGGCAATGCAATATTTGTAATATCTCCGTTAGCTGGAATCCTTCTTAACCAGCACTCTCCGATAGCCGGAATTTAAATTTTCTTGGAATTTTTTTTCCAAAGCGGGAATTTTCCACTTTGGGAACTATTTTCTGTGAGGCACATTTTCTAGAAAATACCGGGGATGGGGGATATTTTTCCAGGTTCGAGAGATGATGTATGTGCAATTTCTGGAACTTCCAAGAACAGTTTTCCGTTACCCGAAAATTCCGGGGATGAGAGAATTTTTTCCGGTTTTGAGTTGAAACAACTCTCTCAAAGTCGGAAATCTCGAATTTCCGGAAGTGCTCACACCAATTGTTCCAGCTAACGGAGATAACCTTGAACCATTCCAAGAAAAATCATGTCAACTACGACAAACAACTTTTGAATTCAGATTACCACTTGTTAGTATATTCAATAACTTTCAAATAAAGGTATAGGTAAGACATAGACATTGAAGAGTATTAGAAAGATTGAGACTACAATGGTTCTATCTTAAAAAAGCTCCAGTTCAAGAAAATCTGTATCCTAAATGGTACTTACAGGATCTTTGATGGGCCAATCTGGGAAGCGTTCCACATCACTTAAATGTTTCAAGTAGTAAATGTCACAGAAGAGCTCATGTTGTAGCTGAGGGTACGTGATATGAGGGATAGCACAGTACTGGTAAAGGGCCCTTGTGTTGCTCATCAGCCGTGGGGTGAAATCTGCTAAGTGTGAGGCCAATTTTTCAATCATATGTCTACGCATTTCATTACTCCATATTACCTGTGGAAGTGAAGTAATTGATG
Source organism: Homarus americanus (assembly GCF_018991925.1). Classification (NCBI taxonomy): domain Eukaryota; kingdom Metazoa; phylum Arthropoda; class Malacostraca; order Decapoda; family Nephropidae; genus Homarus; species Homarus americanus. The sequence continues at coordinate 5,226,612 of NW_024742238.1, read as the reverse complement.
CTACCACCACAAAGGAAAGGGTATCTATTATGAAAAGACACAATTATTTCACATTACAATGTACAATGTACTGTATTTCAATATATATATTCTTTTTTTACCTCAGGTGTGTCAAATTCTCCCAAAAAGATCTCTGCAAACTTATCAGCACCATAATTCTCAAGATAGCACACCATAGCTTCTGGCAGGATCTGGCCCAGAATGCTTTGTTGCATGATGTCACCTCCAGAGTTCTGTTGTAACATGGCAAGTGAGAAGATTAACAGATGGCCCACAAATAAGTAAGATCTCCTACATGAAATTATATACTGTAATGACATGCCTGTATTAACTAAAAGAAGGATGGGATCTTTCTGACATATTAAAACATTGACCAATTATTTGAAAACCTACAATCCCAGTACAGCATCATAATAAGAAGTGTTTCAAGCCAGACTAAGACAAACTGCTTGAGATGTTTGTATTATAACATTAAACTAATTTCAAAATAGCGAAACTTTAACTGTGTTTTAAGCTTTGTTGCTTTTATATTTCTCATCTGGAACACCTCACATATCCTTAACCCCTAAAGTACTAACCCCATCGACCCGTGTTCCTAGTAGGGTACTTACCCTATCGATCTATGTAGGGCTCATCATGGTTTTGCATTCAAATTGAATTCCTTTATTTTGCCAGGAATACAAAACTTTGTGGCTACTAAAATGAAGAAATATGATTTGTGGTAACTGTAGGCCTCCCCCACTGCCTTAGCAGGGTCCCTCAGTAACTTCTTGACCATGATCCCATGTGGACACCACTTCACCTCCACTCTCTCCTGCCTCCTCAACCTGTCCTCACTACAGTACCTCCACTTGTTCCCCCACCTCCCTGACACCTCCTCACCACCCTCCACCTCATCTGCTCTTTCACCGGCATTATACTATATTGTACTGTACTGTATATATCTGTGCCTTTCATATTCCTTCACATCAGTTATTTACCATTGGGGTGAACCGGTCCACTTTCCCAGTCCATTTAAGGCAAACACAAGGATTTTTATAATATTTACACACTCTAGAATCAATTCTGTACGTATGGAGAAGTCCAAAAAATAACTTAAATCTATTTTTTTTCCATCTAAGGGGTTCCCAGAAAGCATGAATTGGTCCATCTTTGATGGTCAACTATGCCATTTAGGTGGCCTGTATAAGACTTTGTCTTGGATTTGCACATTCCATACACCAAAAATTAGGCATTTTTTTATTTGTATTTTTTGCATCTCGGGGTACAACACTGGGGGTAATTTGTATACTTTAGGGGTTAATTTGTCATCTAGGATTTTAAAACACAAGCTTGATTTTTGTTTTACTCAGCTGAAGAGGGTAGGGGGTAGCCGTAGTGAAGAACCTGGTACCTATATTGTTACATTACCTCCTCTGCCCTGAAGGACTGTTGCATATGTGACATGTGAAGGAAATACCCAATGGGCAGCACGTTGGACCCCATGTACATGAGGATGAAGTAAAATACACCAGTCGTGTAGACAGTTGAGATGTTAGGATTGTCTTGCATGATCTCCACCATAAGTGTGGACACCTGTGTAAATAAGGGTATATGCATTAATATGATATATACAAGGCAAAAAAAATTACCAAGAAGAAAATTCAAAATACCTCTTCCATTCACTGTTTTGGGGAGGTAGTTAGAAAAGGGTGAAAGTGGATCCCATAGGCATGACTGCCCATAAAGCACCACAAATTCTAGTATTTATTCCTTAATGTTGTACTTTTAAAAATCAAGAACAAAAACAATAAATCTTTAAACCACTCAATTAGTAATGCTATTAATACTTTTTTTAAGCTAAAGAAATATATACTGTAATGTGTTAGTGATGCCAAGAAAAGAAATATGGGTTCAAAGAGGACCCAAGACTGACCTTCTCTACGAGGACTGGATCAAAAGTGAGCAATAATTGGACGATGTGTGGCAGAGAGAGTGAATCAGAGAGTAACCTCTTGATGCGGGGTAGCGGACGAATGACTGCTCCGTCTTCTGTTCGTGATGGGAAGTATCTACACATGGTAATGAGCATGTTGAGGATGAGGGTGGCAAGGTCACTTTCTGTCATTACTGCATTACCCTGGAAACATTAAAACAAAAATTAAAAACCTATCATGTGATTGTAAAGACACTCATTATTTTACTAAAACTTAATGAAAGGAGCTGGGATACTTTTGTACCCTCAGGTTAACTCTTTCAATTATATTGCCGCACCCTATGTGGTAAACAACGCCAGTACCATCATGGCACCATATGCATTAATAATTTTCCCACCCATACTTTGAATTGTATTGCCAGATAGATTCATCCCATTTGATCAGCTGGCAGGTACAGAGGTGGCCCAATTATTTGTAGGCCTGCTAGTGTCTTATCAGTCATGGCTGAGTGCAGACATGCATTCAAGTTAGACTACTTGAGTAGCATTAATCCCCTACCCTGCTTTAGGTAATATGATCTGACTATGACATTATGTAATCTAACCTGACTATGACAACATCTGGCCTGACAATGACAATGTCAGATCATAACCTTTGTGTGTATAAGCTCCTCTGTCAGTTATTGTAATTTAGCTTATGTCTGATGATGAAAAAATGCCTTTGCATGTACTGTATCTTCACACAAATTGTCATCAGCTACGTTATTTATTGCAAACTTTTCTTTCACACTGAGGCTACAGCTGTCTACACACAATTCAATTCAAAAGTGTTAATATTTGTGTGCAAATGAATTCCAAGATGAGGATAAGAGAAGCGCTGAAGTTGTGAATTCATAAATTAGACAAAATCATAATTGTTTCCATTAAATATTCAAAGAATATCTTCAAATAATATAAATTGTATTCAATATTGGTAGCCTTTTCATAAATTTTTCATCATTCCGAACCACAACAGTACAACAGTGCCCTTACCGTTGCTGCCATGGACCACTTCAACTGGGGAATATTTGTCAGGGGATGCCAGCCGTCCATACCCTGGGCCCAGCAGAGTGTTTTGGGACTTAAAGTACCATTACTCCAAATTTCTTTCAGCTCTTTAAAACTGTATGGTCCAGCCCGTTCCTTATTAGAACCCTATAAAACAATAAGTAATTGTTATACTGTACTATACTCATTACAATATTAACAAGATTTTGAGGCTAATATGGTTGACAAAAATGAACTACATTTTGTATCATGATAAAAGATTAAAATTTCAGCATTCTAGGATTTCTTTAATGCATTGTAAGATTTACTTTCCCTAGTTTTATGCCTTTGAATAATGATCTTACAAGGTATCTTCCTCCAATACAACTACTGTGTAATGCAAAACTCACATGTTAAGAGAATAACAAAGCTCATAATCTTCACATCTCCCCACCTGATAATACCACTCCTTCTCTGAGTCTCTGGCCATATCAGGTGACGCCTCAATCACATTAGTCTGTGTTGCCATGACTGCACGACTGACGTGGAGGTGTGCCAGAGTCAACAGGTCAGAAAGGATGCGCACGCCGCCTGCTTCAACAACCTCACGCACATTGGACTTCTCTAATATTAACTGTTGGAAATTAAAGAAAAAGAATCATCAGAACAATAGCAAATCCTCATGACTAACAAAGATTTGATAACCGCTTCTCTAACTTCCAGACCAATATACAATGGAGTTGTAATAATTCACATTTTTAAATTTGTCAGTACCTCTATTACTACCTCTTTTTTTTTAATTTCTTAGCCATTTATTCATAATTCGCTGGAGAGCATCAGCTGCCGCAGTGTTTATTTACAAAAGAAACCATTAAAGTTGTGTAAATATTATCTTAATGCTTTAATTTGACTTAGAAATACAGAAAATATAAAAATGTAAAATAACAGAAATGAAAAGTGAATTGTGTGTGGGAGGTGGACTGACCCCCCCCCCACAATTTCACCATAATTCCCATATTATTGAGGTTCATTTGGCACCAGGTTAATGAAACATTATTGTACCGTAATCAATAAAAAAAATAAAAAATAAAAAATAAAAAATCAACCACAAAAGAGATATTGTGTGGTATTAAATTCCTGGTTCTTTGTTGACATAGTATGGTCACAGCCAGCCTGGTGCTTGGCTGTCTCAATGGAGTATTGGTGTAACCCATATTAAATTATGAGACGGGAAGGAGATATTTATGTAAAACAGAACTACTTTTTGTGCAATATCTGTGTTACTGTATTTTTTTATACATTATGTATGATGTTTAGTGATTATTAAAGCAGTTTTGGAACAGTTCATTAGTTTTTTGGCCTCTGGAACCAAACTAATTATCTCCATATGAATTAATTAAACTGTAATTTACAATTTGTTAATTCACGCTGTCTTCTGGTCCAGTAACTAACCTGCAAATTAACGCGACTCCACTGTATTATATTTGTCTCAAATTTAGTGAGCCAAACAGTTTTACATGAGTGAACATACAAAAAATTCCATACTTCTACAGGTACTACAGTATTAGTAACAACAGGGGAGGCTTACACATAATAGGTCCAGACACACACAAATAAACTCCTGGGGGAAGGAAAAAACAATTAATACCACAAGCACAACTCACCATAAGAGTTGTCCTGAGAAGAACTTTCTTTCTTAACTCATCCTGAGGGCAACTTCTAAATTCTAAACAAGTCCCAGGCTAGCTATCTGGTATCCAGCAACTGCAAACTGCCAGATATCTGACCAATTTATTATCCGGTACATCCCCATTATTGACCAATCAATATCTTTGAAAACGAGTTTCCCTAAAATACACTTAAAAGCTGGGAACAGTAAGTTTCATTCTCAACAGTCCATACTCCTCTTTTTACACTGCAGTACTCTTAGTCTCTGCTTAATTATCCATTATATTCTTGAAAAGGAATTTTTCTAAATATCTGAATCTATTCAGATGTATTTCTACTATTGTATATTCAAACCAATAATACATTTTCCCTCAACTTATAATTTTATCTCTGACATAACACACCACAGCTTCACCAAGCAGTTTCTTGTATATTCTTATAGACTCGTCACTGTTGCCATTCATCACCTATCTTCCTTGAATAGTTCCTCATCTACCCTGTCTTCTACCAGGGATGTGTAAATACTGCACTGCATGTCCTATTTTAACTCTTTTTCACATGTGTGTTTTCCTTTTGCATTTCCACACCTTTGATGATAGAGCTACAATTTGGGACAGAGGTGCGGATGGCCTTGAGAAAGGTCATAGTCTATCTCCTGTCCCTCTATCTGAGCAAAGCTAGGTAACTCACCTGATGCTTTACATGCTTCCATCATTTTTTGGACTACTCAAGAAATTCTTAAATTCTTCAAACTTGTTTTGATAAGAAGCCTTTGGCAACAATTACTTCAGATACATAGTAACTAATCCAACATAAAGGAACATTGCAGTTCAAGCTAATGTTACATCTTTGATATTAAATGATGTGCATAGGGAACTCTTGTAAGCCTTTTTCCATGATACTGCAGGATGGCTGCTGGAGTGTAAAAGAAACACTTGGTAAAGGTTGTATATAAGCAGCCTTACTACGATGCAACAAAGAGCAAACAAGATATAAAAAAAATATGTATTATGAAAAAGTCTCACCTTATTTAAAAACAGAAGTAATCTGTCTCTCTCTAATTTATCACAGGTACGGGATAACATGGTAACGATGTAGCGCGTGTCATTAAACTGGCCAATGTCTTTGTGGTGCAAGCCATACACAAGAGCCATGGCCTGTAGACAGAGGCACTTCATGGCCACTTTGGGGGTCAAGAGGAATCGGTGGTAAAGGTCATTGAAGAACTCATATCTAAGGAAGAAATAAAAACATTAATGGTGCAACTGAGCTACAGTAATTTTGATGTATTATAAGAAAGCATGACAAAAATACAATTCATGAAATGATTAATGTACCGTATTTACTTCTACACAAAAACGAGCAAGAACAAAAACTTACGACACAAACACATGTAAACAGGTTTTAAAATCAGGCATACAAGATTAAACTGATAACTTACGACTTTCTAATAGGTGAATCTTCCTCTGAAGTGTTGTTCTCTTGTTCTAGTAAGATCCGTAGATAGTAATCACCAATCTTGATCTCATCCTTTAGTGATGGGTAGCTTACCTACAAAGAAAAATTCAAACTAATTTAAAGAAAATTGATACCGTAAAGGTTCCAAGTAACATATCAAGATAATTTTCCACCTTTTTCACATATGGACTGAAACTCATACCTGCATTTACTTTAATATTGTGTTCACTGTATAGCATCATTCAATGTAACAATACTTAAGAAAATTATTCAAGTAAACATAGAGAAATGTGTTTTAGGGACATAAGCATCAACATGTAATGTACTTCAAACTCATGGTGGTTCCATGCAATGACCATCCCTCCTCTGACATCACGGTCTTCATTAAAGGCTCTCATTTCTGCTTCCAGTGCTACCCGCAATTCTTCTCGTGTCTAAGTGAAACAGAAAACACAAAGTTATTTTAACCCCACTAACTAAAACAGAATTTATTTCCTAAAAAAATTATCCCCTCCCCCCCAAAAAAATTAAATAAATAAAATAAAATATCAAGAATACAGATAATAAATTTTGTAGTGAGAGGAGAGAACTATCCTGATACAGAGGATATTGGATAAAGTTAATGTATTTGGTAGAAGGAGACAACCTATAAGATGGCAGGGAGTTGTGAAGCAATAAGTAAGGAGAGAAAAGAGAGGAAAGAGTAGGCAAAGGACATAATAAATGTACAGTGATAAGGTGGCCTGGAGGTTCTACTGTCATAACCATCCCTTCAGAGGAACACTATACTGTAGGGTAAGTGAGGTAAGGTTAACAATAACATCACATGAAGAGCTAAACAATATTAAAGTTTAGAAATCATCATAAGCAGACAGTCTTTGTCATGCACATTAACATGTTATCAACTTCTCAGTGAAATATGACTCACTTTGTAGTTCCATAAGAGGTTTGGGAGTGCATGATCTTGGTTAAATTTATAATAAAAGAGAGGCCAATTTGCAGTAGCTTTTAGTTTCTCTCTTCTCTTGCGAAGCACCAGAGGTCGCTCTCTAAACTTCTCTTCCGCTGACTTCTCTCTCCTCATATGTGACCGCCAGTGTTGTAAAGCAAACTGAAAATTTGCAACAGTCAATTATCTTAATATAAAAGGATGAGCAGCATAGCAGAATAAATAAGTACAAAGACAAGTTAGGAAATATAAAGATGATGAAGCAGGTGAGTTACGATATATATTTTTTGTAAACACTGTACTGCGCTGGCATACCTATTATAGCACTGTAGACGTGTTCCTGCAAAACAGCTCTACAAGAGATCAGTATAACATGGTTCCAATAGAGATGTGTTGGCAATAGTGTTATTTCTTACCTACAGCATGAGTCATATAAGAGGGCTTCATTGGGTATTAGTAATGGCACTACTAATGATACTGTACACATGATAAAGGTATTAAAAGAATAATCTTCAATGAAAATGGAAATAAATAAAAATATACAGTAAATTACACTAACTAGTGCATTCAGTCAGAACTTGCATAACACTGACCACTGTTTGCCACCAATCCAATTTTACAGTAAAAAAATTCCACCAAAACAATGAGCATTAAAAAAAAGAAGAACTTCATGAGGTGTGCCTGGTACATGTGAAGTTTGATTAATACATATGGTGAGGAATCAGGAAATAAATAAGGAAATGAGAAGAAAAAATATTCCTGCAATCTGAGTGGTTGACAGTAAGATACGTCTGATAAAATCTTAAGAAATTTAAAGAGCACAGATGTGGTACTGTACAAATAAACAAAAGATGTTTAACAGAGGTGGGAAGGAGACTAAGGTACAGTAGATGGACATGGACTGAATGATAAGATAAGTTGTGTATCTTCTGTCATCAACAAAAGAGCTTTAGTCATTAACACTATGCCCACAAATCTTAAATTAAATCATTTCAGAATTTAAATACACAGAATACAATAAATAAAATATGGTAATGCAAATGGAGCAAACAATATCAAAATGACTTGGTATTCAAATGTACAGTATACAGAATTATAAAAAAAAAAAATATCAAAGTGAGTATTGAAAAGTAAAGTGAATTGAACAGTGAGACTATACAGGGTGTTTTGGAAAACTGTTTCATAATTCAGGGGTGTATTCCTGAGACATTCATATGGATGAATGAGTCTGAAACACCCTGTACTGTATACAGATAACCCCCAATACATCTGTACCCATAAATCTGTGAGTTTATGACAATACTTTTCTAGACAGGAAAAAAGACCTGGAATAACAAGTTCTATTTCCTATCTACTTATCTATCTGTGCTGTACTACTTTAACCAATAACACTCACATCTCTCTTCATAATTTCACTTTTTTTAATTAAGAACTATTCCAAAACTTCTTCTCAAACATCTTCTCAAATAAAAGTACAGATACCTGTATTGGATAATTAAAATATCAATATGGGTGAGTTAAAAGGAAGAACCTACTTTTCATTCTTTAAACGTAGTCTCCTCACTGAGAACTACAATATACGTAGCAATACTTAAAAAAAGACCTTGTTCATACTGGTGTACAGTAAAAAAAACCATAATTTGTACCCCTCAAATTCAAAATCACTCATAATTTGTAAGGTTTTGCTGATGCAAAATACATATTAAATTTTTTTTAATAATTGGTAATATTTTTAAACAGGAGACATTTCAAAATATTGAAAAATATATATTAAAATTTTCATGTTTCGCAAATTTTCTGATTATGAAAGACATTTATGAATAGTATGACACACGTCGCCATGGGATGCTACTGCAGATAACAGGAAAGTACCGTTGTTGTTTTTATCCCCTCGGGAGAAGGTGTCCCTCATATTTAGTAATATCTTATTATTTGTAAGGGCTAGAGCCCCTATTATTTTGAATTATGGGGTTTTACTGTATATAACACTCTCATCTAAGAGTTGGTTTTGAGCTCCTGGAATGGAAAATAACTTGACCCTTTTTATGTCCAATATATACAGTATTGTATCATTTAAGAGGACATAAGACATAATTTACTCATGCCAAGTGTTTAAGTAAGTGAGCTAACAATGATATCTGAAACTTCAAACATATACAGCAGCAAAATTAAACAATGTAGTGTTTATTCATAAAAAAAAAAACTAATGATACCACATCAATATCAGTGTTCTTGAACACAGCATTCTGACAATTATGACAGAACATCATGCAATGTGTTAAACCAACACTTGTACTAAGAAAGCACTCTATATTACAGGTAGTTCTGCTATAACGCGATAATTGTGTTCTTGTAAAATATCGTGTTATAGAAAATCGCGTAATAGAAATAACAGGGCTTATGGAGAAAATAGGGTTAGGTGCAGATTACTCGAAATCGAAAAAATTTAGTAGTTAGCCTAACACAAAGGATAGCACAGTCTAAATAAATGTTACATTCATATCTAATAATGAAATCATACAGTAAATGTAACACTTTACTTGATGGGGGAGAAGGGTGATTTTGAGGTTGATAAAATCGAGCTTCTCTTCAAGTGTTATATCCTTTCTTTTACGATCATCACCGGGAATTCTATCACCAGAACGCTTCTTGTTGATATTCTTCTTTACTATATTCACAGTTAATACAGTGGGGTATGCTATAACGAACGGATCCTACTACGAATATTCCTATAACGAACGGTTTTACCTATAAAATTGAGAATGCTATAACGAACGAAACTCCTACAACGAACATTATTTAATTTTTTTTTTTCTAATTTATTGTTTTTTTATTACAAATATTAATGATATTCTTTATTTCAGGGGTTTAGATGCATATTTATGCACTTTTTTACAATTTTTACAATTTTATATTATATTTTTCAGTGTTAAGTGGTTGTATTTGGGGGCCTGGAACGGATTAATCCTATAACAAACGAATGCTATAACGAACAAGGTTCTAGAACCAATTAGATTCGTTATAGCATACCCCACTGTACCACAAAATTGGAGAAATAGTAAGCAAAAATCGCGTTATAGCAAACAAGCGTTCGCGTTATACAAATATCGTTCCTAATTCATAAATCGCGTTAGAGCAAATTCGCGTTATCAAAACACGCGTTATAGCAGAACTCACTGTACTGCTAAAACAATTAATTTATGAAATGTCAAGGTGCTTCTACAAAGTGCACTACCATGAAGTTTAGACCCACTAACTGACATAGTTGATAAGTATTGTATGCTTTTAAAATTATTGTTTCAGGAAAAGAAAGACAATCAACATAGCAGTTAAAAAAAGGAGCACCCAAAAATAATTATTCCATGCTTTGCTACTGATGAGAAACAAGGTGTGAAGTACAGTACCATGTTCAAAAGTACTACAGTACTGTACTGTATTTGTATTTTGCAGGTACTATTAGGCTAATTTAAATTTATCTGAATTGTAAAGTAAATATTTATCCATGCAAGAAACTTACCCAATCCTGGTAAAGCAGAAAGAGGGGAAGAAAGGATATTGAAAAAAGAAATACACACAAGAAAATCAGATTTATGCAAGACAAACACAACAGATGCGAGGAAAATAATCTAAGTAATCCTTTGTCATTGTACAATAACAAATAATTGACTATTGTACAAGAATAATAATACGCACATGGCTAGGAAAACCTAACACAGCAGTATAACACACAGGAAATAACACTTATTAGTCTTCTTAACAGTACAGTACAGTAAAGCACTTGTGTAACTATGTCAACAATGAGGACTGTTTCTTATGACTGACTGCAGTCATCTCACACCAGTGATGACACTTTTTTTTTTAATAAAAGTTATAAATAAAAATTTTTCCACTAAGAATTATCAGTTAAAATTTTAGATATTCCAAATTTCTTCAGGAGAAAACAGTACAATTAGCATTTTTTAGTAGAAGCAAGAATTTACCTATGTTACCCAAATAATATTACGATATATTTTAGTAATGTTAGATAAGGAAACCTAGATTGAACTTAGCTTGTTAATTTGCATACTAAAATAAGTGCAGTGATGTCCCCGTCAGCCGGAACAATTGGTGCAGAGCACTTTCAGGAATGAGAGATTTCCGGGTAACGAGAAGACTCTCTCAAAGACGGAAAAAATTCCTCCTCACCAGGATTTTTCCGGGTAACGAAAATTTTTTTGCTGAATTTCCAGGAAATGTGCCTGATTTTCATCTCTCAAACCCAGAAAAAACTCCACATCCCCGGAATTTTCTGGGTATCAGGAAAGTTTTCTCGGGTTCTCCGGAAAACGTGCCCCTTAGAAAATCGTTCCCAAAGCCAGAATTTTCCGAAAAATTCTGGCTTTGGGAATGATTTTCCGAGAAAATTTCAATTCCGGCTATCGGAGAATTCTAGCTTTGAGGGATTCCGGCTGACGGAGATATTACTGTGCATGATACCGGACCGACCATCACTTAAAAGGATCATAATACAATCCTAGACAATTACCAAATTTTAGTTTATAAATGTGTGTGAATTAGAGATCTCAGTACTGTACTGCACTAGCTTTAACTTCTGTACCATCAAGATGTCAAACCTACTGTAGTGTGATATATCTGTCAAAAGTATGAAAACCAGGATAGGTGTATGTGGGACACACGCAATGATGTTGATGATGTGACTGACATGAATGAACATATCTGTACTTATGTGTAAGAATGCACATGTATGCTCATTGCATATACTTTGTAAACAAAAGATAAGAAAACACTTCTAATTAAAAGAAAGGGTGGTGTAGAGTAAAGTTCAGAAAGGGGTGAATTAGTCATATAAATTAATCTTAAAACAGATATGGTTCTTTTTATTGACAAAAGACTCAGTCATAAAAGATGGAACTATCATTTGTTTTTAATTAACGTATAGAGAACAGGCATCCAATTGTACAAAAATTTTCTTCCAATTTTCTTGATAAAAAACCCACCCACCTTGTAGAGAGAGACTAGTTTACAATATATTTTTTGGGGCGTATCTTATGGTATCAGTAACTTTCACTAATATGAAATGATTCTATCACCAATAATAGTAATATACTTTTTTTAAATCACTGCCAGTACAGTACCAACAGTGAGGCCACATCACTCAAGACAAAATCATTAAGACTGTACAAGATTAACCCACCTCCTTCCTTCTCATTCAAATTTAATTTTGTCACACAAGGATTTGTTTTAAAGGGGGAGGGAGTTACAAAATTTGTATTTGAAAATAGAAAACACAGTACAGTAATGAGATTTCCACGTATGCATTTACAAGCAATATACAGTACTGTATAGCCCTGTGTTCTATTAATGAGTAAAGCTACCGGTATATAGGTTCTAAGCTTGACATCAGTGTTAGATGGAAGTGAGGTAAGACTGATCCTTCATACTCATACCTCCAGTCTGGGTAAGGTGGAAAGGGGATTTAAATCCTCACTATATACAGTGTGAAATTTGATTAAAGTCTATAAGTATTGTTTCTTCCCAAGAATCAGCATTTTTATGCTATCCTTTGTGAAGTAAACTTTTCCATTTTCCTCTCGTAGATATACTGACTGCCAAGCCTTTTTGAAAATGACTCCAAATAGCAAGAAAATCTGGGCTTAATTTTCAGTCTCCATGTATTAGTAGAACTCACACATCCTTTCAAGCAGTAAAATCATTTGTAATTTCATCTAAATTATAATTTAGACATGAATACACAGACTAGTTTACTGGCTACAACCTGATGAGTTATGGAAAGATGTGACCATGTGACCTTAGACAGGTAATAAATCTAAGAAAGAAGATTTAATTTCAGCGTAGCTGCCTCCCAAGTTTTTTAGATTCTAAAGTTTTCCACTTTAAATTTTGGGTCAAAACTGGACTTGGGAATGAACCAATGGGGGTCACATGTTTGCTTGGTAGACCCTGGCTAAACCCATTAAAGAGAGGATCTGGAAAGTTATAAATAAATACCTTGTCGATATTTGTTATACGAACTGCTTTTTCTATTTAGAGATTACATTTCACTTATCAATCCTGTTAAGTTAGGCAATTAAGAGTATAAAAAAATAGCCATATATCTGACCTAGATTCACCTAAGCAAAACTAAAGTGTAATCTTAAAAATCCCAATCACCTTCCACAAGCAAAACTGATGTTGAACTTTTGGTTACAACTTAGATTTCTAAATGACTTCCAATGAACACCAAAGTTAGCAAAAAAAAAATTGGCACTAAATCAGCATCACCATCGCCCAGCAACATTAAAGCCAACGATACAGTTAGAACTACAAATCTTATTATGCTTAAAAGAGCAAAGCAAACTGCAATTACCACTTGTCACTCAGGAGCAATTTGTAGTACTTACGTCTACATGTTTTTCCAGATACGACTCATAGTAGGCCTCCATGTGCTTGGCTCCCTTTTGTAAATGTCTTTCCACAGTCTCTATTTTCTGCACAGTCAAACAAAGTACAATGATGTGGCACAGGTGATATGAAGACAAAGAATGTCTTACAAAAATCATGAAGGATATTGCACAAATAAACAAAATATCATGAACTAAATATTCATCATTCCCACAGGCACAAACAAATTTGGAATGCCATATAATTACTGAATATTAAAAATGCATAACTGACATAACAATTTACCATACATGAAGCTTTAACTTGTACAACTGATAACAAAGGACAGTGTAAAGCATAAGAAATACAAATATATATACCCACATATGTAGTATATACTCAACAGTGTACAGTATAACAATAAATATATACAGTTGCTATTTACATATAAAAATACAATATATTAATAGTTGACTTTCCAAATCAGCAAGTAAGCCTGCCAATTTGCAGTTTAAAAGTGTACATTAATACTTGCTGCTACACACAGTCATTTTGAACCATCTGGCACTTAAAACTTCTTAACATATGACTGTGATTCACTGGAACAGTACTACAAAGTGGAAGGGAAGGCCAAAGCAGATAATAGAACAACGAGGGAGTGTGGCAATGACAGGGGCAACAGCATATGTAAAGTTATTAAGCATTAAAAACTTATAAAATAAAAACAATGACAGCTACATAAAATATCCACTCATGGACTCAAAACAACTGTGCGTTATTGTGACTTATGATCCCAAAAATCATTAAGGGAATATAATCTACTCACGTCCATGTGTCTTTCTACCAGATGCTCAACCTTTTTCACAGAGCTCTTATATGCTCTGTCTAAAGTGTCCAACACTTGGTTCTTCTTATTCCTTTCTTCATCCTCTTCTGCAATCTTCAAATTATCTCTGGTGTTTAACCGGTCTATGTCATCGAGGGAAACTGTCTCTTTGCTCTCAAGAAATGCTAAAAGACCTGGTGGCTGCAATACAAATATTACAAAAATAATTGAAAATTTGCACTTTTATAATTTGATTGTTTATATAACTATGAAGTCATGTTTCTTTACCTTAAATATTATTAGAATTGTCTTTACATCCCTTTATAATCTTAACTGGATATCTCTTTATAGGCAGTCCTTGATTTACAAAGGTTCAGTTTATGAAAATTGATTATGAAAAAAAAGCCCCAGGATTTCATTTATGAATGAAAAATCCAATAATACACAATTTTCACCATGTTTGCGATTTTTTTCGTGTTGATTAAAATACTGTATGTTAAAATAAATCCATTTTTTACTACCAGTACAGTATGCATATTTCACTTACTTATTTCATAGTTCTCTAACACTTGCAATGTTATTAATTCTCCAAATAAACTTTCAATGTGTCATCATTCTCCTGCATTATCCACATAACTTACTCCTCAAAACCACTGATGACAAGTAAACTCATCTGCACCAGCACAATTACTTAGCCAGTTGCCTGGTTGTCCAATTTCTTTCAACTTATTCTCATGTAATATGTGGTGAATTAAAAAGAGATAACTTGTTTGAATTCATAAATATCATATGCTATTTATTTTCAACAAGGTATAGAGTTGTAAGAGAAAGTGTGAAATTTGGAAGTGAACAAAAGTTTGGAGGTGTGGATACTCCCAGCAACACACGAGAGAGCACAAGTAAAGTGTCAGCTGAGTGACAGAGGCGTTTGTGCAATGTAAGCAAAGCAGCAGGAATTTAAGATGATGCAGTAACTCATTAGGAGCTGAGTTGCAGTATTTTTTATAGAATATTTCTTTAATTATAGAATGGGAACCAACGTACAATATTACTAAAGTATTGTAATATAGTACTGCATACTGTAATTATTATACATGTTGACTGAGTGATTCATACTGTTCACTTTACCGGGTATTAGAAATCTTATCCAGTTTTCCATAAGTACAGGTACTAAATTAATACTATAATATACTGTATTTATTGTATGTATTTCACTTATGGTTTACACCATTTTTTTATAAAAAATGCATTTTGTGGCATTCTAAGATTTTTTTTTAAGAATATATCTAAGCTTTTATAATGAAAGTCTATAGGAAAACGGATTCCCATTAACAAAACTAAAGATTTATGAAAGTTTTTTTATGAATGGAACCCTTTTGAAAATCAGAGAACTGCTCTCCTCTTACTCAACATTTATTTTACAAATTTTTTAAAGCAACAGTTTCATCATACAGTATACAGTACCTACCTAAGTTCAGAACATATTATACAGTACAATATCATGTCTTTCAAATACATTTATACCAAAATTAATTGATATCTGAGGAAAACAGCTAAGAATTATTGTATCATCTTTGTTATAAATAAGCAGAAATCAATGCCAAATGAATGAAATTTTTTGTGTAGAAGCTAAAGGTTTTCTCCTTACCACAGTACGTCCTAAAAGGTCAACTGCTAGCTGGTTCTCTGCAGCCCAGAGGGATACAAGGTGACGTGAGAGTTGGCGATGGGTAAGGAGCCTCCCGTCAGATGTCTGAGTGAAGAGTGCCGTGAATAGATGGCGTGGTAAAGCTCCTTCAGTGAGGGCCAGAAGCTGCATGCGCATCGGGATGTCATTCTCGCCCTCTTCTATCACAGCTTTCATCACTAATCCTGCACCCTGCAATATATATCACATTTGACAATACTGTACAGTATTACTACATCAGTAGTTCTAAAATAAGCACCAGTACACCCCATATAGGTGGAAATATGAGTAAGAATGGCAGAACAAATCAGCACCTTTATACAAAAAGGTCACCTTTTCAAAACTTCAGTACTGAAGAATGCACCACTTACTTTTCCTCAATATATAACTGTAAAATCAGACTCAAATTCAGCGTGGAGCAAACATTTCAATAAAGACACCATTCATAATAAAATGAGTTCTGAAGAAATTGCTCTACTGCATATAAATATACGGACAAAATTCCCTGAACACTCGGCAGCATCTGGCATGTAAGTACAGTGATAATTAGGTGAGGGGGACTGGAATTCTAATGTACTGTACAGTACAGTACTGTATTTTCTCACATTTTCCATTGTATTATGGAGTGGATTTTTTCCCATTTTGAAGTTCTGATATAATATGTGATGCCATGCCGCATTATTTGATAAAAACGAAACCTACATACAGTACAGAATAGCCCAAAAGTTGATGCAAGATATTGCCAAGTGTCCAGGGAATTTTGTCCGTAACTGTCTAAGCCGTGGACCCTAAATGGATATCATCTGGTGGGTGGTCATCGAATTAACTATTCAAAACTCGAGTTATTACTGACCATAAAACACACTTCTACCATCACTGCCACAGGGGTACTAGAACTGGAAAAGCTTGATTAAAGACTTTTAGAACAAGGTTTCTTAAAAGACACCTGTATCTAATATGTTAGTTACGTACTATGAAGGTCTGAATTAAGTTTAGTCTGTTCATTCAAAGCTTGCAACTGAGGCCTAGAATCGGTTTGTAGCAAGGCAGGTGATTGGCTGGCAGATGAGCACAAGAAAAGTCACTACAGTTCTTATCTATCACAATTATATTCTGATATTTTAAGGGATAATAACTATTCTGTATTGATCTCTGATAATTTCTACACTTGGGGGAAGCAAAAATTAGTATTTGAAATGCTCTAGTAACATATATATCTAAAAGAGAATCAGAAAAATATTATAAACTTTCAGCAACATCATCCACCACACTACATGACGTCACATAGTGAAGTGGGGTTTACGTCTTCAAGATATTTATGTTTGCAGAGTGTTTTCCAGATTAATTTTTGCTTCTCCAAAAGCAGAAATTATCAGAAATCAACACCGAATAGTTATTATCCCTTAAAATAGTAAAGAACTGTAGTGTCTTTTCTCATATCTGTCTGCCAGCTGCTTTGCTACAAACTCACCCTTGGTCTCAGTTGCAAACATTTATTATTTGCCTGGAAGACCGGACAGGAAATAACTGATCAACATCAACCTAAAATTACTCTACATGATGTTAGTAAGAGACAATAAAGCTTACCATTAATATTCTTACCTTATTACAATCTTTGTACAGTATAAGGCATTAGTGTGCAGCTCAACCTTTACATTCTTTCTTACCTTATTTATGGGTCTGGTCTAAAACATGTGAAAAATTCTTACCTTCACAATAGCAAGTGACGGATGCTGAAAGAGCCTATAGAGAGATCTCCCGTTGTCTGCCACCATCTCCAGTAAACGATCAAAGTGGGCTCCATCTGTTGTCTCACTATATGGAGCACACAGGGAAAAGGTCATGAAGTCCAACATAGCTGACACCACCAGTGCTCCAGTTCCATGTGACTGTAAAAATAATTCATGCCATGTGAAGAATGTCATCAAGCTCTAGAATGCCACAAGTGTTAGGATTATACCTCATTTTGAAGAATATAAGCTGCATTTTTTTTCATAAGAAATTTGGCAAAAGTAGAGGTGCAGTTTAATATTTTTCCCATTTTACTGTACAGTATTTAACAAAGGGTTTTCCAGGAACCTAACCCATTCATAAAGCAAAGGATACCTGTAAATGAGTATTCTGAAAAGGCACTAACCTTCAGATATATATATATATATATATTAAGTCATATTTTATACAATCCCTTTCGTCTCTTGTTTTCCAGAGACTAGTCACACACATATACTGTCTTACAGTACTTAAGCGTCGTTAGGCAACTGATCGATAAAATGCTAACTTATTTCTGAAAATTATGCAATGTATTCTTCAAAATTATCAAAGCAAATGCTCAAAAAACTCTTAATAAAATTACCTTGAAAAGAAACAAATTGCATGACTGATGACAGCATTTATGAGAGATCTTCAGTACAGTATGCACGTTTTATGCAACGATCTTTTAAATGTTCAATTTACATCTTTTCATTATGAGTAAAGAATACATAAAACAACTCTAACTAACATGTGCAAATTTAGTAATGAATCAAAATAATTATAAGAGATCTGATTTACCCACCACTTGGTAAACCTCATGTAGTACTCCAAGAGTTTTTTGTGGAATTTCAGGGAAGTATAGTACAGTACAGTAGTTCTAAAAAGGAGTCAAGACAATCAATAAAGATAATTTTAGATTTTCAAAAGAATCTAGCATACTCACTACATGGTAAACCCAATTTTCTAATAATTTTTCTTGGAATTTTGCCGAGGCAAGGAGAGAGGCTTTGTTGAGTTGTTCTTGTTTCAGATCTGGGTAGTCGTGCATCGGCTGCATGAGCGCACACAGCATGTCCAGTGCTGCATGGTTCACCCCATCATCGTTCCTCTGTAAGGCCTTCACAACCTTTACGCCCACTTTTTCTCGGAAACTTGGGAGTAGTTGTAAATGAAATTCGTATATCAAACATGAAGTGCAGTGTAGCTTCTTTGATATATAGTACAGTACTACGTACATACTGTACAGTAAAACAACTGACGTGAGGTGTACCAGTGAAATACAGTACAGTACTTATGAAACTTAGTTGATATATTTCAAAAATAAAATATTTACACTGGATCTCCCACGTTACGGAATGGATGCGTTCTTGAAAAAAGACTGTTTCGTGAATTTCCATAAGGCACACCATTTTTTCCCAAATACCGTACAATATTCCCATGTCAAAAGTGAAGAAGCATTCACATGGAATTTTTTTCAGTCAACACAAGTAATAAAAACACACTTATAAATGGAGATAGACATTTAACACATATTACTGTAATTATATTTTAGATTTCTTTTAATAATTTTACTAACCACAAATCATAGCACTGTAAATACCTGTACATAAAAATACATGTTTTAGCAATGGCGCCAAGTTTTTCTCCAGCATCAAACTGCCATAAACCATCGAGTTTTACATCCAGTGTATTTCCTTTTCATGCTTGTTTATGTGTAGTACTTGCACTTAAAATTGCTGGCCTTTTTGCAGACATCTTGAGGGGAAATACACTCATAGTGTGGAAAAGTCTTGAAAGAACAACAGCTAGATGCGGAGGCAGACCGTAACTGATGCGCTCCCAGATTCAAAACAAAGCCTGCCACCAACGTGATCAACATGCACAAATGCAGCTTGTATTTCTTAAAATCATTATAAAATTATTATATACTGTAACATTTTACAAGGACGAATTTACATTCCGTATCCTGATTTTAGTGGTAGTGATTTACAATGGCCATAAGGGCGAATTTCCGTATCCCGAATTCCCATAACGCGGGGGTCCAGTGTATTAAAATATTCTAGTCAAGAAATCAAATTTAAAAGTGCATAGAAAGAGATAAACAAGAAGACTCACCCAGGAAGTGAGGTGAGACAGGCAAACCCAGCTTTAGAAGCAACAAGTCTGCGGAGAGCATGAAACTGTGCCTCCACCTCCTCAGGCGGAAGGGTTGCTTGGTCCCCCTCTCGTAGCACCAGAGCTCCAAGACCCCCAGTGATTAGTCGTTCCTTATTCTCAGCAAAGAGGCCCTATTGTTGCCGAAATGACATATTATAAAGTTTAAAATACTAATTCATTAAGAATTCTAAACTTGTTGCTTTCTAGTGATATTTTCATTATAGTGTTTATTTCAATGGTTCTTTAACAATCATGTCACATGAGTTACTTCATCCTTACCTTCCTTCCCACCAACATGGAGGGGGATCTACTGCACAGAGCCTCACAGAAAAAGAAAGTATTTACATGTATCCTTAATGGAGTTCTTAATCACAAAACTAAATATATCAAATTACTGTACTCTGTCAGTCTGTGCATATAGAGTAAATTGACCCAAAACTATAATACAAAGTAAAGATGTTATGACTTGCTACATAATTAATATGAAATTCTGAACTGACTGATGTACTTGATATACTGGTTACAGCGAGTATTAAATCCAATACAGAAACAGGAATTCAAACTTTTTATTCTAGGTGCCACACTCCTAGCAAATACCTTTGACCCAATCAGTTATGACAATTTTCTAATGTCTACTACAATGTAATACCACTACACCACTACATGTGCTCTGTCATAAAACAACTGCATTATACTGTTTACCCTAATGTTTTGACATCACATTTTGGTTAGATTATGGTATAAATGTTTCTATTGTCAAACAAGAGATTGTGTTGTTAACCAGCTGCTAAACATTACAAGACATTGTTGGGTGAAGTTAAAATTTGGCCAACACCCGACTTTTAATACAGTTATATGCATTTTTACTGCTACTTTACTAATTATTCAATAAATAATGTAGCATTATTTACATAATTCCACAATCAGTATTGCACAGGTATTAATATACAGTATACAGTACTGTAATTTCTATGCATGTGTTGACAGTATTACACAATACTTGTATTTCAACATGGGTTTTCATAAACATTACTGTATTTCTATAATAGTTTTTGTTTCCCATGATGCTCTACAACAGTTATTTACAAATAAAACAAATCCAATATGGTGGCCAAAGTTAACATTATCCATCAACTGTATTGTTTCAGTTATATTAGAGTAGCACACCACAGGCCCCAAGTTCTGCTTTAAAATGGAACTGTACAGTAGGGTCTTGTTATAGTACGAGATAAGGCCCAAGAAAAAGAATACAGTATGAAATTGTAATATGACATGACATAATATGTCACAGTGTTAAAAGGTGGATAGGGTCCGGAGGAACAAATATTACACATAGTCCCAGCTGGACACGAGGGATATGTTCCTATAAAGTACTTATCACTTGCACACCTTTACTTACATTTTTTATCTAAAATATCCAAATAAATAAAGGAAAAATTTCCTTATTCAATTTGCCACATATTACAGAGTAAAGGAGGAAAAATTGGACAATCAAGCAACTGGCTGAGTGACTACATGGTGGAGGTGAGTCGAGAAGAGAGTGACAAATTGCCAGTGGCATGGATTAATGACCTATCAGTCAGGTCAGGCCATTTGTTTTATTATTCACCATCTGACTGATTTTCAAGGAACCTAACCTATTTGGATAATGAGGGATACCTGTATATCAAAAGCACTATATCAAGTCGTAATATAACGTGACCCTTACTGTGCCAGGTGTGTTGAAACTTCTAGAGAAAGGCTGAATAGTTAGATGAGTTGGGAAATCCTGATGTGAAAAGTTAACGTGATCCTACCAATAATTTGCTATCAATAAAAATATGCATGCAATGGCTAAGCAACTTTGAAATCTTAAAATAGAAATGCTTACGTACAAGATATACAGTAAAACCTCTCTAAGCTACAATCTATCAGACAGTTTCTGAGGTGCAATTTTTGGGGTCAAGGCTTTAAGAAAGAAACAAGACCAGTGCTGCAGCTATGTGAGGCTTTGCAGCTCTGTATAGATAAACCTTCCATCCTGACCACATCTACTATCTCATGGCTTGCTTTGAAGCAACATTTGTGTTCAGTTATTCATATAGCTGAATAGTTGTACTAAAGAACAAAAACTTTTGTCACTGCGATTGTAACACTGACAAGTGAAGATATAACTCTTTTAATGGCACTTTGTCATTAGACTTTACATACTTGTTAACTCCATTGTGCTGAGGATACATAGTGAGTGTACTGTGACAACTGTTATGTAAATGTTTTGTGACAGTACTGTACTGTATAATTACAAATGTTACTGTAACTGTACTACAGTAGTGTGTATGTCTGCACCATGTTGAAACATACTCAGATATTTTCTGGGCATAGAGGTCACAAGCCTTTAAAGATGATGACTACCCTTGCCTTATTTTGCACAACAGTTCACAGGACACTTGGAGGAGCACCACACGAGAAGGTGTCAATACTTTCAAGTTAGCCTGACTGCAAACCAAGGCAGACAAGCGCCAACAGCGGAAAAATGCTGCAGCCGCCCCTCCCGCACTAGATGTAGCTCTGCCAGTCCCATATCGGCCTCTCTAGTCACCTGAGAGCTCACCATCGAAGGTGACATCCTTAATAACTCATACAATTTTATCATAACTGGATGATCGTCATAGTCGGTTCCGAGTGACAACAAAGTAGTAGTAGTAGGTGTTTGGTGCAGTGAACAGTGACTGCCCTATCCACATACAACTCCCTGTACATCTACAACTGCTGGTGAAAATAGTACAATGCTACATATTTAATATTATTATTAGTAGTAGTAGTAGTAATCTGCATATAAAGACAGATGAATAAATCATATGTGAATCCAAGTTTACAGGTCCAAATCAGCACTAAAAATATTTTACAGCAATCAATGCTAATTTTTAGAAGTGTTAAGTAATATTTTGACCCAAAAACCTCACATAGCTACAATTCCCTGTACTCCAAATGCTACCCCTTAGAGAGCTTTTACTGTACTCTAATAAAAATGACACACCTCTCCTGTGACTGCATGAAGTAATCCTGAGTAGGAGACATTTGCATTAAACCTCTCTATTGCCTCAGCAAATGTCCACCCAGGCGGAGGTTGCTGGAGAAACTTTAGGTGCATAGATTCTACTTCTTCATCTACAGGCACTTCAAGGGGACCCAGGCGTTTTCCCCGCTCTGTTGGTGTCATGCGCACGTGGACATCCAAGTTGCCCGACGCTCGCACACCATCAACAAGGGAAGCTAATAATGAATCTCTGGGAAAATTAATAAGAATCAGGTGTTTAGGTTGCTTAACCAAAACAGGTTTAGCAAACCCATTCTACCCCTCTTTAGAATCAATGAGGATAAGGTACCTGGGATGCTTAACCAAGGAAGATTCAGCAAACCCATTATAATCCAATTTAAAATAAATAAGGATCAAGCACAGAATCTGGGTTGCTGAAACAAGGAAGAATAGGTACAACAATTCTACTCCAATTAATTAAGAATAAGTGAAGATGACAAATAGATGGATAAAGAGATTATGTATTAATCATAAATAAGTATATCATCTCAAAAGAAGGAAACCAATATAAAGTCAACTCTCACTGCTCTACACTTCATTTATCTGGCTTCTTCGTTACCCAAAGAATGTTTGTGTATTCAAGTTTATCAGAGTGTCCTTTGCCGAGAAAATTAGACATTGCTGTATTTACCCATATTCATAGATACAGTATATTTTTTCATATAACTGGTGAAAACCAATGTATTTTTTGCTCATATAATCTACACAAATAAGAAGTAAATAACACTTGCTTACAATTCAGTATGTAACAGATTCCTCCTTAATCTATAAGTGTGAGCTGACTGTATATTATAGAATAGATCAAAATATGTCAATAAAAATGTATACATATTGTAATTACAATAGCATCAAAATCATGAATTTACACTTGTCTCAAACATAAAGAATGTATCATGTAAGTACATCCTTATAATCTGTATATAGATAACTGACTTAAATAAGTTCTATGATGAATAAACAAAAGCTGGTAAAAGTAAATTAACATCTTCCTCATCATATGGTCAAGCTGGCATGTGCAGTTATGATGGCAACAAAATTGTACATGAAAAATTTAATCCTCCGAGCATGTGGTAAGGAAGAGTTAAAAAGTAATTCATTATTAATCCTACCTGTCAGAGGAAGTGTATTCTCGGTTGCCTCCTCTTATATATTCTACTGTGAGCTTTTGTGGGTTCTCGAGGTGACGGACTAGAGCGAAGACTTCCGAGAGAGGACGTAAAGTGACAATGGCATAGGAATTAGGGTCACGTTCTAGTAGGCACGTCTCACTTACACAAATGGTTCTTCTGACTGGGTCATTGTGTCTGTGGCTCACTTTGTGCACAAGAAATTCGCATAAAGATGTAATGTGTTCGTCTCCACTGTAAATAAAGTAAAAGAGGCATCAAGCATGAAAAAATTCTCATTGGATTAGTGAGACTTCATTTAATCAAAGCCAATGATCAATCCTAACTGAATTATGTAACTTAAGTGGACAAACTTGTACAAATTTTTTGGATGCACATCTCCTGTTTTTCCTCCATATATTTATAACTGTTACCAGACCCAGCAACTTCCTCAACAATATTACATTCTTCCTAAGATTTCTCATTCCTCAATCATCCATTTTCTTCAACATCAAAACTTTGTCAACTATCCTCGGTCAAATTGTCTTACTGTTTATTCCTATTGTATACCTGCACTGCCTCGGCACATAGGAAACTAAATATATACTCCCACAGTCTATGTTCACCATATCCTGTACCTGCATTGTCTATACTCATGCTGAACTGTATACTGCACCTGTATCTGCATAGTTTATACACATGCCTACCCAATTGTTAACCTGAATGACAATTTTACTGAATCAAAATTATTACTGTATTACATTATTACTATTATTATTATTATCATTATTAATAAACCAATGCAAGGAAATTCAAACTATAAAATTTATTCTGGTTATGTAATACAGGATACACAAACTTACCTATATTTCCCTACTCTAGTTTCCATTGCAAGTTGAAGGGTGATGCACACTTTTTTTGCTGTAATAGCTATTCCAATGTATTTCTTAGCATTATCTTCAACCTTCTTAAGAATTTCATCCCGCCGATCAGTTGAAAATATGTGTAATCTCCCAAAGCCTCCACTCTGTAACATAAGTTCAATAACACCATTATTAGTCAAAGTACAATATTATACATAGCTCCATCTCCTTCATAAAGTGACAATTAGAAATAACCAGTATTTGTACATAAAGCTTGAACAATTTACTTGAGTACAGTACAGCATAGTACAGTGCACTACAGTATAGTACTATACAGTACAATATTGTGCATTAGAGTATAGTACAGTTCACTATAGTACAATACAGTAAAGTATAGTACATAATAGTATACTGTAGTACAGTACAGTACATTTCAGTACAGTACATTACAGTAGTAAAGTTTATGCAAACACTAAGACAACTGACAATACAATAATATGGATTATTAAAACATGTAACAACATACAGCTTCATCAAATCACAGAACATCATATAATGTGGAAGAAGTACAGTAGAGTAATACTGATGGACGTTTAGCTAACAATCAATCACAATTTATAAAATGAAATTCCAGATAAATACAACTGTATGGTGATACCAGTTACAGTAAAGCAACAATATACTGACTCTACGAATAATCAGGCTACTGTATAAGAAATGACATGAGGGACTACAAGAGACAATGCAGCATGGAGAACCCACACAAGCATGGAAAATGGCTCCCAAGCATTGCTGATGATGATAATAATGATGGCCAGGAATATAGTTAATCCTTAACATAGTCCACGAGCATTGTGGTTCCATATTTTACAGCAAACTAATTAGGGAATGCACAGCCTTTTTATAACATGACATGGTGCTTAAACTATCATGCTCTAAGGTGAGCCAGTGCAACCACTTGCCAAGTTATGAATATTTCAGCTGTAGCAACCAGTGGATTGGCAAACTGTTACTAATTGAGCATGTCACTTGCGCTCTCTGGATATGAGCTCACAGCTCCAGCTGTATATAAGAAGTGTATCACTGAGTTACAACAATAAAATCCATGCCATGCCATTAAATATTCTCTTACCAAAAGAGTGATGGAAAATGGACAGCACCCAACATTATTCTTATAAAGTAACTGGAACATTTAGACATTAAAACAAACAACACCAATATAGTGGTGAAACCAACTAAAAGAAACACTTTTAAAAATAAATAACTATACAGTAATATAGAGATCTGGTGGTATGGTATGTATGGTGGTGGGATAATCTGGTGGTGTGATGATCTGGTGGTATTTAAGGTGGTGCATTGATCTGGTGGTGAAGGGTGTATAGTGACACAGGAGATGTAGACATTTTGGCAGTTAAAGCTTAACTAAAGCCTTTGAACAGGTGGGGAAGGGGTCAGTAAGCCTGGGAATATGATGTAGACTGCACAGAAACTTAAATTATTGCAGTGAAAGTTCCTGACTCTTAAAGAGGGTTTGTGCACCGATTTAATTTAAGGCCCCAATTCTGGCTTAAAGCACTAAAAGTATTAATACTCTGAACTGAAGACTAACCTGAAATAAAAAGAATAAAAAATATTGTACTGAATACATTTAAGTATACAGTCAGAAAATGAGGCATACAGTGAACCTGCCAAACATATATACTGGGTTTAACTCCTGTGTGTGTCTGTTGAATGTCCTACACAACGGATTCTGAGCCTTGTCCCTGGATGCATTGTAAAAAAGAAAAAGAAAAATTTAAAAATCTTACCTGAATACAGAGGCCACCAGGAATGTCTGACACCGGAACAAGAGCTTCAATATCTTTGAACATGTAGGAGGCTAGAGGGGCCCCTGTCGCAGCATCAAGCTGGTCCACAGAGCATGGGGTAACCTCCAATACTACTGGATGTCTTGCTTCTGACCAGTGGACCTTTTGTGCATTGGCTCGCTAATGGGTTAAAATTTGGTGAATCATTTTGATAAATTTATAATGTTTATATACGGTAGACAGTAAGAGATTTTTTTCCTACGATAGAAGAACTGTCAAGGAGGTCAGAGTTTAGCGAGTTTTTAGTGAAAGAAAGTCCAATGCTGTGATTTTCAAACCTTTCAACAAGATACATACTGTACATCTCTCAAAAGTTAATAAGAAAATCAGCATTACATGTCTAACCACAATAATTGATTGTTTTATTATCTGAGTCTGAAACTATTGTGTGCTAAATCTATGATACAAGACCTCAACTTTCTACAATGCAACAAAGTATATGGTAAAACAGTGATGCTTATCATATATAACTAATAAGTTCCTCATTTTTTCCCTATATACTGATATCATGATGACCTTACTCACAAAACTTACAACCACTCCATTCCTCAGTCACACGGAAACCTTCAAATCACCTAATTACCTGCAATATAAATTTTCAAAACAAAGAGTAAACCTAACCCTGGAAAATGGTACAACTCTCACCCTGAACACAAATTAATAAATATTTAAACAGAGGAATCTGAAAATTTGCAGAATTTTATACAACAACCTTATCATGTTATGTTATGACTTTCTTTGAGTAAAGTACATTTAAGAAGTGACACTACTGTTATATTGCCACATAAACACAGTGGTGAAGGCTAAAAATAAATAACTTACCAGGTTGTCTATAATTCCTTCAGCAAAATTGTGCCTAAACACTAGAGCCTCAGAGATAATGTCTGTCCGGTGTTCTGATGAGAAACGCATGTGGTCCACTTTCTTCCCTTTTCTCATAGTTATGATAAACTCATTAGGAACCTGAAAGAATTCATGAAACTCAACATCAACTACCTATAATATTAACTGCTATCTTAATTTATGCCATTATCTAAGAATTTCAGAAAAATATCTATAATTTTATATTCTTGGAAACTTGACTGATTTCAATTTTATACAGATGTAAAGAAAATCCATATACTCTACATTTCCATCCATAGCTTCAGTTATTATTAAGAACTTAAAAAATGTAATATGTATAGTACAGTACAGTAATGTATAAACAGAAATATGGTAAGCTAAGTAGACAAAACTGCAAAGAATTAGTATGAGGCATGATCCAGCATCAAGAGTTCATTAAAGGTAAACACAGGAATTAAGTATTTAATGGGTGAATACTTACTTGACCAACACCCTTAAGGGCTGGAGTTATGTTGAGGAAGTCATGGTAATACCACTGGTTGGTCACCTCCATACTACCAGGGTTATATGTGGTAATGCCAGCATTTCCCACACTGAAGATGCGCTTGTATCTAAAGGATTGTTCTCTGTATCAGTACCGGACTTGCATAGCTTTATAAAATAATACTGTATGTACATTGGCAACTTAAAACAAACTGTTCATCACAAAGACACTTTATAATATTTCTCTGTGTATGTATGAATATTTTTTTTTTAAATAAAAGACGACTTTAATATCCAATGCTCGAAAATGTGTAACCCAGACCAACACACACAAATTACTGTATAAACCTATGAAAAATAAATAAAATAAACAAAATAAAATAAATAAATAAATATATAGTTTAGAGTTTGTTACAAGTTAAATTATTTTTATATAATGAATGTGTAACTTACTTGCCCTTCCATGCGGAGTGTTTAGTAACCAAGTAACACGCCACATCCTGGTTGTTTGTCCCCATGGTTCAGCCCCCCACACTGTTGACCAAAGCTTGTTGTTATGCACACAACACATGAACTCTTTATAACCTGTTAACTGTACCCTTATGATATTTAACATGAAGATAAAATGGGTAATAAAGAACAGTATAAGGAATAATAAAATATCCTACACACATGACCTATCATCTCACACAGTATTCCTTTGTTCTTGTAAATCTAAGGCTATGTTATGAATTCATCATACTTTGTCAAATTTACACTCTGAGTACAAAACCTTATCAAATAAATGCTTTTAACCCCTTCAATACAGGGATGCCACTCTTAATATTTGAATTGGCTAATCCCAGACAATTTTATTCAGCTCAGAGGGCCCCCATACACAAATGGTTAAGGAGCAACACATTACCAAAGATAAATACTCGTACTGTATGAAAATACTGTAACAGTATTGTTACAAGTATTAATGGGTTTTTCTTTACTGAAATCTTCAAAAATTAAAAAAAACTTTGAATTTATTTATGGAATGGCAACACTGTATGTAATTCCAAGAGCTCTGGCAAATGAAAACAAACTACTGTACCACTAAATACTGTTTGAGTTTGGCAGGAATGTAATACTGTACTAAGCACTTACCAAATTTAAGTTTATGAACTTGTGCTTTTTAAGTTTTATCACTTACAATGAAACTGATTACGGTACAAATTTAAGTTCTTTATATGTGCATTGATTAACTATATAAAGTCAATTGTGGTAAAAAAGAAATTCACAAAAACACTACTGAGAATTCGGCAATGAAAGTCTCAGTTCTGTGGTATTCTAATTTGTAATAAAAAAATAGTGTATCAGAATTCAGTCCTACAGTGTGCCTATTAAATTTCAACAGACAGAGCCTACATTGAGGCTATCACCTTAACCCATTAACAAAAATAAACAAACATAAACTACCTAAACCTATTGATTGTAAAAAAAAAGATTTATACTAAAATTAGGCAACCTTAAGATAGGTTAGGTTGCAAGATGGTGAAGCTTTGTAGCAACATGAGCTGTTCTTGTACATTAATGCTGTACATGTACTCATGTTTTATTTCTTACCCACTGAATTTGCATTCTACAAATTAAAAGTCATCAAAACTGATATTTTTGTCAAAAAATTATCTAAAGTTTTGGTAAACTACTGTATTACCATTAAACTTATTACATTATCACAAAAACCACTAAATTCTTATGAGAGTATTGGAAATAAATTCATATATAACTTAATGATACCAGGTTCTAGCTCACTTTAATGCCCCCCCAGTAACTGCTTGAAAACATTAACTTTCAAGGTATGAGTGAAAAAGTGTTTGAAATAAAGAATATTAAACCGATGAAGTCATAAACAAATTTTTCAAGAACACATTCACCACTAATTCTCCTTTCACTAATTATATATATCAAGACAAATGACACCAAGCATATAAAGCAAGGGATAATAAAGACCATTTTATCAAGAGTAAGATCCACCACATATCTGCATTAAGGTGTTAAAACGAATGTTACGGGGAGGTAGTGTGCTTGGCGGAAGAGCCGCTCAGCTAGACTAATAGATCTCTTTTAGTACAGTACAGTACTCTATTTACCCCAAACATAACCATTTGCACTAAGATCACCCATGTGCTCTCCTCACCCAAATTGGTTATTCAGGTGAGTAAGGTGATTGAGATACTGTGGACAGCTAAGATGAAGAAGATACTGTGAACAGCTAAGATGATGAAGATACTGTGAACAGCTAAGATACTGTGGACAGCTAGGATAAGAAATGTGAGTAAAAGTTTAACACAGTGCATAATAATATGAGCCACCTGAGGGAAATTGTACAGAAGAATTACATCTGTCCTACTTTTGTTTTTCCAACTTTTTTTATCATGCTGGCAAACCTTGGTGGACCCGCCCCCTAGGTGCGCCGCCAATATCAGGTGTTTATGTGAGTGTTAATACTGGTAAACAAATGTCTTTTACTTTTACGTTACTTTTATCCTCTTCACCACTGATTGGCTCGTTAGCCGCTTGGGCGATTGGTCACGTCTCTGTTACTTTTCTTTTTCTTTTATCCTCTTCGCCAAATGATCGGCTCGTTAGCCGCTTGGGCGATCGGTCATGTCTCTGTTACGCAGTTGGCAAGTACTGGACATGCACCGGCTCCTGAATGTACCTGAACCTGTTCCAGTGTTGGTCAAGTCTCGTCTTCAAAGAGCTCACACTTAGGTGCCGTCACAACACTTTCTGGTAGATTGTTCCAAGAGTTCACAACTAAGACATAAGATTAAGTTTCAGAAAAGGACAACCTTAGAACTCTATATACAGGTATCCCCCTATTTGTGAGAGGGTTGCATTCCTGGAAACCCAAGTGTATAATGAATTATCTTAAATTAAGAGCCTTTTAACATGGATTTCAATGAGATACATTCCTGACCTGTCTCACACAGACATGTATCAACGAAAAAACTATCCTACACTAATCAAACAAATAAATAAAAAATTAACAACACTCAGTACATCAATAATAACATGCCTGCTGTTTAACAATGTTTTAACTTTGTCTCATGAGACAAGGTCTTCCTCGAAATCTCGGCTTTCCCAGAGGCAGGAGATTCAGCAGGACACTTGTTAGCCATTTTCAAAGTCAACAGTTGATCACTTTACAGTCACCAATAAATGGCAAATGTCACAGCAATCACTATGTTATGCAAGATAAGTACAGCAATGATAACTTTTGTTACATGAGAGAGGGCAGGTGCAATCATATTGGAAATAATCATGGGACTAATACACAGGGTGGTCATGAGATTGCGTATAGGTAGGTGACACCGCCCGGAGGATGGAAAGAAGTTTCTGCATATAGCAGCCATCTTGGATTTGAAAAGTGAAGGGAGAAACGCACTTCCCCAGTCTTTATATTCCCTGTCAGCAAGTTTAGTCTCCCGACAACTATTGTTAACGCATACTGTATTTTACCTAACATAAATCATGGGAGTGTGTTTTAACCTAACTAATGTTAATACAGATTAATGTAAATCAAATCATTGTAAATACGGGGGTGCCTGTACTGTACTGTACTGTACTGATGTTTGAGTCATTAGGTTAAGACAAGTATACTGATGTTTGAGTCATTAAGTTAAGACATGTATACTGATGTTTGAGTCGTTAGGTTAGACATATATAATGATGTTTGAGTCATTAGATTAGGTTCTTGATGACTTTTTTGTTTGGCAAAAATGTATTTCCTCTGGGATGTTCTTTAAAAACTGAAGAACTTTTCTTCTGTTCAAATGTTTCCTAATTGGGCTCCTTAATTCAGGCACCTGTTCTTAAATACAGGTAGCTATTACATGTTTTAAAGTTTTCAGTGGCTATATATTGGTTGTTAGCTTTGGTTTCATCAGTTTTGGATGTTTCTACCCCACAATTTTCCTTTACTTCAAAGCCCCTCCGATTTTGTGTTATCAAAATTGTATGTTTCAATGAAACTGAAAAGTAATAACCAAAAAAATCGAAAAATATAAATTTCTGACAAAAACAGAATAGAGTAAAGTATTCTTAGTTTTGGCTCAATCTCCTTATATACAAATCAATACTGTATAGAGTTCCATGGTTGTCCTTTTCCAAATTTTTACTGATATTAACATTTTTGCTTCATAACAGCAAAATAACCAACAGCAACAACTTATGAACATTTTTGTATAGATAATTAGAAATTCATTTTTAAATTAATAACAACAAATAACAAGGTTTCCTGATAATTTTCATATTAATAGGTTTGGCAAATTTGTCCAGGACAATGTTTCATACCTGAAGAGCATCTCCTTATACCCACAAATGCTCACCAGCAACTAACTACCACCGTATTTTAGGTTAGGTATTGGTCAGGGTGTTGTTTTATTATTAATTGACTATGTGGAAAGTTTGCTGGGAAGGTTGCTAAGCATTAGAATCCCTTTATCGATGGCGAGGGCATCAACATTTTAACCTTAAACATGGTGAAGAAGATGTCCATGCTGATTTTCCTCTTAATACATACTGTACTAGAGCAAAACCAATGAAAGAAGATGCAATTTCTTCAAGCTTCTATTGATATTTGCAGGGCAAGAAATAAGTTTTCTTCTATACAATATTTTCCTAATGTGGTTCATAATAATATGCACTTGTAAACTAAGGTATTGCTGAAATATTGAGGTACTAGAGAGGGCAGGTACTAGAGAGGGCAGGTACTGAAGAGGGCAGGTACTTGAGAGGGCAGGTACTTGAGAGGGCAGGTACTGGAGAAGGAAGGTTTGGGAAGAAAGATTATAGTGGCAATCAGAAGACAACAGCTTGGTTTTGGGGACATGTTCTGAGAAGGGTTGGGCTGGAAATTTTAAACTAAACAAGGAACATCGAGGGGGTTAGAAGAAAGGATTGGCAACATCAAAAGTACCCAGATGGAATCCTGGAGGATGCTGGTGGTGGATGAACAGCTGGAAGGCTGATGATGAAGCATGGCAAAGTGGTCAACAATACTGCATACATCTAACTGAATGGACAGATTTAATACTACTATGAGATAACACTTCTACCTTTTATGTAACCACTTATATGGAACTTTCACTTGTGACTTCTGCAGCTTTACAAAATATCTTATGGAACTATGAATAGTTATTTTTAAAATCTTGAAGTAGAAATTTTATATAATTATGTAAAAATGTTTCCAAACATTGTATTTTTTATAAAAAAAACCCAGGTTAGTGTTGCCTGACATATTTATACTTCATTCTTTGTCAAGTTGGTTGCAACTTCCTTAAAAATAAGGACTTAGCTGTCACAAGTGACATCAGACACCAACTACATCAATACAGTCCACACTTCAGTGATGATAGGTTTTGAGGGTACATATATTGACTGCCCATGTACCAAGGTACGAGTCAACTAATTTTTTTTAATTTGACTACAAGTTAACTACCAAATTAGATGTTTACACGATAAAAATAAGGTTATATAATGCGAGAGGGTTATTTTTACTTGCAATATGTTGGAAACATAATTGTGATGGTAGCGGAAAACAAGTGGACAGTCATACTCGCTGACTGTCAACTCAGTAGATAAACTATATAAATCCTCAGGTCAAAGTGAAATAACAATTATATCCAGTAGACTGATAAAGTACATATACACGTACCTGTTGTAAAATTCTGCAAGTTTCTAGCGGAAGAAATAGCTAATAAATGTCCATATTTTCACCCGTGACAGTTCTCTGTGTTTACGGTGGGTGTTTTGCTGGGAGGATCTGTCCTTCTACTCTCTGCCCGATTGATACCGCTTTGGCTTTATCTCATATGTGTGCAAGATTAACGCAATTTCTGATAATTTCATACATTAATGCTCAAATTTTTAATTAATTGTTTTTAATTAGTTTATAATATCTCGTTAATTTGCTAGTAATTGCAGAACAGGTAAGTGAAAATTCTACCTTGACGACTATAATAATTGGTAATAGCAGTGGAGTGTAACATATTCAAAGCAAAAATAACTAGACTAACTCTTTAAATTCATAGATAATATGCAAATTATTTCCAGCAATCTGCTAATGAATTATTAATATCCTTTACAACTCCTGTGGTGATAAGATAATGTATTTCATAAATACGTACAGTATTAGTACTCTATACAGTATTTCTTACACGGAGACATGATTTATTAAGTAGAAGTTATGGTTTGAAATATATCTAAATACTCAGCAGATTCTATAAAGAGTTTCATAAAGAATATCGATAGTAAAATTACTTTGCGTTGGGATGCTGTGTCTCGACCTGTGGTTAAGATCGGTTCAGATGATATCTTAAGTTACGCTCACTGTACCCTCCACTGTCCGCTTATGTTACATTTTCAATACCTTTCCGCACTCTTATATTACGTCCATTGTCACACACACACTACAGTATGTCACTACCCACCTAAATTACATAACTGGTTGATATAAGCTACTGAGTATGAAGGGAGGCCGGAGTCACTATCAACGTTGCCGAAGACTATTTCCGGCTTTAAAGTCATGTAGTACACTCCTGAAATGCTGACACTATTAGATAAGAGAGCGGAATTTGAAACCTTATTGAAGACACATCAACCCGATATAGTAGGTGCTGTAGAGCTGTTGTACAAGAAAAGGAGAAACGACTCGGAGGATGAGGTCATTATATTGTAGATGGATATGACTCAATTATGAACCTTAAGATTAACCAACCTACCACTACGGTTTCCTCCTGCACTATAAAGGTCGTAAAAAGTAATAAAGAACAGACCAACCCGTCGAATAACTTATGAGGTTTTAAGTAGTGAAATTAAAAACAAAACCAAAAACACCAGACTGTATCCGGCCCTGGCAGATAGGACGTCCATATCCGGCCTCTAGAACTACGTGAAGGTAAGGCACCCCAGTTTATTTCACCTGGTGATTAACCACCCTAAATCTTCCTGGGGGTCTAGATTATGTTGGGTTAGGTGAGCGTAAGGGTGGTTAATATTAGGGTGTAATAAATTGGAGTGTGTAATCTTTATTTGCTCCGACCGGTGTCGTAAGAATCAAATCTCTATCTGTATTTTTGTTTACGGGGAATAATCCACCCGGGCGAAAAATTAAGAGTAAAAAGAAATTAAAAATAGAAGAGAAAAAGACTATTAATCTACACACGAAGATGCAAGAAGACAAGCTTTTTGAAGTAAGGCAGATTGTAAGAGTATGAAAACATAGAAGAAGGCAGAGAATTCCACAGTTTGGCTGTGTGAGTTATTCTAGTGTGACCGACATCCACACAGAAATGGTAAGACAGGTATTCCGAGCCCACGGTCTTGCCGGCGGTACACAGGATGCCAAATCCACCGAACATTATCCGTTCAAGTACCTGTAAAAGAGAGAGTGAAGCAACATTGCTTCGAAGAGAAAGGGAAGAGAGATTATCAACTAAAGGAGGAGAGTTAATAAGGCGAAATGCCTTTGATTCCACTCTATCTAACAGTTGGACAGTTGGATCAATTCTTACTATATTTTCATTACTGAATTTGGATATAATATTCATTTCTTGGACAAATACTTTGTTTGGTAGATAATTAGGCCCCTAGGCTAGTGAGCTATCAAACAGGGAGGTACTACTGCCTGCCAGTGTTGCCAGTGGGAAAATCAAAACGTATCCAAAAAGATACTTAAAAGTAAAAACGTATCCATAATCATCTAAAAAGTATCCACAAGGTATACACTAGGGGGACCGGTGGTAGAAGCGGTACCGTTCTAACATTGCAAGCGAGATGTCACGGGTTCGATTCCCGGGCCGGTGGAAGTTGTTTGGACTTACTTCTTAGCCCCCATTAGTCCCTGTTCACCTAGCAGTAAAGTAGGTACCTGTTGTAAGTCGAAAGTTGCGAATTCATATTCAGGGAGTTGTTGGAGCTTCCAATAACATGATGACATAAACCACTGACTCTTCAGGCTTCTACGCCCTTAACTCATGAGACATAAAGGCAAGCATGAACTTAGCATGCTTCCCTGTTGGGCCCTGTAAACGCTTCTGCGCTTCACCTTACACAAGGATGTAGGGGGAGTGCCCAACAAAAAAAATAATACACTGCCACGTTCGTAGAGTGATACGGTATATTATTTGTAATGAAAGTTTAAAATCCTGCTATAATAGTCGAGATAAGTTTATTTCTCTGGAAACAGGACCGCCATTTGCAATGACGTCACAAGTTTAAAACCCCCTGGGCTGCAGTCGTAGGTGGAAAGGATGGCCTCTTCAGATCCCAAATTCCACGTTCAGGTAAATTTTAAGGGTGTTTTTTTTTATGATCTGAGTCATGGATATTTCGTAAGTGAAGAATTGTGCCGTGAAGAGCAGCTTCAAACAAAGGTTTGATGGATATACAGTATGACCGATAGGGGTTGGGTGTAAATGAGCCTGCCCAGCATGGTGTC
This sequence comes from Homarus americanus, assembly GCF_018991925.1. Taxonomy (NCBI): domain Eukaryota; kingdom Metazoa; phylum Arthropoda; class Malacostraca; order Decapoda; family Nephropidae; genus Homarus; species Homarus americanus. Next base: position 5,190,081 of record NW_024742238.1, on the reverse strand, counting down.
CTCCATTCTTATGGTCTTTTGGACATAAAAAACTCCCATATTCACACCAGCTCAGCTGTCATGTACTTTTACCTGGTAGACTTTCTCTTCTTTTTTCAGTGGATTTACAGAGTATATCAGCACTAGATGGATATACGAGTAAATTTATAATTGATGTCATTGTCTGGACTTTGTTTTGATAATGCCTGATGCTTGCTAAACATGACAGCATAGTGCTGTTATTGTTTTGATGATTCACTAATGAACCACTGGGATATACAGTATCATCATTTATGTTAAATAATGGGTAAAATTTTACAATAACTACCTTAAGTATTTTGATGTTTAGATTCGAGATAGGCTATATTGGGTAAATTTTAAGTTGTGGTCATCCCTGTCGACTTGCAGACTTTTTTTCTGATGGTTTATGATGTGTTATGAACGATTCTGACCCTCATTTCCATCGAGAATCACGAGTTACTACCCCCCTCTTAACCGATGTATGTTAAGCTAACCTAATATCTCATCGTACCCTAACCTAACCTATGATCTGTATTTTCTGATGCGATCGAAAAATGTTTTGTGACAAAAATCCTGTAGAGATAATGTGTCTTTTTGAGTACTTGATCCCATAGTTAGACTCTTAAGGTACCCCAAATGACTAAAAAATACCAATATTGTTTAGAATGTTTATACAGTACTATGAAATTTGTTGTATGGGCAGCTAATATCCATTGAGTTAGTTTATGTGCTTATTAATATTTATATATTCAAATTAGTATTACTGTGTTGCACAGTAAAGCACAATTATTATTATCTAATAATATTTATTTACTGAACCCATCAGCCGAGAAGGTTGGACAACTACGGCTGGGAAGCAGGGTTGCCAGATGTACGACAAGCTTCACGGCCAAATTCACGCCATTTCACGGCCAAATCGGCCAAAACTTTTTGGATGGGAAGCACAAGGCTATTTTTGCATTCCACACAAAATAAAAGTATCCCCTACAATATCCACTTAAAATGTCGTAATAAAACCAAATTTTCACTTAGAATTGAGAGCCCAATAATTACATAAACATAATATCTATAATCTACAGTGAAGATTTACCTTAATCTGAAATGGTGGTGGAGCATGATAATGGTGGAGAACTTGATAACACTAGCTGACGTGAACAAAAACGTCTAGTTCGTCATCGTTATATTTTCTACCACTGTCCTAGGACCTTTCCATTTACTAGTGGACATTCAGAAAACTAGCACTCGGAATTTCAGAAAGTAACTCAGATGACTTTGTAAGCTCTGAAGCTTAACCCATATGCTGGACACATTCAGCCTGAACAACTCAAATATGAGAACTAACAACTAAGGTAGTAACTAGAAAGATCAGTCAACTCAGTAGGTCACGTAAACATGTGAAGTGGTGAGGTCACTGATTAGGTGGTCATGACAAGGTGAGGTCACTGAGCCAGCATATTCATTGTGAAATTTGAAAATCTGCTAGATTTTTCTTCACAGTCCACTAAATGAGAAATTAATACGTGTCTTACAAAATTCGGCCAAATACTTTGGCCGTGACCATCCATTTTTTCACGGCCAGGCGAAGTTTTTTTTTTTTTTTTTTTTACGGCCTTATTAGAGAATTTGGCCATGGAAACGGCCATTGGGCAACCCTGCTGGGAGGTCACCCCCAACCAGTGACGTCACAACCAATCAGCTTTTTGGCAGTCACGTGACGTTTTAGCAACTTTAGCCCTTATATTTGTTTTACACTTTGGCCCAATTTATTTAAAAATGTCATTACCATAGTGAATTTAAGCGTTTTCTTTACCCATTGACCTGCCATTTTACGAAAAAATTCCGACTTCAAGAATTCTATTATAAGAATAGAAGAGTGATTCTATTGATTCTATGTGTCGTTTTGTATTTCACATTTCTTGGTTCACCTCAAGATCATGTAGGTGATTAAGAGTAAACCACAAAAACGGATGGTTAAATAGTGCATTTTATCACTATACCCCCCTGTAGTAATTTTATTAATTATTAATTGTATCGTGATGAACACAACCAGTCAACATTAAATTTATATAGTAGCATACAGACTGAGTTTTTTTTGTGCATATTTCTAGATCTAGTATGACAACAAAGTTAAACTGAAATATAATGGCGTCATCAATAATTTTACTGCTTTTAAAATGATGTAATATTAAATTGGGGGTTTAAACCCTATTATGACTAAAAATTTTAAGGCTTTCCTAACATACAGTTTATAGATGAAATTTGCATAATAGAAAAGGCACTGAAAATGTTCATTGATTACGAAAAGTTTCACTGATTACAAACAGTTACAATAATGAATTGATATACTGAAATAATAGATATGATGATTCTAGATTATAAATATTACCAACTTCAATATTCATGATTTGCTCTTTTCCTCCCCTACTTATCTTTGAACGCAGCTTGAGCTGAGTGAATCATCGAATCACTAGGCTCCCATTCGTAGCAATATCACCCCCATTCCCTTTTGCTAACAAAAGGCCATTTAACGACTCTGTGATCAGCCTGTTCCTAACATCCGTCTTCATGAGTTTTACGTGGGAGAATATTCTCTCAACTGCAGCAGAAGTGTGGAAAAGCTAATAAATTCAACAAATTTTGAAAGTTTTGGGAACATAGACAGGAACGTAACGTGTTCGTTGAATCGAGAGAATTCCCCTTTTAAAGGGATTCCATCTGTAAATTTTCCTTCCTCGACATTCCATACTGTAATATACTTAGTTTGTTTTGCATAACCATGACAGAGGGAGGGAAATAGAAAAAAAACTTTTTCTAATCAAAGCCCACCAATTTAGTTGGTTGTGTGGAGGTTCCAACTACAACAACGGGGTAACTTCTGTTGGCAGAAGATAACAAACAAAAGTCACCGTGTTGTGGAGAGCTATAAAGTCAAAATCCCCTTTCACGTTACCTTTGCTTATATGCATGTCTGAGAAAGGTAATGTTTTTAACTTCAGTATCATAATGGGTCAAAATCATCCGGAAAAATATAAGTAATAAAGAATATGAAAAAGGAATAATATATGGAATAAACAAAATATATAAAACGTATCCAATTTCTCAAAAAAATAGTAAAATAGTACCCAATTTCTGCCATTTCGTATCATTTTGGTCAGCGTCGTATAAAGGTACGCCTGTCAAAAAGTATCCAAATGAGAAGCATAATGTATTGTCTAATGGTGGACCCTGCTGCCAGACATCACGAAAATAGTGACCAAGTCCCAGGTTGCTGATCTGACTTGCTGCCTCGTTTACACACAATTGTTGGGGCTCGATTGTTTCTCTTTGACAACACAACATACATGTATCGGTTCTTACTTTTGATCTTTTTTAATTGTTTTTCTTTATGGTTCTTTATTATTATTATTATTATTATTATCAGTTATTTAATTTTAAATGTTTAGGTTTTTATTTTAAATTTTATTTACTTGAATTAATTATTATTATTATTACATTTTTGCCCCCCAGGCCCCGATGTGGGTCAGTGACCTGTGCCCGGGTGGGCTAATCTCTTTAAAAAATAATAAAATAAAAATGTGTAAGAATGAGCGGGGCACCGAGTTACTAGTGTTGTAGTGGTTACTCTCCCCTCCAACTGCACCTACGCTAGTGTGGGGTATGAGATGTTTGGTTCACACTCAGGATGGGTTGGAGAAAGGAAACTCACAATGTGCTCTCTATATACATGTTGTATTGGATGTACAATGCAGCTTGGTGCTGGGAAGGCAGCATGGTTACAAGCGTGATGTAGAGAGAGCTGGTTGGTGAGGACGCTCAGAGAAGGACAGCTTGTGGGTCGCCATGCTCGCCAGCGGGAGAGAGGACCGCCAGGCAGGCAGAGGTGTTGCTGGCTGGTTGGTGTGGGTAGAAAGAGCGATCACCACGAGGTCAGGTCTTAAATAGCGGGGGTAGGCGTGGCTTAGCAGTTGACCCCCGCTCCGTGATGTATGGCGGCGCTGGTTGACCTAGACCACGAGGCATACACTGGGGAATTGGTGGGGTCGGCTAGGCAGCGACAAACAGCGTTTGTAGGGGAGAATTCCACTACAATACTCCCCCTTCCCTCCAGGCGGTGTAGGAGACTTGTTGTCTGCAGAGTTGCTTAGCACATGTGAGGCAGAACGGGCGGTGCGTGCCTCATGTGAGACAACGGCGATGGCGTGGATGAGCCGGTCGCTGGGGACAACTGTCTAGATACACAATATCTGTGGGAGTAGAGAGGGAGAATAAGGGTGTGTGGAGGCGATGAATGTTGTGCTTCCCTCACGGCAGGTACAGAGTCGTCAGATGCGCCTGCTGGGGTGTGTGGGCCTGGGTCAGGAGCAGGGGCTGCGTCAGCAGAAGCGGATGAGGGCTCGTGACAGCAGCTGGGTCCACGACAGCAGCAGGGTGCAGGACATTAGCAGGGAGTACCTGAGGGAGAAAAGAGGGGTGTGTGGGTCCGCACTCAGGAACAGAGGCCGCATCAGGGGCGGCAGGGGTTACTGCTGGGCCGGGGTCGGCGTCTGAGGCAGGACGGGTGTGCTGGGGTCGGAAGAGGAGCGACTGTCTGCTTAGAGTAGCAGAGCTGCTCTAGGGTGTCTGACCTGCGGTGTAGAGACAGTAGCTGTAGAGCCGATGAGAGCTGCTTCTGGGTGGATAAGCCAGTCTTCCATGTTGCTTGAAGACTGGGAGCGTGATCAGTTTCTCCTCCATCCTGTGTGAGTGCGAATCTCCGGGAGTCACCATTTGTGGGGTTCAGGATGTTTGGTTCACACTCAGGATGGGTTGGAGAAAGGAAACTCACAATGTGCTCTCTATATACATGTTGTATTGGATGTACAATGCAGCTTGGTGCTGGGAAGGCAGCATGGTTACAAGCGTGATGTAGAGAGAGCTGGTTGGTGAGGACGCTCAGAGAAGGACAGCTTGTGGGTCGCCATGCTCGCCAGCGGGAGAGAGGACCGCCAGGCAGGCAGAGGTGTTGCTGGCTGGTTGGTGTGGGTAGAAAGAGCGATCACCACGAGGTCAGGTCTTAAATAGCGGGGGTAGGCGTGGCTTAGCAGTTGACCCCCGCTCCGTGATGTATGGCGGCGCTGGTTGACCTAGACCACGAGGCATACACTGGGGAATTGGTGGGGTCGGCTAGGCAGCGACAAACAGCGTTTGTAGGGGAGAATTCCACTACTAGTGTTTCTCGAGGAACCCACACACCCCATCTTTTCAGGGGCGGAGCCAGAAATATCAAAAGGGAAGGGCCAAGAAATTGTGAGTGGGGGACCGTGGCGAGCATAGCGAGCCTACTCAACTTTTTTTTTTTTTCGTGGGGATTGCTTTAAGCCACCCAGAAAAAATTTTGAAATCGGACTAATGGGCATTTGAGGCCATGTGCACTTGATATTAGGAGATATTCTGAAGTCATTAATTTTACTGTGCAAAAACGCCTCAGTACAATACTACATTAAAGAAAAAGTATTGGATTTTTCTATATTATCACTAATGAAATTCGTGGTTTACATAGGGGTAATGCAGCAATACTTTACGTAATTGCGGGTGTTTTTGAGTAGCTAAAACACAGGAAAACTTGGTGGGTGGGGAGCAGAGGTATTTTACCAAGGATTATGATAGGAACTAAAACTTGTATATTTCCTTTGATCCCCATCAATGGTTCCATCTATTGGACAAGCCAAAATCCAGAGAAAATGGTCATTTGTGTTTTCGAGAAAATTTCTATTTTGTTAATAGTAACTCTAGTATTTACCGTTAATATTACTTTCTCTACCATTGGCATTCATTATTATTTTCATTATTTATCATTTCACCACTTACTATCTTATTAGCCATTCAGGTGTGTGTGTTCGTTGTCCATTGTTAGTACAGGAGGAAACTGGTGTACCCTGAAGAAACTTGTGATGTAAGTAAGTAGGCTATTTTCAGCCTACTTAGCCAGTCTATACATCTGTAATGATAAATAAGAGCATCAACTATCAAAGGAAATTAAATTTAAAGGTGGCTGAATGAAAAGGACCTTTAAAGTACCAATAATTGCCAAGACTTTGTTTTACTCGCGGGTATCTTTAAATTGTGTCGCAACTGCAGTTGAAAATGTATACAAACATGAAGCAACTGCTCATGCACGATACCGATTACTACTAAGTCATACAAAAGGAAAATGCAAGGGTTAAAAATGTATTTGGTTCCAAATTGGTATTGAGTGACAGGCCTATAACTATAACCTAATTTTATCATAAATGCACATGGATATGTGCTTTCAAATGATTGGTTAAATTACAATTTAAGTCCCATCGAGTAAGCCCTTTTTTATAGTTTGTTTTAGGGTAGTTCTACCTCCTCTTTCAGATATATAACATAAAATTATCAGGAATTAATAGGAAAAAAGTTACAGCCAATTTAACTTTGCATTTGGCCTACAAACCGGTGGTCTATTGCTAGTGGGGTGGAATGGGCCCCAACTGTCAGAGCTAGTGGGATGGAATGGGCCCTACTGTCAGTGCTAATGGGGTGGAATAGGCCCTAACTGTCAGTTTATAGTCGGGTGAAATAGGTATGGCCCCTGAACCGTGCCTGGTCTGCCTCTTCTAGGAATTGTGTAGTACCTGTATATCACATTCAGTAGGTAGGCTACCCACTTAAGGTTACTGAGTAAAATTTTAGTTATGTAATGGTTCTAGGAATGTAATATTAGTTGAGGGGGAAGCTAGATTGAAAATATGAACACAAATACATCTCAGTTTATTGAGAACATTTTGAGTGACTATTTTTACAAGAGAATTCTTGGAAGGAATTTGTTTGTCAGGATTCAGTGGCTGAGAAATACAATAATTGATGATAATACTTTACCAATTTAAGTAATGTTCCTTACTCTCATATTCATTGATCTTGAGACATAGTAAACTAAAGTGGAAAGTTTAAAAAAGAAAGTTCTGTTGCAATAGTGTTGGGTGAATTCAGTACAGTATGTACAATAGCTAAAACAACTACAGTATCTGTGCAAGTGGGGGTCAATATGCTCCGAAATTTTACGTGTGACTAGTGACAGCCCTCATATACCAAAATTTATCGTTTGTGGTCTCATATTGTTTCCCACAAAGTATGCACAGATAGTTTGTTTAGCTACTGTACAAAGATACATATAATTGCAGTGTTTACAACTGATTCTGCATGTCTAGCTCTCTTGTAGTTGTCCAAAATGAATTACTGTGCATTAGCTTTTCATGTTCCCCAATTTATTTACCTGAATTTGAAAATATAAGTGTTGTGTAACACGGAGCATGTACTGTATCATTAATTTATAAATTTCCCCTATAAATGATCCCTATTATTATATTAAAAAAAAAATTATACCCCAGCCACTTAACCCTACAAACCACACACCTGACAACACAACTGTACAAAATGAGCATTGAATTCTATCAATCATTTATAAAGTTATTGAAAATTAAATTTTATTTACATGGCAAGTGGTATTAAAAATTTGATCTTACAAAGATTAAAATCAGTAGTTACTTGAGCATTTATATAAAATGCATATTCTATCATGTTAAACGTGTTTATGGGAATTCCTCCATATGATGAAATGACTGAGAACAGATATTGCAAACTTGTATGATAGTGAAATATTATCTTCAGCTTCTCGTTCATGATTCAAAATTTGGGATAAACATTTAATGAAATCAACTTAATGCAATATTATAACTTTCAGGAATTGTGATTTGTTTATAATGGAGTCACATAAATATCAAATATGACATCCACGTGAAAAAAATTATTATTTATTATAAAATGAATTCTCAACAACTGGAATTCACTTAATATTTGCCAAATAACAGCCAATGCATTTGTTAATTATGACTACTATATTGGAAATCAGGTAATATATACTATACTACATTAAGAATACAATGATGAACAATTTATCATGTAATCTACTAGACTATTTCAGTTAAGTTCAACAAGTCTCAATGCTGTACTTCAGTCATGTATTGACAGTTGTTATTTCACATTACATTTAGTAAAGTAAAAATACAAATTAAATGCATGGATTTGTAAGTTATGGGAATGATAAGATATGAAAATGATCATTATGATATGAGAATGGGCATGACAATGATAAATTATAACATAGATCCATGATGATAGATACAAGTACTGTATAAAGTTTCATTGCACAATTGTTCATGACAATTTTGTGCAACTAGAGCTATCATAATCCAGTCGGGAGTAATTTCTGTTGTTTACCAGAAAACTCCATACCACATTGAATAAAAAAATTACAAAATTAGTTTGGAAATATTCCAAGCTTTAGTTCAATAAATTAACATTCCATCTACAAAATTTCAGTGAAATGTCCCCTCAAATAAAAACTTCTAATTATACAAAAGTAACCTCTGCTGTAGACATATAATTTTCTCTTTAACAATTATTGTAATTGTCACAGAGAAAAAATAGTGTCATATAAAACTAACAATCTACTCCCATTATAAGAGGACCTCTATTTACTGTCACTAAATAATAAGTAAAATTTGGAAGGAAACCTGGGTGTAGTGGGGGAATTTGCATTACAAAAGTTCTTAAAATTACTCTAAACAATAAATGCACATCTAGTCTGTACACACACACAGTGCACAGACAAGAACACATGTGAAGAGACCAGCAAGAAACGAGTCTTGGAGATTTCAAGACTTGCACCCTATTTGAAAGGTTCATTCTTTGTTGACAATCCAAATACAGTATGCAATCATTTGAGATTAAAAGCATATGAGGAGAGCAAATTTAGAATACTGAAGTGCACTGATTGCTACTGTTAAAATGCATTTATTTACTTCAATGAGTACAACTCCATAATATGAGGCATTTCCCCCACTTCCTAGAAACACTAGACTACGGAGAAAGCTCCGTAACTCGTCAATTGCTGACCAAATCAAATAGATTCAGTGTGATTGAGCACAGAGACCTGAACTGCTACAGCAAGTAACTTTCCATTAACATCAAGCTGGCAATGTATCAGTTTAAGTCATTGACTGTAAGATTACCTCTTTCATTTACTCATTTTTTTTTAAGTTCATTTTCGTGAAGCAATAAATTTACTTCTCTTGTCTTTTTCCTGGAAAGAAGCACTGCAAAGCTGTACTAATTATTCACTGTTTATGACCACAGTTTACATGCTGAGTTCATCATGACAACACTGACTAGGCAACACTCAGCCACCCTCACAGTATAAAATAATGAGTCATTCATCTTCATCACATATTTCATTCAAATCCAAATGAATAAAAAATCTAACATCGAAAAATTAAAACTATCACCTGGGTGGAGTGATTAATTATAGCATATCCCACCACTATACTCTTGTTGCATCTCAACCTTAGGTCACCCTAATTGTACAATTTACAATTAAATATTTCCTAAGTCTGTAGTGTACAGGAGTTATCACACTGAGCAACTAACTGAAAAATAGAAATCCAATTGCCTTCAGATGCCTAAAAATTTCTTAAAATTTTTTTTTAGTTACTATATACAGGAAAATGAACATCATTTTCCTCAACTCAGCATTTAAATTTTCTTTGAAACACCACAAAAGCTACATTTCAAATGTTTTGTACAGTAATTTCAGATTCTATGCAAATGAATAAAGTTTACAATTAAGAAAAATATATAGTCAAAGTTAAGAACACTTTCAGTAAACTTCTGTGGTACAAAATACCATCCTTCTTGAAGACAACTTATATCCTCCTATTCTGCCATACTTGTCACATTTCTGTTTATTTTAAGCTCAAGTGTTTGTACCGGTACTAAAATATCATGAACCTTTCACTTTAGTCAATGTTAACCAAGAGAGAGGAACAATGGTAAGAATAAAGCCTTCATAATCCATAATAACAGAAGCTCTAACCTTGCTGAGATAAGAAAAATTCAAACTCAAGGTTAACCATGAATTGTATACGCCACCACCAATTAAGTTGACGCTCTATTTTTTAGTAATTGTTAATGAGATAAAACAGTGATTTAGCTCAGTAAATAAGGTAGGTTAGGTTCAAGGTACATACATATAATATTTAACCTCCTTTGTAACAAATAAAGGTTTTTGTTATGTTCTCAACACAGTACAGGAGTATTACAAGTGATGGGTTGTAAATTGAAAAACTAATATTTGGAAGTAAATGATTTTCAAATGAACTCAATGAACAGTGTTGAACATTGCCACTAATTGAACGATTATAAGTTATGCAATTGTCAGTTATTAATATTTTTCTCAATTCTTAAAAGCTATAATTCAAATTCAGAAATTTTTTTAATAGCTGTAATTCAATTTCATAGACATTGTTAATTTTGCAATTTTTTTCCATACAGTATTGTTTGATTTTAATTTATAATTACGTATTCCCGAAATACATAATAAAAATTGGAAAATAAAAGTTTTTTAAGTTTACATTTTTCAAATGGCAGCCTTTCGAATATGACACTAAGCCATTATTAAAGATGACATGAGTCAACCAATCCTAACATAACTTACCTAACCCAAGCTAATTGTGTAAAATAATTAATTATACAAATTAGATGTTCCAAAACTTTTGTAAAATAAAAAAAATATATAAATATATTTACACCAAGTGTACGGTATAAGATGCACAAAATCAAATTAAATATTATTGGCACAATAAGGGAAAAGATAAAAAATATCTTAAAGCCAACTCGAAATTTTAAAAGAATACATTATACCTCATAACCCGCAGGCTTTTATGATATTGGAACAAAACAGTGGTGATACTAAACACTTTCTTCACTGAGACTTCTGTATCCTTAAGTTTCATTAGTATAACCATAAAATGTACTGTACTTGTGCTTATCTTGAACTCCCCATAAACCTGTGTGATGGATATGCCATTCAATCATATCCAATACCCTCAACTTAAAAGCAATCAACAAACTTTTGTATTTTGTTCTTGTATTCAACAAAGTTTCCTTAACAGCTCCTGTAGAACTGCCAAGACCTTCACTGGAAGACATTATGAAACACTTTAGGCTTTCAAAATGTAGAACTCAAAAAGTATGTTGGAGTTACAGAATGTACATCTGCTAACTGATGGAGTCAATACATGTCACACAGCCATTTCCTAACACTCTTGGGGTTTCCCTGCGCAAAATTGCGTATGATATAAATTATCGCTCTAGGGTTGTCATCTGCAAAGTTGCGTATGAATTAAAAATTTTAAATAAAACATTTATTTACATCTGCCTATGAACGCTAGATATGCAAGATGCTCATTTGACGTCGGCGTGATCTGGGAACTATGTAGACTGCCCTCCCTTTGTGTTCTATGATGCAGGATATAACCTTGACCCACATTTCCCACACATTTTCTAGCGGTTTGTGCTGATTTCCCGTTCATCAAAATATTTTAATTTATTCAAAACAGTGTTGTGAGAGTTTTGAACCATATCTTGTGTTGTTGGTGAGGGCGGAGGGATGGGAAAATGTAGAAAGTGCAAGGAGATTGCACCGTGTGGTGATTGCGGGGTGCCTCCTGATGCTTTCTACTCGCCCTTACATATAGAAATACTGTAATAATTTTATGGAGATTAGTTACTGATTACTCACATAAAACTGTTTGTAGATAATGCTAATGCAATAAATCCCACCTTTTTATCTCAAATAGCAAGCTTGCTATGACTCATTATGTATAATTATCATCTCGTGAGGTGAGCGCCTATCTTAACCCAAAAGTGTAAAGTTATTGTTATGATTCAGAAAAGGTTGAAATAAGGTTTGAGGACTGGAATTTTCAAAATAGCAAAATTTTGACAAATTATGGAGGATTTTTGAGTATTTTGACACTGGTAGACTGGCCACACACTTTCATGACAGTCAAATGGAAATGGGTTACACTGCAATTCTAATCATATGTCCATATCAAAACTTTGTACTATATATTATTCAGTAACAGCATATCAAATAATTTTGTTACTAATTACAAAAAGATGAAATTAAACTTATGAATAAATTAATCTAGATTATTTTTTTTTAAATATTAAAAAGAACAAGAGTCAATACTAAGGACCTGCCCCTTAGTTTTCCCAATTCTTTTGTAAAAAGTCTTATGGTAAATTTATTGAGTCACATTTAACAGTCTCAATTAATTTTTCTGAAGTTGCCCAGTGTAATACTGACTTAACAAGAGCTGAAGACAACTGATAACTGAGGAGAATTGGAAGCACCACAGTTCAGCATTTCTGGAGGCTGCATTCCTAAATTCAACCCATTTTCTTTCTTTTGCACTCCAAAAGTTGCACAAACACATACAGGTAAATTTTGTATATAAGGAAAACTACAGATATAAAGTTCAAGCCATTCCTTTCTTAATTCTGCCCAGAAATATTTGATTAACATCCAATACATACGAAGCATTTTATTTAAGGTCTCCATTATTCACAAATCAAATAAAAAGCAATGCTTCTAATGTCTGAAGTAAAAAATGTAATACAGTGTATAGAGTATTTTCATTCTTTGAACTTCTATAAGGAATCCATAATTTCACATGTATCCAAATTACACACTAAGGTATATTTTGTTCAACAAAATTACACTGAGAATTTCACTTTCAGGGCCAAATGGATAATAGTACAAGATAGGCAGTGATGATGAGGGTGGACCTCAGCAGTTAAACTGGTTTGCTGTGATTGCTGAAAGATCCTTCATTAGTCCCTCAAGATTGGCCATTTCCTGAGATAATTCTTCAGTTGAATAACCATGCAGAAGGGCTTCATTAGCTTCCTGTAAAAATAAGGAGGTACTTAAAACACATTTAATATAATGAACATAACTTTTTCTATACCAAAATTTTCTTAGAGTCCAAATCTATCAGTGATTGATTGCATAATGAAAATCAAGAGTGGAAAGAAATACAGTAAATCAGCTAACTTGCCTCATGCTCTGGTAAAGAGTCAACACGCATAGTGGGACCAGCCCAGCGCCCTGATGGTCCACCTGGACCAGCACTGCTGGCCATACCAGATGATCCAGGAACTAAAGACTTCTTGAAAGGACTTGTTACTCCTTGAGGTCGCACTGCAACTGTGAAGTCAGAGAAACTTGCAAATGTAACTTTCAACAGAAAAACGTAATGAACAAGTGGGGATAACAAAGGGTAAGTGAAAAGTGAGAGAGAGGTTAAGGGAGGCGTGAGAGGGTTTGTATGTCAGCCTACTGTATTTGGCCAATCTACTAATTCCACTGACTACACATTCTGAAATGTTTTTGTGTAAGAGCGATGATTCTTAATGCCTTGAGGAGCCTAGAGCACCCAGACTGTACTATCGGTTGCCTGCATCCATGAAGCTGCTAACTTCTGTGGAGGCCTTTAAGGAACAACTTAAGACCTTTCTTTTTTTGAAAGCTTATGATCCTGTGGTCCCTCCATTAACTAGCACAATTGGTTCCACAGAGTCAGCCGTTAACTGAAAATCTCATTAACTGAATCTATTATTTCAATAGGATATTGGGTAATTGGTTCCAACTCACAGAATTCCCTTAAAATTAATTAAAAAGTACATACAAAGTACTGTATACCGGTAATAGAATTAACAAAACATTAAATGTAAACAAAATACAGTACTGTACAGTATACTGTACAATAATAAATAAAAAACAATAAAATATTTTAATACTTAATTTGAGGTGTGTATGAGAGTGCATTGGTTCTAATGCCTTCTTCATACAGTATTTCTTAATAATTTCTGCACTGTATATTATCAACATGTTAACTAAATTTCAGAATGACCAATAATTTTAAGGTAAAAATGCAAAAATATTCAAGCGCACAACTTTGTCGATGTTTACTCCACTGGAAACAAAGGTAAACATAGAACCGATTATTGACAGACGAGTTGATCAGTTGATGCGAGCACTAAAACGTGTTTCTGATAAGGCTGTCGTTCATAGAATTTGTACACGTTAATAGAACTAAAAATCCTTATGGGAGCTAACTCGTTAACTGAAATCTCATAAATTGAACCGCTCGTTAATAGGGGGACCACTATACAGTGATAGAGAATTACAGGGTTTAGGAAGTATTAAGACTTAAGGGTATATGAATGATAAAAGTTGAAAGTCACATTTTGTGATATTTTATTGTAGTACAGTATTTATTTATTTATTTATTTTATTTTTTTTCGAATCTTTGACTTTGTAGTGCTTCGGGCGCTCGTGAATTATTTTGAAGAACTGAAACTTTTGAGAAAGAAAAGACCAGTTTTTTCTTTTTCTTACTCACCATCACAAGCACTGCCACTAATTACCCTCTTCGGGGCCACGATTGCAGTAAAATTCACCATAAAGAGAAACCGTACAAGTGCCAATACCCGAGAGATGTTCATGGAACCAATCCGAGAGAGAGAAAGGACGCCAGAGTTATGTTATGGTTATTTTACAACTTGTAATTTTGGGTATATACGGGGTGATTTTTTTTATTCGAGAACCCTGAATAATACCCATACACTAAAAGCTATGTCAGTTAGGAACCTAAAATTTTGCGTAAATGTAGCTTAATGTTACTGAAAGACACGACATGATCCTGAGAGTTATCAGGTATCATGTGACCCGTCAGTGGCGTTTAACCATTTTCACTCAGTCACACCATGACGTTCACTATATTCAAGTTTGTCGCTACATTTATGCAAAAATATTAGGTTCCTAACTGATATACTTTTTAAGTTACGGGAATTATTTAGGGTTCCCTATAAAAAAATCTTAATGCAGTCTCTGACCTATGTTATGGTTACTGTATTTTTCAACTCATAATTTCAGGTAGATATCAGGTGTATATGTAATTTTCTTCATTTTTTTTCCTCAAATGCACACATTTAGTTCATACAGGATGTGACAAAAATTAAGAAATAATTATCATAAGGTCAAAAAAAAAATAGGGAATAAACATTTCTTCTTACACTGGAGTTAGCAAGGAGAGTGGGGGAGTGGGGGAAAGCTTCATGAGAGATCTCAACTGCTCGCTGTCTCCTGTGTTCAGTGTGTAGTGAAGCAATTGCCAAATGGGAATGCAGCATTTTCTTTTCCTTTTTAGTGGTAATACAGTTATCCCGTGTTTTCGCGTTTTTTTTTTTTTCGCGGTTTTGACCATTCGCTTTTGTTTTTTACCCCTAAATTATATATATATATATATATATATATATATATATATATATATATATATATATATATATATATATATATATATATATATATATATATATATATATATATATATATATATATATATATATATATATATATATATATATATATATATATATATATATATATATATATATATATATATATATATATATATATATATATATATATATATATATATATATATATAATATATATATGCGCCATTTTTGATATTGCCCTGTGAGGTGCTGCAAACAGACGCCACCCTTTGCCGCCTCAGACACTCGCTGCTCCGAAAAGCCTCAGTCCACACGTACCTACCGTACTGTGAACGCTACTGTGATTACCTCTTCTGTTTGTCCTCCTACGTGCATTCCACATGGCTCCAAGACGTAAGTTTTACTGTACTGTTACCTTTGTTCTCTGGGGGTTTTTTTTGCTGTTCTATAAATATCACCTTGCCAACTATTTTTTCTTTATTATGTTTACTTGGTATTGTAATTAAATTTTATTCAACTTAATATAAGGATAGAATACATAATAGGAATGGAACTTACCAATGTGTTTGGGCTGAGGTGTGGTGGGAGCAGACTGAGGCGGTGCCGGGACACTGAAACTACGTAAGGGATTGCCAGACCGCTTGCCCAGTGTGTTGCTCCCTTCACCATTCACAGAACTGAAATTTTTTAAATTGTATCACACTACCATATTACACACAGTTTATGCCTTAAAGCATTTCTCTAAATTAATCTTTAAAAAAAATCACATATTTAAATATCTTTGATTAATATTTATTGCACAGTTTCCAAATTTCTGATGCTATGGTGGAAAAATAAACTACTGTACTAATACTTCATAGAAAAAAATCACATCCTAACATAAATTATCCCTCCAACATACCACAGTATTAATCAACAGTTGTTCTTTCTTAACTTGTGGTATACTGTATGTCTCATCAAGCTCTTTCATCTTTGTCTCCATATCTGTTTTATAAATGTTCAAACCCTATTGGCACGCAATCCTTTTTAGTCTCACACTAAAGCCTTTTGACTACTTATCCCTAAAAATTTTAAACTAAAAAAAATTGTAATCTTAACCTTTAAGCCCTGGGTTAGGGTGCTGCTGGCAGTAACCCCCGTTAAATCGAGAAAAAATCAACTTTTCCAAAAATAATTATAAATAAAAATAAAAAAAATGGGGGGAAAATAGGCGGATGTTCTGGAACATCACCCGGGGCGCGCTAGTCGGACGTTCTGGAACGTCACCCGGGGCCTAGGGGTTAATCTTTCAGATGTTTTCCCTGTACAACCAATCTGGATGGGATATTCATCTACAGTATTGAATAGTCTCTAATTCTAGATGTGACAAGAATAACAAGATATATCAGGCTGCAAATTTATAATCTTCTTACACACACACACACACACACACACACATTCCAATCTTCAAGCTTTCTATCAGTCATATTGTGTTTTGGGGTAAAACTACAGGTATATAGGGGGTCCCTGGGTTACGAGTGGGTTCCGTTCCTGAGGATATTCTTAAGTCGGATTTGTACGTAAGTCGGAACACATGCTATGTGCATACCGTACTTACAGAACAATGTTTAAAATCCCACTATATCATAGCCTAAGTCCTTATATACATCTAAAATCACTTAATTTAAGACAAAAGAAGAAATAGAATGATAAAATACAGTAAATGAAAATAAACAAAAATATGTCATCAGGTAAATAAAATAACTGTGAATTTCAAGTTTAGCCCCATTCATATTGGTGGGCGTTCATAAGTCGGGAACCCCCTGTAATTAAAACAACAACATTATACAAGAAAACACTAACATGCACCAGAAAGAATTCCTTGGAGCATATTGAATCACAACTATAGATTATGATTCATAAAACAACTGCAGAATTCCTGTTCAACAAATAATATTCTTTTATTCTGTACATCTGGTTAAAATGCACACCTTAATATCTGCCAAAATTTTGCCTGACCACCTAATGGGCAGTCATACCTATGGGACTTGTTTTCACTGTAGGCTATATTTTCCTTAAGGTGTGGATACTGAACTGTTTACATTACTGCATGAAAACACATTTAAGTTTTATGACAAGAATTAGTAGATAGACTCTAACAATACAGTAAGTACTCTCTTAATGATATCCCAGACAACGTTGTCTTGTTATACATTGCTATTTTTTCGAAACCCATGATTCTGATTCTGACAACACTGTTTTATGACCCGCCTGATTTATTATATTGTTGTCACCCAGCACTGACTACTTTGTAAGGTGTGCAGAATGTTCTCTCATGTCATGCTGCACTACTCTCTCTCTCTCTCTCTCTCTCATGGAGCATCACAGCATCCCCAAGCATCATCTTCCCAGTCTTTCTTAAGCTTCCACAGTATACAGATGAGTTTAAGTGTTTTGGCTGCAAATACACTATGTATACTGTAACCCATCAAAATGAGTTCAAAGCACTCAACAAATGGTAGTGAAGCTAGTGCTGTGATCAAGAAATGAATGACCATTTGCCTTATTAAGAAAATGGAAGTCTGAATCCATTTTGCTAAGGGTGAAGGGGAGCGCCCATACATGTCACAGTGACTCTTCCACCACTCTCCTTTTGTCTGCCACCCACCACACACTCGCTCCACCTCTCCCGATCAGTGAGTACAATACAAAATGATTGTTTTATCTTTTAATTAAACATATATTTAGTTTCCATTTATCTTTTTAGATGTATAATATACATTTCCTATAAAAATTCTATTAAATTTATGAATATGTAATGTATTTTATGGGGCGAAAGGAGGCTGGGGAACGAAACTAGTGTATTTCATTTCTTTCTTACGGGAAAACTTTATTCCATGAACGATGAGGTTTCCAAGAACGTAACCACAATGTTAAGTGAGGACTTACTGAACATACAAAAATACAAATATGATACTCCTAATTTGAAGAATGATGAAATAAATTTTAATTTTTCTAATATCAGGTAAAAGAAAATTTTGATTCAAGAACAATTCAAACTGGCTCAAGCATCAGCTGCATAGGTTACTTTGGCCCCCAACCAAATCCTGAAGAAAATTCTTGGCAAATGTATAAAAACTATCAAATTCTTTGATAGTTCCCCTTTAGCCATTACAATGGTAATCAAAATGATATGTCTGCATTTCCAAAATGGTCAAGGCTAAGGTTTTAAAACTGCTCATACATACAGTCATACAACATGGTCTGTTCACCGTTATCTAATCTATAATGTGCAGTTTTCAGTAAAACTTGTAAAACAGAAGTGATATTCCAACACCTTTAATCATTAAGCCTTAACCACTCGTGTCACAAATGAAATTTCTCAATATTTTATAGTTTAGGAGAACTGAAATTCTCAAACTATTTTACCTAAGAAGTTTGACCTTGATCTGAATTAACCTTGTTTGTATTCACCTGTATTGTGAAGTACCAGGAGGTCCCCCAAGACCACCTAGAAGAGGCTGTGCAGGCTGAGGTGGCAGAGGCATCCCCTCAAGAGGCATATTACCTGGCCCGAGCACTGAAGACATACCACTACTGAAAGAGGAAACACAATATTGAAAAGGCCCCTTTTATGACTTTGTGTGACCAACATCAAGTAGTGTGAAGTCACAAATTTAAGTACTGTACTGGGAGATCAGCTCGCCATATCTTGGTTACAACTGACATTGCCAATTGTTGAGTGAAATAATTCCTTCAATGTTGGCAAAAACAAAAGTCAGCTTAAGTATCAAGGGAGCAATAGGCCTGAAGATACAAAACCTGGTACTTTGGAAAAACCAAAATTGAATATCTTCCACATATTAAAAATATTAAAATTAGAGTACAGGTTGTACCTCTCTAATCCGGCATTCTGTGGTCCGGAACGATTTTAGTTTGTCCAATAGGTAGATAGGCAGGTTTTTTTTTTTATCTGAATTATTATTATTATTTACATTATTATTATTATTATTATTATTATTATTACAGGAGTATTAAATTTTTGCCCTTCAGGCCCCAATGTGGGTCAGTGACCTATGCCCGGGTGGTCTAATCCCCTTAAAAAAAAAAACAAAGCCCCGGGAAATTAAGGTTTGTTTACATCCGGCAGTTCGGCTGCTCTCTCTCTTTCTCCTTGACTATACAGAGTACAACATTTAACCCTTCAATATATATGAGCAGTAAATAAGTGTTGCTTTCATATTCTTATGTAGAGTAATGACGATATGTTTTCACATGTGCGCACTTACATACGCACAATCTCACTTTTTTTCTTACCATTAATGGTTAGCTACTTATATTGTTCCATTTATTAACATTAAATAACATTACAGGTACTTCAAACACCCATATTAATTTTTTTTACATTAATTTTACTACAGCTAAAATCAGGGTCTTATTTTCTTCAGTTTTATATGTAGAACCAATCAGTCACTGGTTTTGTAAGCTTTAACATAAACAAAGCCGGCAGCTGTCTAGTCTCCTCTAATATTCCACGTATTATTAATAAATTGTATTGTTAATTTTGCACACACAAACATTAATTCAATAAAAACAAATTCAGAAACATTAATTAAAATATATATGAACAGTAAATAAGTGTTGCTTTCATATTCTTATGTAAAGTAATGACGATATGTTTTCACGTGTGCGCATGCGCACTTACATATGCGATCTCTCTTTTTCTTTACCATTATCGTTAGCTACTTCTATTGTTCCATTTATTAACATTAAATAACATTACTTAAAACAACCATATTAATTTTACTACAGCTACACCCAAGGCCTTATTTTCTTCAGTTTTATATGTAGAACCAGTCAGTCACTGGTTTTGTAATCAACGAAAACAATGCTGTGTCATTTCCTCGTGTGTTTTAATATTCTACGTATTATTAATGAATTGTACTGCTCATTTTGCACACATAAACATTAATTCAATAAAAAAAGACATTCAGTAATAAACAATAATGAATCTTTTGTACACAAGAGAAATGACGCTGTCTACACGATTATGCACGTCGTCTGCACGTTGGCAGGCCGTTCAAACCCGTCGAAATCCAAGTTTCCGCCGTCAAAATTTTTATTTATTTTTTTTTGTGTTGCAATAAAATAAGTTAAGAATTAAAAACTCGCGAAATTTGAGAAGGTACTTTACGACATTTAACCCTTCAATATGTCTTCAAAGAGACTATGATGCAGAGAAAGTGGTGCTAGTGCTTCCAAGAATAAGCACAAGTCACTACAGGCGTATCTATCCAGGAAAAGGGTGAATTTCCATGGTCCGGCACCGGTCAGGTCCCGAGGTTACCGGACTAGAGAGGTACAACCTGTACAAGTATCTGAAAACCTGAATGATTCCACAAGTTTTAGTCCAAGGATTACATAAGCCCAATAAGATTTTGCAATATCCCAATATGTGGGATATATTTATGTACTGTATATAATATTGTTTGGACTTATATGAGTGTGTGTGTGTGTATAGACATGTCTATAGTACAGTATAGACTATACAATACTGTAAGCTTTTATGCTGTAGTGTACATTTTTAATACTGTACAGATTAAGTTAGAACCAACTGACAAGAAATTTTGACTGCCAAGCTAGCAACCAGTGTAAAGGACACAACACACACTTCCACTACAAATTACCATCAAACACCATTTTACAATCCATCGTTCATGGACTCAGGCTCAGTTGCCTTGGTAGCAGATTGCATCTAAGATTCACATGTTAACAAGGGTTTACTGTTTCAAACTGAAGCATAGCTTGTGGTGGCCTGGTTGGAAAAGCAATTGTGGCCAATTTGGTGATTCTAAAACTATACCTAGAAACCAAGTACTGTATACTGTACATTAATTTATGTTCAGTGACAAGAAAAATTCCTGAGAATATCCTATGGCTCCATATCATGCAAGGGGTAGATTTTGTGCATTACACATATTTTGTACCATAATTCTATGGGCAACAGATCATCAATATGCAAATTTAAAATCCACAGACGAGGCAGGATTCACATTACATATACAGTCCATATAAAAATACCTGGTGGGATTGGGGCTGTATGGATTTTCTGCAGGCGAGTTGTATCCTTGGCTGGCAGCAGATGAGAACTGTGGCATGGAGTAACCTGGTCTACCAAGAGTACCATCACTGTAAACACTACTAGATGTACTACCACCAACAACTGAAAGGCAAGTAAAAAAAAATATATACTGTATATATATATATATATATATATATATATATATATATATATATATATATATATATATATATATATATATATATATATATATATATATATATATATATATATATATATATATATATATATATATATATATATATATATATATATATATATATATATATATATATATATATATATATATATATATATATATATATATATATATATATATATATATATATATATATATATATATATATATATATATATATACTGGATTATACAGTAAAAGTAGGGTACTTAAATAATCCAAAATTATATCATAATACTGTACAACTTTTCACAACCTATGACCTTACAGTATAAATGATGGATTAATCCTGAAATCTGTTTATCTAACAGAGACCAGGCTGATGGGCCTGTGTCATTACACCATATAAGAGTAAGGGGTGAATAGCCAATCTAACTCCAAAAACTACTGACTGGGGACTTTGAAATATATCTTTATTTTCCTGTAATAACTAGAACCCTATTGAGAGGTTCTTTGGGCATAAGAGCCACCTTTCAAAGTAAAAGGCTGTTTGGTCATTGACATATAAGTCTGCCTAACCTAACCTAACAATCATCCTGCAGGACCCATATCATATTATATTAGCTGTCAGAGGAAGGAAGAGAAACCAGGAAAGGTTCCCACTGCTACCACTCACAGGATGAGTATGGGGTGCACAATAAACCAGCTGCTGTCTGCGGCAAAATTCAATTAAAATTCTATGTACTAAACACTGTCACCCTTAAGAAGTTAAACTGGCATAAACTGAATGCTACATACTTCCCGCGATTACACAGTTGGAAAGCTTGAGATTCTCGTATAAATAATAACTAATAAAAATCTTGGCCAAAGACCATGCTCCTGTTTTGGTCATATTCAAAATCAAAAAGAAAAAATCCAAACTTCAATCTAAACATGAAATAGCAAGGAGGGTACCAAACACTACAAGGTTCAACCCTTTGGAGTTTCAACCACCTTTTTTCTAGTCTGTTCTAACAGACTAGAAGCATTTTTTTTGAGAATTAAATATTTTCCTTTATTAAGAATTTAAAAACGATTTTCTTGTGGTTGTCTTGCCTCCACAAGTTAACTTCAAGCTCCATCTTTTTTATCACCTTGTCCAGATGAAGAAAGTATTTGAGAGCTATTACTCACAGAACACCATTAATTGTGACTGCCTGGACATTCTTAGATGCCAACTTTCTGTACTTATTCCAAAAGGGAGATACCATCACTAACAGATGTCTTCTACCTAATACCCTGGGAGCCAACAGATGGGTACCTTGTGTCCTGGGTCCAAGAATCACAAAGTGGTCTAAGAGCTTTACTTAACTTGCCACATTAGAGTAAATCCCTTGGTACAAGAGTAAACCATAAAAAATAGATCAGGGCAGCCACTAAAGTTTACACCTTTACCTACAATGCTGTCAAGGAACCTGACACAATTTAAAATTTTCTGGATTACAACTTTCTAATGCCCAATATATACAGTATATTATGATAACACACATTCTGAATGACCTGATCTTCACCTGGCTTAATGGACAAACTTAGCATGAGTGTCTGACTCATGTATACAGCATTACAGAGCTAAACCAAATTACCCTCACAATACAGTCTACAAAAATGTGACCATAAATTTCATGTGGCAATGACCCAGTAGTCTTCTTCCTTGAATAATGACATTTTTCTCACCACAGAAATTTTTCTTACAGTTTTGGTCAAGTGAAAAGCTGCTATATTAAGGGGTTAGAATGGATGGCATAATGACATGGGCACCAGCACCCCTGTAGGGTCATTAGGTTAGTAATTCACATATTTATGGCTTATGACAACAATAATTACTACTGTATAATTTTCATGGTTAGCTAAGCAAAATTTCAATCTGTATATACTATAAAATTTGAGACTATTTTACATTTGAACTCAGTACAATAACTAAGATTAGTTGACAACATCAATAAGCAATTATAATATTAGCTTCATTATAGTCTGCAAGTAATATCACTATATTAGGCCTCAGTTTTGTGTGAGCTTAACACTGCTGTTTTATATACATGTTAAATAACTATATTTACTGCTCTCTGTACATTTATGGCTGTGTTTACAATACATACAGCAGTACAGTTTGTGCAGAGCCTCTTCACAACACAAGGGTTTTTGCATATAATGTACAGTACCTGTATTTGGAAATACATCCCTTCAATATATAACCCTCCTACCTTACCTTCAATTCATTCTCTATCATCTCACACAACATTCATCCTTCAGTTATATCATATTCACTCATTATATACTGTACCTATTTATTATATATCATTTTTTTTTATTATTCTAGTATTTCCCTCCTTTGATATCATTCCTTTAGTAAATTTTTCTAATTCCCCATATGCTTTCAGGAGACACCATTACAACAGCTTGTATTCTATAGAGCCATTCTAGTGTAATGACTGTATATCTCAATACTATACACTGGACTGGACTGGATTGCACTAATCCTTTCAACAAACTTGCTAAAGCTGACAATACTGTATTTTCCCCATCATTCTCAACACACAGACCAAATTAGGTTCCTCTAAAAAAAGTCTACCCGGTACCTTATTAATACTTTTGAATATATTATATTACATATAATAAACAATTACTGTATATGAGAATCTATTATGTTCTTAAAGCCTCCTGACACACATAAAAAACACAGTATTATATTTGTACCACTAATATCACTTACATAATACAGTAGAATCCCGGTTATCCGGAGTCTGGGCAACCAGCAGATTCAACCAACCGGCACCAAAATGAAATTATAATCAAAATCTCTCCCAAATCAGCTAAAATCATATGCTTGAATACCACACACAATTGGGATGAGCCGCCATATTTATGGGACAGTTCTTAAACACGTATTACACTTTATATAAATGATGTGGTTCAGAGTTGAAAGATTTACCGTAGTGAGCAAAAGGTTAGCCTAATTTAAAAAAAATAATCAAATTGCATGTAAAAAATTAACTAAAATTGTTATTGATAAACAATAAAATTGATACACAGCATTTCATAAAATACAATAGCATATATTTTATGTACCAAAAATAGCACCTTCCACACTCAAACCATCTTTAGGGTGATATGACCCAGTTCAGACAGGCAGCTGACTTACAGAAATGTGGCTGCTGCACTGTGTGTATGCCATGACATCACATTGGGGGAAGGGGCGCGGTCACGCAGTTACAGCCCACCACCTCCACACACGTTCACTTTCCACGCATTCACATCCATGCTCTTCACCTCTTTTATTTTGTAATTTTATATTACATTTTCTTTATTTCTAACCCACATTGTTTATATAGTGACATAAGAGTTCAAGAAATCCATTTTTCCACAAATTTGTTTATTTTCATGAGAGCTTAAATTTCAAAACAATTAAATTTTTTGTCAAACATACGTGGAAAGTGAAAAACTGGTAAATGGGGAACAATCATGAAAATGCACAGATTTATGGAGACACGGACTTCTGAGACACGAATTTGTGAGGTCAGCCTGTAGTACTTTGCATTGTTGTTGGGGCTTCTAGGATTGAAGTTCAATTAACTGGAAAATTTCTTTATATGGCACCTTTTACTCTTCATAGGTGCTGGATAACCAGGATTCTACTCTAAAAATTTTTAACTTTTATCATCTCTGTATATTCCATATTTTCAGCCTTTTGGCTGTCATGTTGTCATGTTCTTTCAATAAACCATTACTTATTAATATTATTATTATTATTATTATTATTATTATTATTATTATTATTATTATTATTATTATTATTATACACACACATACACACACACACACACACACAAAAATATATACAAATACTTAAATGTACCTCTAAAGTCCTGTTGTCAAAAAATAAAAAAATAAATAACTGCAACTACTGTATACCTATCTGATAATTATACACTGCAAACATTAAGACATTTATGGTAACTTTACAATAATACATTATACACATACAGTACAGCAAATTGAACCCATGGAACTACAGTACTGTACCGTACAGTACAGTATACTTCACTGACAAGAATATTAAGCTTTACATGTAAGGAATATAAACATTAAGCACAAAGTTTTCTCTTTCAGAAGATGCTCAAACATAATTTTCTAATGAAGTTTTCTTTTGTAGCTGTAAAGTTAAAGTTGTGGCCACATGGGACAAGGATAATTATTAATTTTCCACCAAAGACAACACACACATGCTTTTACCTACATCAAGCAGAGGAAGGTTGGAGACTGTACAAAACATGCAGAGAAAAGGGCATTACTTACGGTCATTAGAAACATCCAAAGACATAATGAGAGGTTTGGGTTTGAAAGAGCGACGGTTCAACAATTTATCCGTTTCATCTTCACTCAGCTGATCACCTACAGGGATATATTGAGAACAAAAAATAAAGAAAAAGGTGGGGATATAAAAGCAATACGAAGGGGCTACGGTAAAACTCATGCTACATAAATAAAAAAAATAAAACATAAAAGGTATTATCATACACCTAAACAACAAATACAGTACATGAGTACACTTGCAAATACACTTAAAAACCCTACATTCTCTTTCAATTCACCCACTTCTTTCAGTAATGTTTCATCAACACATCAATATAAAAATGAACAACTTCAGTAACAAACTGGCACTACCATAAGAGTGGCATATAAACATTAACATCAAAATTATATCCAACATATGAGTTGTAAGAAACGTGTGAGCCTTTTACATCACACCTACATCTCCCAACTACTGCATACATTAAACTCCCAAATATTCCTGTATATTTAGTATTTTTGGATCGATTATCCATAGCAACTAATGTAGGATTATTGATTTTAATATTTACAGATGGTACAAATCCAAAACACATGTATTATGTGATACAGTACAAAATTTTTTCATTTATAAAAACATATGTAAAGCAGTATAAATGTTTGAATCATAATATTTATATAAATTACAACATTGTAAGTTGGAAATTCTTAAAAAAATAATAATAATAAAATACAACACTGTGAGTTGGAAATCATAATAAACTGTCAAACAGAAAAAAGCAGCAAATGAAATTACTATTGTACTGCACAGTGAAGCCTCGAAGATCCAGACCCAGTAAATCCGGATTTTAGAAAACTCGGACAAAAATTTTGGGGGTTTTGGGCGAAGGGGCCTCCGAGAAGCCTCCCTATGAAGCATTCCCAAAATAGAGCAAAGAACATTTTAGGCCCAAGGATGCTGGTTGACCGGTCGGTCATGCTGGACACAGGTGCCCAAGGAGGTGGGAAACATAAACAGGTGTCAATTGTTGTTTGTGGGAATATTTCATTCACTTTAGTAATGATACAAGGTTTCTTATTATGTTATGGTAAGTAAGTGCATGGTTTATATAATTTGTTTATCACTGTGCCGGGTGTGACCGTCACTGCCGGTGACTTCAAGCTGAAGCCTATGCTGATTTCTCACGCTGCCAATCTACGGGCCCTGAAAGGTTACTCTAAGAATTACCTTCCTGTCATCTACAAGGCAAATAAGAAGGCATGGATAACCGGCGCCATATTTAGCCAGTGGTTGAACG
Source organism: Homarus americanus (assembly GCF_018991925.1). Taxonomy (NCBI): domain Eukaryota; kingdom Metazoa; phylum Arthropoda; class Malacostraca; order Decapoda; family Nephropidae; genus Homarus; species Homarus americanus. The sequence continues at coordinate 5,163,011 of NW_024742238.1, read as the reverse complement.
TTTACGTCATCCCTGCACTGAAGGAATACTGTGCCAAGGAGAACCTTAACTTCAAAGTTCTGATCCTTGACAATGCTCCAGCTCATCCTCCCAATCTCGACGACTTGCATAACAGTGTAAAAGTTGTATTCCTGCTTCCCAACACGACAGCACCGATGCAGCCTATGGACCAAGGCGTCATCGCCGCATTCAAGGCGTATTATTTACGCCGTACCATGGCCCAGCTGCTCAAGGCTACAGACAGAGAAAATAAACCAACGATACGAGAATATTGGCACAGCTTCAACATTCTTCATGCAATTATTGACAACATTGGCAAGGCATGGAAAGAGGTTTCAGAAAGTTGCCTGAATGGTGTGTGGCGCAAACTGTGGTCCGAGTGTGTCAACAGTTTTATGGGATTCACGGACTTAGTCCCAGCTGTGAATAGGGATATCCTCAGCTTGGCTAGACAGGCAGGCTTTGATGAGCTGGAATCAGAGGATATTGAGGATGTCCTGGCATCCCATGCAGAAGAATTCACCAACGAAGATCTGCAACAACTAACAGAACACAGTCCCGTTGAAGACGACAACGACAAAGAACCTCAACGAACGCTAACTTCCAAGAGGATGGCAGAATCGTTGAACATGTTCCAGCAAGCACTGCGAATCCTTCTAGATGACGACCCAAACAGAGAACGTAGCTCAAAGGTTCAATGCAGCATTGAGGACAGTCTTGGTTGTTACACCGAGATCTATAAGAAGATGCGTAGCACCAAGCAGTCAACACTGGATTCATTTTTCCGTCGCAGGACGGCAGAAGCAACTTCTTCACAATAGCCGGCAACCGAGGAGGAGCAAACATCAATGGAGGAGGAACAAGCAGCGGCAGAGGAACCCCAGTCAGAGCAACAGGAGGAAGCGGCCGCAGGGTCTCAGTGACTCGCCACCCTCCTCCGCTCCCGCCCTCCTCCTCCTTCACTCCACTACCCACCACACACTCACTCTACCACCTCCACCCATCGGTGAGTACCAATACAAACTTAGTACTGTAGTTCTATATTCTGTATATAAACTATTTTCTATAGAAATGGCAATGGTTTTCTGTAAATGTAATGTTTTTCACGGGGCAAAGGGAGGCCAGGGAACGTAACTCCCGTATTTTATCTATTTCTTATGGGGAAAATTGATCCGCTTTAAATTTGTTTCTCATAACGTTGCATTTTCATGAACGTAACCCCGACGTTAAGCGAGAATTCCAGCAATGCAAGTTATATTCTGCTAAGTCGAATCAGTGACATTTTATAAGCGAAAAACTTAAGTAACTCAAGTGGTCAGGATTTTATGTACTGTATTTTTGGTGTTTTTTAAATCATTATTTATCGCTTTTATGCATTTAGTACATTCACTGGAAGATTTGGACAATCAGCTGTATATATATATATATATATATATATATATATATATATATATATATATATATATATATATATATATATATATATATATATATATATATATATATATTTATTTATTTATTTTTTTGATGTGGCGACAGCCCTTGGGTGGTGGGACCAGCAGAATTGGTAACTACTGTAAATGTGGAGAGGTAATCCCTGTTTATTGCAAATTCATGTGCACCTGTATTACAATTTAATATTATAACCAAAATATTATATCAAAACAATGTGTTGTTTTTTTGCAATGTTATTGTATAAACAAAATTCAAACTGTGTGAGTAAGTTTCTTTTACCAGAGCAACCATCAACAAGACCCTTCTACATGCACAGAGATTCACAGTTGTGTCAGGAAGAACAAGTACATCCAGTACCTCTCAGTGAAACTCATTTCCACAACTTACAATAGTGATTTATGCATTTTTACTTTTATTACATACTTTTTATTTGTTTTAATGTCATTAGAGTAGTAAAAATGGGCATGCACAGTGGTGGTGCCTCACTGCTGTAGTGGTGGCAGGTGGTTAGTCAATAAAGACCAAGTACATGCACACATCTCTCAATAGTATTTTATCCGTCTTTTGGGATGAACAATCGGCTAAAGAATCCCCAGGATTCCTTGCCAGGAACATATCCCCTCATAATACATTGTTTCTTTTGAAAAAAAATTAGTTGTGCAATACAATTTCACAGATGGCCTCCCAAGGGTTTCCACGATCAGAACCCTGGCAATATATGAAAACTACCTGCACTATTAAATGAATAACAATAAGACAAAGAATATATATGTTATAAGAATACAGTACGGTATATAAAAAATAAGTCACCTGTAAAATAAAAGTATTTAATAAAAGAAAATGGTATGATGACTGATATGGGGGTGAGCTCGTGTGTATGTGTGTTAGGGAGGGGATGATGTTGAAATCATTGGCTGGACATACATACACACCACTTTGTGTGTGTGTGTGTGTACACAGCGATGGCACTGGTCTCTTATGCCCTATGACTGCCTAAGTCAGATAGTGTGATTCAACCCAGAAAATGATAATTTATAAAACAAACAAAAACAAGGGAAGACTTGTACAGTATATGTATAAACATCCATGTTACTATTGATGTGTACAGCACTCACACACCCAAACATGGTCCCTCTCACACAACTCCTCCCTTAAGCACACAACCATATTGAAGCTTCATCCTATTCAAATCTTATATACACTATCTAACTAATGCATCTAACAGGCAACCAAACTATTTTACTGAAACTTGTACAGAAGGCCTGATTACTTACTACAAAAGAACACCAAGCAGTACACAGCCACTACATTATCTACAAGATTCCCTTTTACAGAGTAACCAGCATAAACATATCAACTACAAATAATTACAAGAGAAACTATTTTTTATCTTATTTTACTATACTATATTAATGATCCAAATGAGACAAATACTTGAGGTGGAGTTAGCACTAAAACTGCTCCCAATTTTTTAGATGCAGTACACATGTTAAACCCCATTAAATGAATACACAAAAAAAAAAAATTTTTTTTATCCTTATCTTGCATTTTACAAACTACACATGACTAATTTTTTTTACACAGACACACATGCATATACAGTATCATATACAGGGTATATATGACAGAGTGAGACAATATACTTGTATACAGTATATAAAATCAAGCTATAATGGTGTTATTCATAAAGCATTTTCCTCCTCACCACAGTTCCGGTACATTTGACAATTATACCAAGACAAAATATTTTCTTGTTCCTTCTTATGTTCCTTCCAACTGGTGGCTTGAGATGGTGACTTTACTTGTACTGTATACCTTTTTTGTGGAGACTACTAGTCTTGTGGAGTAGCTATTAACTATATGTAGAAAGATAAAATAATAAGCAGAGAGGGACAGTAAGTTGCAGCAGGATAGGAAGTAACTTACGGAGATAGGTTGACTGGTAAGGAGTACGGCGGTCGAGGGTGGAGGTGGAAGTGTAAGTCGTGTTCTTGTCATCGGGTTCATACTCGGGTCCTGTAGGGGTTTGCGCACTCAACATTATCTACTCAAGCAATATAGGTTGTGGTGTCTACATAACTTAAAATCTATCTTTCTGTTCTATAGAGTTCTGGAATTTCAAAAGTGAAGTCCATCATCAATGATTTCAAATCATAATTTCATCATTGAAACTAAATCTTGAAAAAGTTGACACCACCACCACTGTGAGAGCACCTTGATGGGGATAACACTCCAAGCTTTTAACTACACCCACAGAGACAGAGTGGCCAACTGCTAGTAAGCAAAATGTGGAACATTTGAAAATCACAATAAGAAGCTCAAGTTTCTTGAATATATTATTGCTTTAACGTTAAAAATTAAATATCATTCCATTATTATACAGTATTTGCATTGTACATGCCAAGTTTTGTTCTGCTATTCTATTCTTGTTATATTTTGTCAGGATCTCCACTGACATATTTGTTTCAAGGACTGAAAATACACTGGAAGGAACATGAGTAGCACTAAATTAAAACTATTGATGAAGCAGACCACAAGAACCAACTAAACCTAACTTACTCTAATCAAAGCTAACCAAATGTACTCTGTGGCTATCAGGCTACATGCTAGCTTGGCTTTAGCTGGTTCGTGTTGTCTCCATCAAAAATGGTTTTACTGCCAGTTTTTGTCTTTACCCATCAGATTATATTATCTAGATCAACCTTCACAAATCTGTGGAATTCCTGTCAAAAATATCAAGAAGGAAGAAGATGGAGCTAAACTTAACATTTAACTTTTGTTTTCAAGTACAACATAAAAACTATCAGTGATATATGACATCTTGTTTTTGTGATTTTATGCCACATTATTTCATTAAGCAATTTCTTAACTTGTTATATAAAATTTGCAAATTAATATACAAAAAAGTTAACCAATATTTTTTATGGCCACTTTTTCTAGTGATATTATAATCAAGAATCATACTGGAGCTTATCATGTGTACAATAACGTTAAACTTCAACAACAAGGTAAAGTAAGTACAATTCAGTATGAGGATCTGGTATTGTGTTAAGCAATTAAACATAGTAACTTACTGTTGTGTTAAAGCTACAAATTTCAAATGCTCCAAACACAAGATTTTAGTTTAAGCCACAGACACATGGACGCTAGTGACATGCAATGCACATCACAATTTCCAATCACTGTAAGTAACCACAACCCAAAGAAAACTATTAAACAGATTACAGTAATATGTACTGTAAATTTTTAAATAAACTTTTTTATATGAAATCAGGAAAAAATTATATACAACACAGTGCTGAGAAATAAAGGATTTGCCCTTCCTTGCATAAAGTGTTCCAGTCATGAAAGACACCTGTCATCTGTCACAGAGGATATACCTGTTCAAATTATCATCATTCATCAAATAGAAAAAAAAATAGGAGATGGAAACAAATGGAAGAGTATTCAAACTGACCCCCAAGCATTTGTAAAATACCTCCTCATCATTCCCAGTACAGGTAACTATCTCACTAGAAGAGACACAAGTGACAGAACACTTTGGGTGCTCTATTACTGAGGTAATTTCACCATCTTCATGATGGAGTCAGTTAAGGCCTCAAAACTGGTCACGTAAGAACACCAAGACGTCTTGATATTTAGACTGTTAATTGCACTCTAATATGATATTATGAGATAAATATCCTATTACTTTATACTTTAAGAGCATGAAAGTTATGAAGTTCAATTGTATGATAGATGGCTAAAAAAAGATTTTCTTCTCATTCAATTGCTAAGAGTACTAGGAGGAATTCTGGGGTGTTTAATACTCATTTCATATGAGGCCACTGCCATAGTAAGGGCACAAGCTGCCAAAATCAAGTTACCACCACAGCAAGTTTCAACATGGTTTTCTTCATCACAAAGTGTGTCATATGTAGATGACCCAGCACCTGTTGTGAGTGAAAGTGAGGCGAGTGAACCCGAGGCTGGGCCGTCATGAGGCTGTAAACGCCCGTGCAGGCCTCACACGGGGAAGATTATGTTGCATAAAGGTTTCATAATGAAGGTATGACCAGCAAGGCAGGTAGGCCCCCAATGTGCTGATGGGTGTTTCACGAGTTGCCTTTTTCTCTATTTTTAAAAAATTTCACTTGTGCCCTTACTATTGCAGTGGCCTCATATGTACGGTACACTTTTATGGGGACCATTAGGATATCTGGCAGAAAATTTTTTTTTTTTTATGACATCCATCACACATTAGATCTTCATTCATCATGTATATTACAACCTTACTTTTCTTAAGATTCTCTACCCTGAATGTTTTTTTAAGGGATTGACAATGAGACAGAGAAATGACTGAGAAAGAAAATATATAATTCAATGTCTGATGTGTGATTGTAAGATTGAAGGACCCATACTGTACATCATCCTGAAAATTTAATATGATTGGTAGGTATTACATTCTGAAAATTCAAATGAAAGAAAATTATCTTTGAAGAAAATGTACTCTCAGTTCCCTCTAGCAGAATTTAGGGTTCATGAATCATCCACAAAGACATTACTCTGAAATTTAACAATAAAACCAAATTCCATTAAAATAATTACAATTCCTGGAGTTCATTACTGTATGAGAGAAGGAGTTCACAAGAAGAGAAGGATATGAACTTGGGCTATATTGTGCTCCTATTCATCAATGGATGATGATGGATTGAATTCTAATGGCACACATACCAAGAAATTATTAGAAGAAAAGATAAAGTGAAGAAATGGATCATCTGGTGTATAGGGGATGGCAGGAAGACATTGGGGACTGGCTGTTGATGATATGAATAGCTTTGGATAACATTCTGTAATTTTTTTTTTTAATATAATTTGTGTAGTGGAGGCCCATACCATCCCACTAGAGAGAGCAACATTCTTTGTGAGAGTACGACTGTTGTAATGGGTAAGAAGTTTTGTAAAGGTAAGTACACTCTATACAAGCCATGAAGAGGATGCCTATTATTCTGATACAATCTTTCTAATGTTGGATGTATGGTGGTTGCAGGAGAGGTTACTGATTAGAGTAAGACCAATGATATTGGCATTGATGACTCAGAAAAAGGGGATGTTACTGAATAAAAATGGATATTATTAATGGTTATACTGGTGAGACAAAATGAGCATGTGTTTTGGTGGTACTGAATGTAACTGATACTTATATTCCACTATACTCTGGACCCAAGATCTGTTTAAGGAAGTTTTAGAATTTAGATGATTTAATACGAGACTAAAATAGGTGCGAGTATTAGAACAGTACGATAGTTTTAAAGTATATTAGTATTATCAATGCAGGAGTGTACTGCTGTAAGGAATGGTGGGCAGATCATTAACACAGTATAGATTAAGAAGACGGAAGAGGCAAAAACTGTGTCTAAGTTGCATTAGTATACATAGGAAGGTAGTTAGAATGTGAATCATCCGTGAATGAGGCAGCTGGAGATGAGAGATAATGTAAGACAAGCAAAATTGTATGAGCAATTGAAAAAAATTAAAATACAAAGAAAATTCATACATAAGAAAATAAAGAGATGAATTGGAAGTTGCAGATGTACTATAATTTTTGGCTTAACAAATGGTAGTTTATCCCTCAATAAAACTTTAGACAGTAAATGCACTCCTACAGATTAGTCAAAATTACTTACAGTTCAGTTTACATCCATGGGCCCAGCAGATTTGTTTGGGTGCTACTTACTAAGGTCTTACTAGAGTTCACTTATATCATACACACCTTATATTTGGTACAGTTTACCTTTCTCACCTGTGAGAGTGCCAGTGTATGAACTGGAGACTGTACACGTACTGATAGAAATTAACTTGCGAAACAAAAATATTTCAGAGGCTTTAGTTAAAAACACATCCATGAGTAACAATTTTCCTAAAATAGAAATTAACACTGACAAATCAACAGATGACAAATACACGTTGTGGTGTTTTTCTCACGTCTGTGAGAGGATTTTCTTATAAAAAAAAAAAATGTTATACGGTTACCAACTTTGTCCTAACCTGTATGGTTAATAATGGCTGCATGATTTGGCGAGCTGCTGCGTTCACCCTTGTCAAAATTCTTAAGTTCAAGATGATCATGATGAATCCACAGGTCTGGAGGCTGCACCTCAGGTTTATTACTCTTGCTGCAGCTGCCAACTCTGTAAATGTATTACACAACAGTGACAAGTGAAAGAAGAGTTGTTGATTAGTAAAGGTAAGAATACATGTGTGAAATTTAGTAAATACTGGAATTGTAACAAGAGTTAAAAGAACTCCTAAACACCCATTTACCTTTGGTCAGTATTTCCATCTAACGTTCGTGTTCAGTTAACATCTGTTCCACACAAGCACACACACATTTCTTATTTTTCATAAAGCTCTTTTACATATACAGTACTGTTATTTTAAAATAAGTTCCTTTCCTAATCATCAAGTTCCTTCCTAACCTATTTGTTAACTTCTTAACCATCTGTTGCTCTACACAAGGTGTAAAGTACAACTCAATCGGCTACAATAAGCCTAATAAAACTTGAATGTAAAACCTAAGTTTCAGAGCAAAATTCATTACTGGAAATGCACCACTAAAGTCAGAGGCACCTGTTAACACTGATACAGTACAGTATATATAAAACCTAAATACTTACACATTACTGGGTCGTGGCTGAGGCTTGACTCTTCGACAGTAGATTGCTGCAGCTACAAGAGCCCCTATAAGAGTAATGGCTCCAGCCACTCCTGCAATTACTAGCACAATCAAACTCCCTCGGTCCACAAACCAGCCTGGTGGTTCACCAACACTTTTTCCCACTGCTGAAAATATAAGATACTAATACTTAACAATAGTACAAATGAGGAAACTCTACTATGCTGACTGCTAAATAACAATATTGTATACTGTATTGGTAAAGTAAGATTATGATATAAAATTATATGGTAGAACATCAAATACATGTACTAGAGAAAATAGGTCATACCAGGAAGTGTGGTGAAGTTGCCCACAGAAGAGAAGGGACCAAAACCTTTCACATTTCGTGCCTGCATTTTATAATAGTAAAGAGTTGATGGAGTCAATCCATGAACTGTGAAAGTCATCCGATCACCAAGTACTTCTTCCATTACCCAATCACCTGCTGCATCTGTTGTGTAGAATATCAAGTATCCTGGAAATGTTCATAAAAATGTTAGAAGAGGAAATAATCACTCCAAAAAATTTCAACCTACCCGGTATCTATGTAAAATAAAAATACTTGTTGTACTCATATTTATACAAAATAATGAAACCAAAATATTTCCCGAGTAAAACAAAATTATAAAATAAAATTAAAATTTTAACTGACCAGATGACACTAAATATTCTGTAGTAACTGCCAATCCATAAAAATAATAACTACCAGACTGTTATACAATAATTTTTTTTTAGTTTTCTTGGGTATGAAGACTTTAACAAGTCGAAGCTCAGCTCAGTACTCAAATATGACTTTGATCAAAAGAATATTAAAAAGTAGAAGTAACAATAACAAACCTAATTTATCTTTTATCTTTCAAAAGTCACATTTTTGTAGTGGCAGTTAAATTATCCTTATAGTTTAATGATTAGAGAGGTTCCTATAAAACCCCAGTCACAATAACACGCATGCAAGCACGCACGTACAATGAGGCAAGCTCCTTCCTACTCTTGACCTGTAAGTACTGTATAATATACATTCCCTCTTTCTTACCAGTAATTTTGCCATTATTTTGTTTTGGTGGCTGCCAATTGAATATGGTTGTAGAAGGCTCATCAGGGATAGTGACAACAGTAACATCTCTTGGTGGAGAAGATGGCCGTGCCTCCAAGGTTTTGTTGGAAACTACAAGACTCCACGGAGATTCACGTCGTCCCTGTTGAAAAATAAAATCAGGCTTCAACCACGAGACCTATTTACTCTATATGAGGATGGTGCCTACTGGTTTGTAATGAGCTAAGTTTATAAAGGGCTGGGGTATAAAAACTATAGAGGTAAATAAATGGATCAAACCTTTAAATAATACTGAAATAAGATACAGATGAACTAAAACTAAAATATAAGTCAAAGGTCAAAATTAAGGCTGGAAAAAGTTTCATCTATCCACCTTTTACAGGTATCCAATATATGCAACACATGATTGCAGTGTATGTGTAATATTAAGTGTGGTTAAAAGAATCTATAGAAACACTTTGTAAGATATAAGCTACTCCACTTACACAAAGCTATAGGACTGCAAATTCTAATTCATTCATAAACAAGAGGATGCACTTTAAGATACCAAAGTGTGTATAATCAAAGTCTGCAGAATATTTGTTGAGCAATATTAATATACTGTGGAAATAAGAAGAAAGCTTGAGATGTGTTTGATGACAGATGTTTTCTTTGAACACCTACCATAATTTGTAATTTGTCAATGGGGCATACTGTAACTGAATTTAAAATCAATGACTCAAAATATACAGGCAATACGGCCAACTATACAGTACATTATGTATAGAATATATTTCAAGTTTGAGATCAACCTGACAGAAACTGTAGGACTAGTTATGTTAACAATCTTTATGAGATGTATGAACTAGACATGGGGGTTGAAGCTAAGCCTCCAGCTTTGAAGCCAAAGCCATTGGAAAGTCACAAAGCCAAAGTCAACAATTTAAAGTCATGAAGCTGAAGCCAAGGCTTTTCAAGACTACATGAAACTTTATCACCATTATTTATATAATAGGTTTATACCCACTTCATCTACATTCATTTTGTCTACTCTGAAAATGTCACATACCGGGTACCCGTTATTCCCAGAGTATCTACAACCAGTTAATGATCTCTGAAAATCACTTTACACAATTATTGTTACTGTGCCTCAATGTTACAATATATCATATAACAGTTATATTCTCCTTTTTAGTTTTTTAGTGTTTTGTCTGAAGAACAACGGGCATAATACCTACAGAGTAAATATAATTTGAATGGAATGTAGACCAAATGAGAATAGTAGCCATTTCAAGAGTAGATGCAGTGGGAATAGACACAATGGGAAGTAGACAAAATGACATGTTACCATAAAATATACTGTACTGTATTACTTTACATGTTGATGTGAATACATATGACATTCTAAGTTGCAGTAAGGCTTTAAGGTAAGATGAATGTTATTGGGGTAAGTTCTGACTCTCTCTTTAGATTGACAAAGGTTGCATGTAGTAACAATTATTTATCTTTATAAGTGTTAGTTTCTTTGTTGTTTTATTTTATTCATTATTCATCACCATTAATTTTATTCTTTCATTCATAGTAACAAATTATCTTTAGATTTTCAAAGGTGCTGTCGGTCAGTCAACAGCATCTGGGGCTGAGAAGACAGGGAGACAGAGGTGGTAGTACTTGTCCAAGGTTCAGCTGTGACATCACTGATGCTGTAGCATGCACCTGAGTTCTCTTAGGTCAGGTCATTGTGAGAACAGGAAAGTCAGAGATCAGGTCAGCTGTGACATCACAATTTGGTCAGTATGTCTGTGTAAAGAAGAAAATTTGAAGCCAGGCCTGTGGTTTCGAAGCCATAACTGAAACTTTTAAAAAGTTTTGAAGCTGACAAAAGCTGAAGTCGACTACAGCCCTAAATCTGGTATGACCATATGTTTGAATAGATGGACAGGCAGGTAGACAGGGGTGACACTTCATGCCCCCGTCTGAGGGGGTATATAAATAAATCTATACAAGGGTATAGTGACTTGCATACAGTAAACAGTAACAGATGAGCTCATAAAGTAATCAAGCAGGATGCTGACTCACAGGTCAAGCTGCAAGAGTTAAAATATAGTTCCGGCAACAACTCCAAATACACTGTAAGTAGTCATTAGATGCAAATAAAGCCTATTTTCTGACTGACAAATAATCCTTACCTTTGTAGTTTTAACTGCAAACTCGTATATTGTGGAAGGCTTGAGATTGTCAATAAGGCAGGTAACATCTGTGGCATTAACATATCGAAATCGAGGGCTGGATGATGAAGCCGAAGCAAATGTTGTGTATCGAACTGTGTAGTATCTTGTGTCACTTATATACTGAAAATATATATATATATATTAATTTGCAGCATAGATCACAACCTAATATCTTATGATACAAAAAATCTTCATCTGATGTGGACAAATACTAAGCAACTGGCATATGACTCTTGGGTGCTGCTACTAGTCATTAACTCCTGAACATGTGGCCACTAAGTAAGACACTGAGTTAGAATCTACCTATTAAACGTAACTGTTGACAAAGGAGATCACTGTAGCTAGAAATGCACTATTATAGCTAATACTCAAAAACAAAAATGTGTTAGTAGTTTGCATAATAGGTATTAATTTATTGTAAAGTCAATCATTTAAAGTAATAAAGGTGGCCACAAAACCTGAGGTGGTACAACATGTCAAACAAAGACCTGGAAAGTTCTGATAAACTACTAGAGCTAAGATACAATAAACAGGCAAATTTTTCACTAATTAGCATCACTGAAGTACCTTTAATTAACAAAGAAAATAAAACAAATAAAAACCTTTGTTTCAAAATTAAATCCTGTAAATTATTGGAAATAGTAATTACAAACCTGATTACGATTAAGTGTGGTATCTGTCCACTGGAGTGCCACTGTAAAAGGAGTGAGGACTACAGCCTTTAAACCTACGGGTGGTGTCAGTGTTGCAGCAACAGCCTCATCAGGAGGTCGTGTTCGAACCTGTTCATACACTGGCTGTCCATCTCCAACGTTGTTAAAAGCACGAAGACTGATAACATATTCAGCATTTGGTTCTGCAATAAGGTAATCTCCAGTTATAGGTTTTTGTGCCAAAGGTTTACAGCGAGTTGTTCTTTAGATAATCTCTAAGATTCTTAAATACTTTTTGTTGTGAGGAATAACTAAAGAAATTATACTGAGGAAGTATGTACAATAAAACACTTGCATGCACAGTATTTTTTATACTGGGCACAATAAAGTACTGCATTTAGACCAGACTTATAATTTTATCCTTTAACCTAATCTCCTCAACATCAATCCATTTGTTCCAAGCTATAATGAAAATTACAAACTACCGTACATTTAAACTTATTGAGTTCCTCACTTATTAGACAGTCTATATAGATTTTTTTTAAATTATACAAGCCTTTTCCTACTGCAGTACTGTACAGTGAAATAGGGATGTGAAAGTGCTGTTCTAACTATTGGTATTCAGTAGCAAGAGGGTTATTCTATTTCCCTGGCAGACAGCTAATCCAAAAAAGGATTGTTCCATCATTGACAAGTTCAAATGACAGTGTACTCAATCTTCTGCTGCTAACTGTGCAAGGGTTGGTGTGTTACAAAGAAACCAAATCCTTCCCTCTGATTGGGAATCAAGTCAGTTACCCCTCATTAATAAGCTGAACACTACCCACTGAACTATGAAGCATTACTATAATCAAACAGAATGAAAAATACAATATCTAAACATGGCAAGCTAGGTTTAATGTTAAAATTAATATAATCTTACTAAAGAGAGAGAAATATAGTATAGACATAAGAGGGGTTACACTGGGCAACTGTGAGGACTAAAGCAATCTAGAGAACTGGATACTATTTTGAGAATTCATAAACTGCAAAAAAACCTTTGTTAATGAAAGTACATTTCCTTTACCTAGTCCTTCTATCACATAACTTCTTTGTTTGTTGTCCACAATCTTGGAGTAAACATCAGGTATTCCACGTCCCCATCCAATTGTGTATCCCCGCAGCATCACATTATGAAGAGCTGGGGGCTGCCACCGAACCCTTATTTGGTCTGTCAGGGCAACAGCTGTAAGAAAAATTTAATTTTTGTTTTAATAATTCTATTAGTCTTATCTGATTTACTGACTCAAATTGTATCACAGTTAATTTCTTTTCACTACTGAAAGGAAATACAAATTGCAGCAGAAGCTACTGGATATCTGTTCTATTCAGAACTATTGAGTCCTTTTATAATAATACAATGTGAATAATCATTTACCACTGAACATTTCCCTGTTATACTGTTTTATTCATAAATGTACAAAATAATATCTTATTTGTCTCAAATTAAATAATTATCCATATCAAAACAAGCAGATATTACAGGAAATGTCTCTCTATAACTAATGTTTGTATAAATGACTCTTGAGTTAAATAGAGCAATATATCACACAACATTTTAATGTTCTATTTTAAGGCAACATATAAAGAAGATGGATATAGTCTCTTACCCCTCAGATTGATAGGTTTCTCTGGCACACGATTTTCATCTAGGTCATTGGCAAATGTCTCAGCTTGATTCCAATGTGTGTATGGCCCTGTACCATTCACTGTGAGGGCTGCCAACTGTAAAACCACAAAAACAGCTACTGTTAGTATTATAAATAGAGCAGGATAAGACATAATTACTGAAATATAAGGTAGAGTAAGTCCTCGCTTAACGTCGAGGTTACGTTCCTGAAAATGCGACATTATACGAAACAACGTTAAGCAAATCAATTTTCCCCATAAGAAATAGATAAAATACGGGAGTTACGTTCCTGAGCCTCTCTTTTCCCCATGAAATACATTACATATAGAGAAATTCAATGGCATTTTTTATAGAAAATAGTATTGGTACTCACTGATGGGGAGAGTTGGTGAAGTGAGTGTGTGGTGGGTAGTGGAGTGGAGGATGAGGGTGGGTGAGGAGGAGGATGGCGGGACAGTATTGTATCAATATCCAATATTTCACTTTTTTTTTTTTCCGGGCATTAGCCCACCCAGGCACATGTCATTTTATAATGATCAATATCAAGGCCTGGGGACGAAAATATTATTATATTATTATTATTATTATTATTATTATTATTATTATTATTATTATTATTATTATTATTATAATAATAATACAAATAAATAACAATTATAATAGAAGAAAATAATAATACTAATAAAAATTAATAAAAGTAATAATAACAAAAAGAGCCATAAAAAAAATATCAAGAGCGAGAAATAATATGTGTATTGTACAGGGGTATGTTGTGTTGTCAAAGAGAAACAATTGAGACCCTGCAATTGTGTGTAAATGAGGCAGAAAGTCAGATCAGCAAATTGGAACTTGGTCACAATTTTTGTGATGTCATATGGCAGCAGGGTCTACCATTAGGCAACACATTATGCTTCCAATATCTTCCCAGGCGATAGTACCTCCCTGTTTGGTAGCTGCCTACTACTTAACTCATTAACAAATAATCTTTGTATAAACACAAGTATTACACATACCTTAATAAAGTATTGAGTGCTCTTCTTCAAGTCTGTCAGAGCAAAGAGTCTTCTGTTTCCATCTGTGGTCTTGGTCTTGGTCTTGATGGAGCCACTTTTCCCTTTCTCCTTATAACGGATCTTATAACCTGTTATAACACCATTCTGGTGCTCAGTTGGGGGTGGCTCCCACCTTATGATAAGACTCTGAAGAAAGTGGAATCATTATACTTTTCAATATATATATATATATATATACTATATATTATTTATTTATTTTTTCTCCAATGCTTACAAACTTTATATATGCTAATCCCTTATTTTTAGTGGGTCCACCAAAAGGTTATTCTGCCATTAGCTGGCACACCTAAAAAGGTGGACAAGCATCCTCCCAAAGAGGATGTGTAAACCCAATAGTTCCAAAATATTAAGAATTAAGGATTCAGCACTTGTCCAGTCATCAGCATCATAGCAGTAAAAGGGTTGTATGCATGAAGAAAAATAAGGAAGATACGAGATGTAACTTACTCAATCTACTGAGAACAATAAACACAATAAAACACAACTTATATACAAGTTTATAGGATAATTATGGCCTTCAAAACTGTATCATTGTTACCCCAACACAGTAAAGAAGTCATTCTATAGAACAAAGCAGATTTCAGCTTACTCTTGAGCTAGCTGCCTCAACAGTCACATTTTGAGGTTCTCTTGAAGGCATATCAGAATATGTTCTGGCAGTAACCTCGTGGGTGGCATCCCCAGCACCATTAGCATTAACAGCAACAAGCCACACACTGTACTCAGTAAACTGATTGAGTCCTTGGAGATCATAAGATGTACCGGTGACCTCTATTTCATGTTCTTCAGCCGAGCCCACCTAAAATAAAAATTACTGTATAAGAAAATATTTAAATCTAAATTTGGCAAATTTAAACAGATCATTTATTAAAATGAAGATGCTGTGGAAGACAAAGAAAACTGAGAAGTAAATGGAACTTCTCGATGGTTCAGTGATGAAGTAAAACTCTGATAACATGTCAGTCAAATGTTTAATTTTAACATTAATCTTCATAATTATTTACAAAACACCCCCAATTAATTATCCTGGAATTAATAGATGTAGCAAAGGGGATTTAATTTCTATTATGCTGTACATGTATTTTCATGCATAAACATGGCTTTGTTCAACTTGCTTTGTTAAATAATAATACAATGATTAAAAGGAAAACATTGTTCATGGCTGTGCCTCTGCTAGCCTGCTATGATCAGTTGTTTTGTTAATGTAAAAAATAAGAATAAAACATAAATAAATCAGAAGGAAAGTGTACTGTGCAATGAAGATGTTTTAGGCAGAGAGCAGGTCTTCTGATCATACTGAGAAAATGGAAAAGGAAATAAAAAAAATATTGTAGAGTAGTTCAGAGGGGAATAATTGGGAGAAGAGGAAAAGACCAAGAAGGTGACACAAGGATCGGATGAAGGTGCTGGCACCCAGAAACTACCAGTGTGCAATAATGATTAGAGAATTTTTGGGATGGACAAGCTGCTGATAGGTGACGCTGAGTTTTGGATGCAATGGGAATAAACCAGATAAAACACCTTGGGACCTTGATGTAAAAGAGGATCACCGAAGCAGAACACATCTGTTACATGTGTGAGGGAATGAGTAACTTCCAATGTCAAGAAAATAGTGTTTGATCTTGGATCTGGTTAACCTAAATTACAGTGGGTTAAGTCTTGTAAAAGTGGGAAAATTATTTCAAAGTAGCCCTTGACAACCCATTTTAAAATACAGTAGGGTCTCAGAGTACGTGAGGGTTACATTCCTGGGATCCCGCATAAGTGTGAATTCATGTATATTTGGGTCCCCCTTGTATATACTGTATGTATAACCTCTTTTTTATACAGTACTGTGGTAACCGACATACAACTTCAGAGTTCAATACGCCACTCCTCAGTAAGTCCAATACTATCTTGAATTTCTCTTCAAAAGTTATCACAGTACAGGTATGTGCTTTTTTCTTTTTCTCACTCACCACCACGAGCACTGCCACCAATTTTCCTCTTAAAGGCCATGATTGCAGTAAAATTCACCAAACACAAACACCTAAGAGATGTTCATGGAACAAATGTGTGAGAGAGATGGATGCCTTGGCAATAATTTAACCTTAAGTACCAAATGAACACAAACATTAAACCTAATGTACCATGCAAACACTTTAAATGTACAGTAGCTAAAACAACTATCTGTGCACACTTTGTGGGAAACAATATGAGACCATGGATGATAAATTTTGGTATATGAGGGTTATCACTAGTCACACGTAAAATTTTGGAGCATATCGACCCCCACCTGCGCAGATAGTTGTTTTAGCTACTGTACAAAAAAACACTCAAACCATCCTCTAGGCAATGTGACACAGTTCAGACAGGCAGTCACTCAGTCAGAGACATGTGTGGCAGTTGCCATGCTGTGCTGTGTGTATGCTGCGAGGTCACATAGAAGAAGGGAGAGTGCTGTTGCGTGGCGAGTCAGCAACACAGTTACAGCTCACTGCCTCAGTACATACGTTCACTTCACACCCATACATACCCATGCTCTTCGTTTTTCTTATTTTATAGTTTTATATTATATTTTCTTTGTTCCTAAACCACATCAGAGTATTGTGATTATTTATTATAATTTTTTCCACAAACAAATAAGGACAAGTGATAAACACTCTGAGCTAGCGAGAGATGCTGGGTGGGCTGACTAGCGTGAAAGCAAGAGCGGTTCAGGGGGTCAGACACATATAAGCGGGGTCATGTACAGTATTACGGAAACATGTACTCTGGTGTTTTACTGTAATACAATTATTAAAAAAGTCCTTGAAACATCATATTTAAATTTACATTTCAAACACATGATACATACCTGCATATAATACATTGTGAATCCAGTAATGGGTGTCTTAATTGCTCGTGGATATGACCAGATGACCTGTAAACTTGTTGGTGAGGTAGGAATAACTTTCAGATCTTCTGGTGCTGATGGTAGGTCAAGATCAGGCTTTGTGTATACAGGCACCTCGTCACTAGATGCTCCAACTATATCATTTGAGGTATGGGCCACCACCCGCACCAAGTAGTTGCTCCCAGGGATGAGGTGACTAATTTGTGTTTTGTATTCATCTAAGCCCTCACTGGAGGAGCTGGCACTAACATTCTGAACTCGCTCCCTGTTGTTGATACCAAAAAAATTATGTGATTTTAAGAAACCAATTTTTATATTAACTTCAGGTTATATGGACACACACTGTATATTTAATACACCAAAATCACATTTCTGGAGATTGAGAAAAATTTTATTAGAAAATATATTTTTTTCACTAAATCAATGGTGATAAGGACAAAACATATTATACATTACCTAGGGGAGCCCTCCTGCCTATAAAATACTGAATATCCGACAATATGATCATTGTTTTTCTTAGGTTCATGCCAGGCTAGAGTGATGAACCTATTACTCGCAATTATAGCCTGGAGGTGTCTGGGGGCTGATGGAGCCATGGCATGACCTCCACCAATAATATCCATGGAGTCATCAGCACCACTACCATCATCTGGTGTTGACCCACTCTTGGGGACACCTGTTAGATATCATATAAACAATATATTATATTTTTTGTTTCTACATTACAGTTCCTGAGCCATAAAGTTTCTTCACAAAAATTACACATTAACAATAGAGTTCTGGCTTTTGTTTCAGGTCTCTTATGTCAAAAAGAATACAGTATGGTTTTGACAAAACTACTTTTAATTTTAATAAGCAGACAATTAATGAATAAATTATAAGAAATATCAATAAGGCAAAAAAATATAATTTTTCTGATGTAAAACAACAAACAGAATAAGTATAATAACTACTCTTGTATATTGTACATAATTTAAAAAGATAACTTACCTTGCAACATTGGGAGACATAATTTAGGTGGAATGAAAGTACTGCTGCACAAGTAAATAACATCTTGATAAGGAAAGGATTTCAGAAAAAAAAATTATATACTGTACTTTCATACTTATTTATTTTGGTTGGATATTGGCAGTTGCATGAAAATTTTTTAGCCTGAAATCCTGACCTTAGTACAGCTACAGTTCATAACTACATTTACATTAATACAGTAACTACATAAGAACAAATGGAATAATCATGAAAAGAAGGCAAAGTTTTCCAACATAAGACCCATCTCCCTTAATGCCATGCAGGGATGCACATCAGCTTCCTATGTGCATCATGTACTGGTGACCACTTCTCTTGTGCACTTTTATTTGTAAACTATAGTATACACCTGTGCCTACTTCATATGACTGCTGTAAAATTTTACCCACAAACTATATATCTGAACCCACTTTTCCTAGTTATTATGCCTTTTTATTCATTTGATATGTGGTCTGTACACTTATCCACACACATCATTCATTTGTATTTTGTAGTTCTACTGAGGTCATGGCAGATTTGCAGTTTTGCCTAAATTTGTATGAAAAGGGTAGTTTTGCAGTAATGTTAACTTGTGTTTTGACCCTTAGCAAGGCTTGAAAGTCCTTGTTTTTGTTTGCTTATGAACACACTAAATGGAATTTTGTTTGGTTGTTTTATTAATTCAAGATGGACTGGTTCTCATTACGAATTCCATATTTCCTTCCATCTCAAACTAAATTGTAAAGAGTCAAATACAATATATTCTTTAATCTTATTTGACTCTAAAATCCTTGGAGTGCAAAATAAAACGTTTTAATTACATATGTTTTGATAATAATACAAGGCAGATTCTTTTCCAAAACTCATTGAATTCTTTCTTTGTCAACATGTAACCTAGTATCAAGGTTCATCCAAACTTGCAAACTAATTTTAAGATATGTTTTCTACGGAAAGAGAGAGAAATATGGGCAAATATTAAGAAATACAAAAACCTGTATTGAGTATTCAAACACATGCACACATACATCCATGCACACATGTAAGCATCCACCCACACACAGTGTACTGCTTAGCAAGGCTTTCATTTGTTCATTCAAGCAAGTATGGACCAGAATCCAGGTGTCTGAATTAGAGTTTCACCTGTCCAGTACTTCTGCAAAACCACACAAGTTGTGGCCTGACAACTGTATGCTAGTGCTCAATTGACACATAAACACAACCTGTACTCATCTGTCTAGCATCCTCCACAGTAACACACACCTGCCATGTAAACTATACACCTGTGTCCTGCATTATCAATGTGACCCTTTGTTATGTACACTGTACAATCCCCAAACCATTTTTACATAACTGGTGTATATATATATACAGTATATATACTGTGTATATGTATATATATATATATATATATATATATATATATATATATATATATATATATATATATATATATATATATATATATATATATATATATATATATATATATATATATATATATATATATATATATATATATATATATATATATATATATATATATATATATATATATATATATATATATATATATATATATATATACAATGCAAGCTATTAATGTCTTTAAAAAAGAATTAATGTTCACAAATACTAGCACATGCTCTTTATGGGTTTTTTCTATTTTGTATTTCAATATGTCTCATTTGCAGTCACTTTGGAGTTTAGTTATTTATTTTTCCATGGCATTTTCCCCTTATTCCAAACATCAATTCCTTTTTATTATTCTGGTAATAGCTTACAAAAAAACTCAAAAGCTAGTTATATATACAGATGGTACTGCTAGATATTAAACCCATACCCTTGAATCACCTAATATCCCAAATTTATACAAATTTAAGAGAGATGGAATGAGTAGAGGACTGTATCAAGAGATAAGTACATCTGAGCCTTTTTACTGGTACACATTGATTGAGATTGTACATATCTCATGACTAAGCCATGCAAATATCTGTTTCTTATATTAACTCTTGCATTCTTTTAATTAATGTATATAATCCTCAACACTAATTAAGGAAGCCAAGGAGTACCTGTACTTTCCTATTCATCAATGCTTGCTTCTTGCTACTTCCTTCAATTTATTCAATATATTTCCATAGACTTCTAAATCAATGTATCAATAACAACACATCTTTACAAAACTGAGCATTCTGCTTTAGCTCCTTGATAATTGAAGCATTTGCCCTCATCTTACAATAAAGGTTATGAATTACTTAGAGAAAAATAAGATATTTCCAGAGTTAATTATAAATTCATAGAGTAAATACTGCAAAAAAAAAATCAGGACCGAGAAACAAGAGACTGAAAGAACATTATAATTTTGTTTTCTCTGGTGGAATGAGAACCACAAGTTAATTTTTTTTTATTTGGTAGACCAGTTGTTCTCCAGCATTAACTCTAAAGTAAAATAGGTAATCTGATCTGAATATCTATTGCGGAATAAAAAATCACTATAACATAACTTACAAATTACATACAGTACTACCATTCTTTGCTTAACATGGTATGTTTTCTTACTGTAATATACAAGGGAGGTATACTGTTTAATGTTTTGCAAGGACCAAGGAAGGTGTCTTATGATGCTCTTATAGATTGAGACTAGCTACATATAGTTGTTATATCCTACAGGCATCCATCTGCATCAGTTTTCCCACAGATTTCATGCACTGAACAGTACAGTATTTTGTTCATGGAGTTTTTGCTGCTTAGTATTTAATCAATATTTCAAACTATATCATAAACTTTGTAAGATGGTCAACAAACATGAATCAAGTGACAGAGACAAAAGCTATGCTACTCCCAAAAGTCACATAAAACCCATTAGTTTGGAAATGAAAATCAATAATTCAAGATGCCACAATGCAAGTAACAATTTGTATTTTTTGTTGGGGTTACTGTACACAGCCAAAAATCTTAGGTTAAGAATGCACCTTTAGAAAATTTATGCATTTCAAAAGGAAAACGTGCTTTGCTTGATGTGTTTTACAGGTACCGTACACATGTAGGTATCATGTTAAGTTGGGTATGTTAGTACTCACTTTCATATAATTCTGTGGCTGGGAGTGACTTTTTGAAATATCTATGCACGACTGTACATTCAACAAAAAGTTTATATATATTGATCAAGAATTAGTTCACATAAATCACTGACTAAGATGTGACTCACACAAACACCAGACTTGCTTAAATATATAACTTTACTTGCACATATGATCAGCTCTAGCATTATCAATTATTCATACTGAACCAACAACCAACCCAACACCCAATCACTTGCATATTCCAAGCACTGACTCACTCATTAACCAGTGTGACCAACCTTCAAGGATGCTGGTGATGGTTGTGGTGGCTGTGGGGGATGATGGCATGCTCCTTCCTGAGGGTGACCCAATACGTACACCTCATTATCAAAACACCATTCACCCATCAGTATCAAAGAATAAAATTCTTTTCTTCAGCACGAGTAAATCACATTTTACGGGAATAATTTTTATATTCAAACCACTTTCGAGAACTGAATCTACTGTATTAATGAATGAAAGCCAAACAAGTCCTATTTTTCCATCTTATAAATGTGATTTACTCAAGGAATGAGATAAAAATTTTGACCAAGTTCGAGAAGATAGCAAGATTCCATACACCTTCGAGTGCCTGTGATTCCCAAACATGCAACAAAGCTCATGCAGACAGGTCTACACATATGGATAATAATAAAGTTTCAAAATAAAAAAAAAGAGACATTCCAATGCCTATGATATTCACAGGTCCTTCATTATTATAAGTTGACAAATGGGTCATCCCATTTATTCTAATGAACACTGTCTGTATTGGTCATTTGGTGCATTATGCACTAAATTATCAACAAGCTTTATATAACAAGTTAGTAAACAGCTATTTAGTCAAAACCTTTGCAAATATATTAGAAAACTTTAAAATAAAACTGATTATTGAAGAAAGTTGTAGCAAAATATTATACAAGAAGCATATTACACAAAATAATTTTATCATCATACACATTGCCAATTTTGTCAAAAAACAGAGGCAGGTTATATTACAACACATACATATTTTTAAATGCAACTATACTTCATTCTGCATTTCACATTCCAATTAAAATAACAATAATGCAAATTCTAAATAAATGCAATGGTATTTAAAAATGTATTTAAAGTATTATGTAAAGAACAACAATTAAAATACATTCGAAAAAATTATTTGTTGGAAATTTACCCCAAATTAAGTCCACATAAACTACTTACCTGATTTTAGGACATTGAGCCGAGCCACAGCTTGTGTGTCCCCGGCAGAATTGTAGGCCACACACTGGTACATCCCAGAGTCTCCCTCCACCAGACCAAGAATTTTCAAGTTATTACCACTAACAATCTGGTGAGAGGTAATCAGCATCAATTATCTAGCAACAGAAATCTACCAGTACACACAAGAAACACACTATACAGAAGAAAATTATGATACGGTACACAATCTGTGTTAAGTTTACAAAATTTAATTCTCCTAAAATATGCTTGAAATTTAATTGATTAATTTCAGTCATAAATATAATCCACTATAAAATGCTAAAAATAATGTTGGAATGTCTACTGTCTAATGACCCCCAAACAAGGTGGCAGGGGCAAAGACGACTTCTCAGTGGGGAATAAGAAACTATAAGAGAGAAGAGTGAGCAAATGAGCAGCCAGGCAGTGGTCAAATAATTATAAAGTTTTAGTATTAACTCAGTTCTACAATATGAGTATCATGAATTTATTAATTGATAGATACAGTACAGCATAAACATCCACTACAAAACTGCTGAATAACATATTTAAGAACAAAATGACAATAAAATACTGCGGTATTTGCTGTCAGTATAAATCGCTCCTTACTCTTACTGTCAGCATCAGAATGGTCAAGTTCAAGATGGCTAAGGATACAGCACATTCATCTTAGATTACAAGTAACAGTAAAAACTTCTGTCTTCATGTGAAAGCATTTTAAGTTGATGATTTCACATTTTCAATATATTTTCAGCTAATTAATAATAGGTTCATGCATTTGTTATTGGGGTATATCTTTTCCCAAAATGTTCTTTTCGATACAATTCTAATTATCAACACAAACCTGAAAGTATTCGGTCTCAATTATCAATTCGCCATTTTTCAACCAATGGACAGATGGTTCTGGCAGGCCATACACCTTACAACCCAATTCTACATCTTCTTTTTCATGTGCAATAGTATTCACAGGTTTCCTCACAAATTTTGGAGCAACTGAAAGAAAAAATAGTTATATCTTATTAATTTTTTTTACAATATTAAGTATACAAACAGTTTGCTACAAATATCTACAAAATATACAATAGTGAGAGCAATTTGCAAAGAATAAGAGAGTGTGAGTGGTTGTTTAATTTCCAAAAAGAACCAAGATGTGATAGGATTCATTTCTTAAGTGGTTCATTACTTGAACAAGAGGCAGATAACTAAGATATACAGTACTGTATAACAACTCTGCCAGACAGTATGTAGCTTGGTAACTTGACTCCAGGATTGATGTGTCCCTTGTTAATTTACATTCTATCATAACTCATTATGGTACAGTGCTTCATCTTCCTCACCTTGCACTTGGATATGAGCAACAGCATCAACAGAATCTTCTCTGTTTTCTGCTCGACACATGTAAGTTCCTCCATCCTCTTCTTTGAGTCCTATGATCTGTAAGCTTCTTGTTGTGCCCAAAAACAAGAACCGGGTATCCAGGTCACTGTCAGAGTAATGTAACATTATATTATATCTGACTGACGAAAGGGGAATCTGTTACACAAGGATGTCAGATTACAGAGACAATGCTATATAATACAGAGATGCCTAAATTGGAGAATATCTAGAATGAAGAGGTCACAATAGAGAAATCACATAGAGAATAAAATCTCCTACATTTTAGATAATTCATAGGTAGTAAAGGGGTTCTACATGACACAGCCGATACCACATAATAATGGGGTCCTTTACACGAGATATAACCAAAATATCACAGGAGTACTTCACTCATGAGATAATAATACATAACACTGGGGCCCTACACTGTACTGAGATAACACCATACTAGCACACTCAACTCCTCCAGATATTTTGGGGGGTTCAGTCTCACACACATAGCCAGCCAGGGTTGATGAGGGGTGAATCACAAATGTATGAGTGTTTGAGCACTCTAATGCAGTATGGAACATAATTAAACTCTGAATGGCAAATTCATTCTTTATCATTTTATAATAACCAAGATTTTAGTAAAAGGTATAACAGTATCCAACAAAAGGAATCATTAGCCGAGGCAAAAATTGCCTACTGAGACCAACCCCAAAGAGACTTAAAAAATACACATGCAATCACAAGTAAATGTACATGTCCAAACTAAGAGATACCCTGCACCTCAAATAAATAAGTTTTAATAATACTCACGCCATATCTATGGTTGCACCATCTTTCAGCCACACAACTGTCGGCTCTGGGTAGCCATTTGCAGCACAGTCTAATGTAATGTTTGCCCCTACTGTGCCCACTACAGATTTTGGTCGAGCTATGAACACAGGAGATTGTGGATCACGGAGGGCAAAGGCTTCCTTTACTTGAAGTGTGGCTTGTTGTGATACCTTGGTTTTGTCTAGGCTCGTGGCTTGGCAGTAATATTCACCATCATCAGTTGTAGCTACATTCTCTATTTCTAAGGCACCTGGTAAACACAAACCATTCTTGTTAAAGAAAAGCCAGCTCATTTGCATACCTTGAATTAAAAATTTTCTCCGAAAGTAAAATAGATTTAAACCCCCCCAAAATACACTGACTGAACAGTATTGGTTCATAACACAATCAAAGAAGAGATTTAAAATACGTAATGAGCATTTTATTTTAAGCAAACAAATAAAGAAAATTTCATGGATATTGCAGCAATATTAAATTTCCTGGTAAATGTACCTCAAACTAAGGTTTTTGGTATAAAGTATACAGTAACTGTTTGTGTACAAAATAACCTGTACAATACTGTATAGTACATGTACAGTAGGTGAATACATGCCTTCTGTTTGTGAGATGATATATGTATAAATTTATTTTAAGAAATCACCATAAGAGTAAATTCAAAGGTAAAACACAAGTCTTGTAAAGTAAAAAACAAAACAAAAACAGGTCTCTATACATATATATACTGTATATATACAGTAACAAGAAGTGTTTCACAAATATGATGTACAGTAAACTGGTGTAGAACACTAATTATCAAGAACAGCTTCAAGAGGGCAACATACAGTACACCTCACACACTTTAACAAATTTTATGATGATGGTAACATGTATCATATTTTATATAAATATGTTGAAGCGATGTTAAGATACTACAGTATACTATATTATTCAGAAAGAAGCTCGATAGTTCTCAAATTGGTCAACTGCATAGTATTTACGCAAATTAATATGTACATTAAAAGAGCGACAATGTTTCAAATTAGAAGAAAAATAGGTTGAAAGACTGTTTAAGATATCATCAAGAAACAAGAGTCTCAAGATGGCCTCAATACCATGTGTCAAGGAAAGTGTATTCCAAAACATTATAGCAAACAGTTCAATGAGAACGAACGAGTGCTTAAAATTTACAACAAATTAATTGATGCATTGTTGATACTATACAATCAGGAAACCGACACATTTAGAAACTGATATACAGTTCTGTAAATATATACATACTGTATATATATATATATACCACAGTGTGTACGTGTGAGTTTTTTCTTTTTCCTCATTTTCATTTATAAATTTTTAACATTAAGTCTTCAGACATTGTGAGTAAAGTACTGTACTGTACTGTACTCACCAGATGGAAGGCGAGTCATCCTCGAGTCATGCTCCAGGGGATGACTGTTTCTGAACCACTTGATGGTTGGTGAAGGATTACCATCGATCTCACAAGGAAACCTGGCTCGCTCTCCCTCAAACACAGTCATATCCTGAGGCTGGTCCTCGAACTTAGGTAAAGCTGATGGGAAGAAACAGTTTACTGTTGATTATATATCACTTAGATATAAAATTCCTTTGCCATTACTATCAATAAATGTACAGTACTGTATAGTACATCTTAATTCAAAGTAAAACTGGAATAGCTTACATAATTGTTAAAGTGTATTATTTACTGTACAGAGTATTGTACTAGCTATCAATAAATAATCGCTGTACATCACATAAAGGACTGACGATCTTGGCAGCTGCTTTTATTTTATTTTACAGAAATTTATTGGCAGATTAATCAAAATCAAATCCTAACGACTATATTATGGAAATATTACCTGTAATTTTAACCCTGGCATATTATAATCTATTTTTCCTGGTATAAGAAATTATGTAATTGCCAAGTAACTTATTTATAATCTTAACAGAGTACAGTAATCACACTCCAGTTTGTCATACAGTACATTCATCAGGGTACTGTTTTCATTATACTGGTCACCTTAGGACAACTTCTTAATATTTATGGAAGCAGAACTTTCAATACTCTCTAAAAACTGTCATCATAACTTTTCCTTAAAATGCAAAAAAATATATTGAACATAATAAACTATTTACCGTAATCTAACCAAAGCTTCTGCCTTAATTAAATCTTTCCATCCTCTTCTTGCAGCTTCAATTATTCATATAATGGATCAACTTAAATAAAACATACAATTTTCTCTTCATAAACACTTTTCATATTCCTCATGTCTTCCTGAGTTGCAGCTGAATCAGTTTCAAGGTTCAGAGAACTCTCATACAGAGTGTCTTTATGTTCCTCCTCTGCTCAAGTATCTTTTTTTTTAATCTTACCATAAAATGTCTTTCTGTATTCATCCAACTTAAAATTCCCAGATCAATATAACCCAACTTCCCTTTAATTTCCTCATTACTCCACTGGTTCTGTTCCTCATCTCCTCTGTGTTTATTTTTACTTCACTGTGGACACAAGTGACTGGCCAGAATTCTGAGAAATTTACCACAAACTGCAGGAACCTTAAAAATTGTCTTTATGAGATTAAGATTGCACAATTATATATAATGGACATACAGTACTGTACAGTAACTGGTTTTACTTAACCTGATGTGTCACATTAGAACTTAATTCAAGGCAACAGGTTCGAACATAATCAAAAGAAACAAATGTGATCATAAACAGAGGCAGCAAATCTGAACAAATTCTGGAGTTATACAAAACGGTGTAATGTGAAGAAGAGTCTCACCACAAATTCAAGCCTAAATGTCAGACACAATTAATGTATCTAATAAAAAATGTGATCCTTTATGATCTGAGGTAAGAGATACAGATGTACGAGTAAACACATTACTGTATACTGTATTGAATACAGTACCGGGTAGATGTATCGGTAGTTTTGATAAATATCACATTTTTAGAAATACACTGTACTGTAATCATTTGTGGAGGTTGTGGGCTTAATAATAAAATTATTATGCAAAATTTGCAACTTTCGCATGAATCCTGTGGAAGTCATTAAAAATTTTTTTAGACAAATTATATACAGTACAGTACATATATAAGAAGTATCACATCACAAAAGAACAAGTACCCGGTACATTGAAATTTTGTAATGCAATACAGTATCATATCTGACCAAAATGTGGCAAAAAGCATGTGAGAAACTTCAGGCATGCCACATAGCTTGAGAGAACACCAAGACAATCACTAGGTACAGTACTACAACTTTACCACTTCCTTTACTCTTTGCTTCCAAATATTGTTACTACTTCAATACACACATAAGCTGCACTTCATGTTGTTAAATAACACCAGTGTCATCAACTCATCAGATAACAAAAGAGAAGCTACATAAACATTAAGACTGAAATTAAACACATAAAATAGTCAACAATCTACAGCTTCAAAGTACCACCAAAATGTAATCTAAAGTTACTGGTACTTTAATCCAACAGAAAATTTGTAATCTCATGCAGCAGAGGTGTAAAGTACATGCAGTATACATGGCAGGACAGCAACTCATACAATATATATACTGTACTTTATGAATCTACCAGTTTACAGTAAATGCAATGATCATTATGAGTCATAGCAGTTGTATCGCAAGATAAAATTACAAAAAGTAATAAGACATAACATCTAACATGATAGTGGAGTACATCAGCAACACTTTATTGAAGAATATACAGTACTGAAAATGATACCTCAAGACACTGAAAGAGAACATGATAAATAAAATACACGTAATAATATCAGACTGTGAGTAAAATAAGCAAAATAATAATAATCATAATAATAATCATAATTATAATGATAATGTTAACCATAAACAGAAACAAATAAACTTAACAGCATTTAAAATACAAATGAAAGCCAAGTCTTTAAAACCAATAAGCCACCATCTTTATCAGACACAACGTCAAATCTCACACAAGAGTGATCCGGGACAACACATTATCCAGTGTACTACTGAGAGAGAGATCTAATTGATACCGTAGTAGGGATAATAGTCTTAATACTGTCTATGTATATTTAGAACAGTGTACTGTGTATGAATATGAAAAATTAACTTAAAGTGTATAAATGTTATTATGCATAAATAGATAATAATGACTTAGAAAAACGGAGTCTTCTAACACAGTACCGTAAGTGACTCTGGTGTTATGAATGACCAAGGTTCAGTTTATTGAAGTTATCAGTCACGTAGACTCCGGTGATGAAGATTGTACAGTATCTGATTAACAAGGTCAGCAGTAACCTAAAGTTTGCAACAAGTGGGCTTTGGTTGATCAATGGAAGTGATGCAACAAGACTTTACCAAAATATGAAAGTATAAGTCATGCACAAGATTTAAATGTGTTATTACCATCCTCTTCCCAGCCGCCTGTTTGGAGAAGAAGCAGAGTGAGTTATGTTAGTGTAACTATGGGCTCAATAATTCCTATTCCCTGCTTCTCCAATATCCGGTAATCATCTTTTATAAGTCTAGGACACTTGTACAAAATGAGTCATAATTAATCCTATGAGAAATGACTAATCCTAGACAAAATTAATCCTATGAGACATGATTAATCCTAGGAGACATAATTAATGCTGAGACATAATTAATCCCATGAGATAAAATTAATCCTATTAAAGATAAAATGGCAAAACTTATCAGAAAGGGATTATTCATCACAGTGAGTGTGTGCTGAAAGGCATTACAGTACAGTACTGTATATAGGAGTGATTTCTGCTGAGAGCATAACCTTCATCAGGTCTTCGATGAATATCCTGTGCTCATACACTGTATCAGTATCATATTCGCAATCAGGAAGCTCCTCATAACTATTCATATACTGCATAATATTAGTATAAATGTACAGGTATACACTTTCAAACAATAGGAAATTCAATTAAAGTTAATCATTTATAAATCAATCACAGTATAGTACAGAGAAACAAAAATTAGTAATAACACCATCAATTGATATCGATTATTTACTAAAAATTTATTGACAAAACATTAAAGAGGCATAAGTAACTACAGTATTCTGAGCACTACGAAATTTGATGAATAATTGTGTTGACATCTTTCACACAGAGAACTATGTACAATTGGTAAAAAACTACCATACAGGGGGTGTCCAATGATTTTCCACTGAACAGTCCCGTTGTCTCGCGAGGGTTGGTAGGCCTGAATGCGAGACATTTCATACTTAATTTGGTAGGCCGAAATTAGCTATTTCATTGACAATATTGAATTACTGGAGAATGTCAGTATGTTTACATAAATTAAACTGTATGTTATATTAAATGTTCCACACACAATGGACTACAGTAACCATGAAAGTGGATGAGTTGCCATATAGGAAAGCATTATATGTTTGGCAGAATTAGTGGATATAGTAAAGGTATAAGATTATTTTACAACCTAATTTCGAATCCGTACAGTATTTGTATTGCTACTTCTCTTTGGGCTAAGGCTACATTATGTCATTCTTTATTCGTATTGGAAAATATACCATGCTGTTCTGAAACATCTGAATAGCTCCACAGTTCATATAACAAACACATTCTTTATGTAAGATCTCAGGAAATGTTGGTACCACTAATTACGTAAATCACAATATTAGGCTGCAAGCTCACAATGTGCATTAGACATGGAGAAATGAGGCATAGAGTTCCAATCAAGTTTCAAATTGCATTAGTGTGGCAGCACTAAGTCTGACTCATTTCAGAGTGCCAATCACTTGTTTTGAGCATGTGTGGCTGAACCCATACACGCCAAGAGGGCTACCAAAGCGAGGAATGCCTCAGGGGCCTTTTTGAAACGCTTCGTTTGTATTGTCAGTTTATTTCGTGCAGGAATTGTAACGGTAGTTGTTTTACCGAGTGTACATTATGTGGACAAAATTACCATATTGTCCAAAAATATTTATACTGTAACTGATAAAGTACATTTAGTATTTTTCTTATAGCCTCAAAGGTTTTCTTTTTAGTCATAAATTATATTACTCTATTATACATAAATTTTCAAAGAAAGTTTGTATTTGTGTGAACAACAAATAATGTGCTTCCTACAAAGTGTTCTACGGGTGAATGCTTCAAGTACTGATTACTAAAAGAGAATATCAAACACTATTCTACACTTGGTTTCTTAAAAAGGGTCAACTCACTACTATTCAAGGAATGGGATTTCATGGAAATTATACAATCTGGTTAGTAACAAACACTAGGTACAGTATTTATTTCCACAAAACAAACTTTTTACTTTCTGAAATACTGTACAAGGTATTAGAGGTGAGGACTATTGTTTTCAATACTCTTGTTACAGGTAATAAAAAAGTCTAGTAT
Organism: Homarus americanus; assembly: GCF_018991925.1. Classification (NCBI taxonomy): domain Eukaryota; kingdom Metazoa; phylum Arthropoda; class Malacostraca; order Decapoda; family Nephropidae; genus Homarus; species Homarus americanus. Next base: position 5,131,438 of record NW_024742238.1, on the reverse strand, counting down.
AAGTGTGTATTATAACAACTGCTTATTTTATATCGGCACTCACCTACTATACTAAGCCTGGCCCTCGTTGATATAATGGTGCCAGTACCAGGTGATGATGCCACACACTGATAAATGCCTTCATCAGTCTGCTCTGTCCTCGGCCCATTCACCCAGGAGATGTGTAATGTGCCATTGGGAAGGATAGATCTGGGAAGGGGTACACAGTACAATACAGTATCTTCAAATCATCAGGAAATCAAGTTTGTGGAACATGAGTAATGAACTTCTCCTTCCTCGTCATCAACTCTTAGCATATTCTTTAATGAAAAATAAATAACCCGAGTTATAGGAGTTTAATAATGCAAGGATAATACCACAATGTGCTGACTCTGAGGCAAATACTAACTCATAAAACTTGTCTTTATTTAGACTAGCTACATCTCAAATCATATAATTACATAAAAACTTAAATTAAGTTTACCCCAGGTTGTTCAAGTAAAGAAACAAGTGGATGTAATGTTACTGGGAATTCTATACTGTACCATGTGTATGACAGTCTACATCAAGACCCTGTTCTGGTGGTCTTAACAGTGTGGTGGGTATGGGCAACCATTAAACTTAAAATTACAACATCAAACACTACATTTTTAATGGACTCTTGAACAGTAAGGATTTCAACATTAAAAGTTAAGAAAAAGGACATAATTACAGCAAAAACAATCCTACATCCATAATCTTAATCAGGTGTTCACACTAAAACCGTAGGTTATGTCCTGTACTAAATTCTGTGTACAGTACTGTACCGGAACTATACTGTAATTTTTCTGCTGCAAACAATGTTACAGGTACCTACTAGTGTTTGGTGTATCTGAAAAGGTGTCAAGTTGTCAAACATGTCAGTCCATAAGGATTTCCTTGTGAAAAATGAGAGCAAATGTGGTTTCTAAAATCAAGGGTACACTATGTAAATGTTCAGTTTAGCTCCACCAAACCACCACCTTTTTTCCTTTACCTTTTTCAAAAGATCATTACTGTACTCATTTACTCAGGTAAGGCTCTGCTGTATTGTATTTGACTTCCTAGGGACAGAACTTACATGCGAGAGTCACTCGAGGAATCTACAGGAGAGTTATCTTTTCGCCATGTAAGTGTTGGCTCCGGATATCCATTAGCCACACAATGTAGCCACGCTGGTCCTCTCTTGCGTACCACTGTGTCCACTGGCTCAAGAGCAAAGGATAATCCGCTCCATAATCCATCTGAAACGGAAAATTTAATCTATTCAGTACAAAAGAAAACCTCTATATCCTCTTATTTCTTCACCCCCTAGGCCCCGTGGATCGGTGACCTGTTCCCCGTAAAAGAAAAAAAAAAAAAAGAACATCACCCAATACTCTTTAAGTCTAAATTGCAGGAGAATCATCAAAATACTGTACAGACAGTGATGATGAGATATATTTTCAAAATACATTGTATAGCTCACACCTGTACAGTACAGGGGCCGCATACTCAAAACACCTCATCAGTTACGTACAGTAGCAGAGATACAGTACCGTAACTTACAGATTCCTTACAGTCCCGTAAATTTCTCATACTCAAAATTTAATTACAGTCCCAAAAGCAGTCCGTAACTCTAGTGTTTACCCTGTAAATTCAGTTCTCTTGTCCGAAAGTAATGGCCTAGGCGCTTAATTATCTACAAAACAAGACATTTACACAAGAAATGAATACCATATCAGAACTCACTGACGAAAATAAAGTAAGAAAATATACAGAAATACAATTAAAATCGTTCGCGGGTTAGTCCTACATATTAATCACCTAACCTAACCTTTACCTAAACTAACCTTACTCTAATCTAACCTTAACATGCCTTACTTAACCTAACCAAAATTTAAAATGCATAAAGGTTAAAATGCATAATAGTGGCATCCTAAGTTTCATTTATATATCATCAACAGATTTATAGATATGTTGGAGAAATTATCATAAAAAGTTTGTTATCTCTGCAAAAGTATTTTTTAAAAAGAAATTGAATATTTTCTAGAGAACGTAATTGTTTGTCATGTGTTACTTGCTTTCTTAGGTTAGGTTAGGTAGGGTAACATAAGATTAGGTTAGATAAGGTAAGGTACGATTAGGTAAGGTTAGGTATTGTTTGGGTAAAATACATTTCACTAATTTTGCATAGAAAAAAAATCACTACTGAATGTATTGGGTAAAAAACTTGTGAACATAATTATTTTTCTTAGAAAAAATTGCTTTACCACTTAATTTTTACCCTCCATTTTTATTGGGTTTGATGAACTTAGATTGGGTTAGATATTATTTAACTATGAGTCATGGGTACTTATTGGATACTTGGCAGAATAACTTGTTATAACTTGGTCCTAGCACAGGCGGAGTCTAGGCAAAAATGTTCACTTGACCTCATAATTGGCTTTCATTACTAAAGGATATTTACAGCTATACCACATTAATAAGGTCTATCTGCAAGTTTACTCAGTCATAAAAAAATTTGTACCATAAATGTACCGGGTAGACAATAAAAATCTTCTATTTTGTTACAAAAGCTGCATCTCCTCCATTCAGTGAGAAATAGAAACACTTACATCTTCTTATCGTAAAAAGAATGAACTAAAAAGACAAACTGTAATATCATATTTTAGTATGTTGATATACAAAACATTTACTTCATTATTCTATGAAAAAAACAAGTCTTAACGAGCATTATTACAACATATATTATTAATTTTTGTTATGCAATCGTGAAATAGCGACTACTATATCCGGGTTGATCGTGTTACAGCATCTCCTTAGGTGCTGTAAGTTGCGGGCTAGATTCCAGGCTCACTTACGGAGTCCGCTGCCAAATATTTGTTTTGAGTACAGTATACCGATCGGAGGCTGTAAGTCCAGTTACGGGATAAACAAAGAGATAGAGTCCCGAAATGTTTTGAGTATGTGCCCCAGTACTTTAATATCTGATACTTCTGACATAAATAAACATTTGTGCAAAAAATTAATGTATGGAGAAAATCTTAAGATTCAGTGACTGATGAAGAATCACACAACAATTTTGGTATGACAAACTGTGAGGGACAGGTGTGTTCTGTATTACTGTACTGTGGTCTTATATGAAAAGCCTTAGTGGCAAAGAAAATACAGTATTGTACTGTATGAACAACTAACTGTACATTATCTAAATGTTGAATATTATATACAGTATAGTAAAGCACTTACTAAACCATCATGCGTCTGTATTGGATGAGATGGGTGGGGTGAGATGGATGAGGTGGTGGGATTGGTTGAGATGAGGTGAAGTGAGCTGGAAGGAGGAATGATTCACTAGTAACAGCCACACACCACCTGGAGAAGGTCACCCCACACATTTGCTGAACCTCCTTCTAAACTCACTCCATTATACACCACCACCTCACCACACCTCAACGATGGAATGTGTCATCTCCCATAAAAGACAAACTTCCAGTAAAAAAAAAATATATATTATTAGGGAGTTGTGTGAATAATAAATAAACTCCAAGATCATATTTAAGAAGACCTAAGAGGAGCCTGGGGTCACAGGGGAGTCTTGGGGCTTGCACTCACCGCCGTGACTTATGACCTCTCTTAAAATTATATTACAGTCTACACCAAGTATTCATGTCACCAGAAATAATATTCAGAGGAATTAAAAATAAAAGTGTTTACTGAAACTGAAATTCAAGAACCAAAAACGAGATTATTTCTGGTCCATTTTTTGTAAGTATATATATGTAGGTGCTACCATTTTCCAGAATCAAGCAACAAACTTGGGTAATATCTTCATGAATTAACCCCCCTCCCGAACACTGCAGAAGGGGATTGTCATAGAAATCTTAATTCTCTGGCTGAATCTAAACTTTAACCGGATATACGGATGGGTAAACAACTTCCCATAGCCCTCCTTCTTCCAAAACCTGCAGCAGTATTATTATTAACGGATTCATAGATGGACTATAATTTAAAGTTTCTTCACCAGGTCACTGAGAATTATCCCATAAATAATACCAAAGAGATGGAATGCGAGACTATTTTCCTGATGTATATGTCAAGGGGCTGGAGACACAACATAGCCATGCTCAGTGTCAACAAGCACCCAGCTGGCCCTCTCACCTTCACTCAGCAGAGGTGGCCGGGCTACCTACAATATATCCTACAAGTCTGCCTCACAACGAAATTTCTCTAAAAAACCTACTAAATAACGCAATCAAAAACAGACCCGTATTTCATGGAGAATTCGTCTCTCAGGCTGAAGCGCCATCAATACTGCACAAGTAGCGGCAGTCATTTACAGCCACACACTTACCCACGGACCATAATATGCATTTTTCCTCATTAAAATTAAATGTGATATACAGTAGTGGCTTTTCCGCCAGACATTTCTGTAGTAACTGTTTTTTATTTTTACTCAAGTGGCTGCTGAGGGTTCATTTCATGGCCGTTTTTTAGAGTTAATGTAAAACTCTGCATCACAAAATAAGTAACTTTGTCAAATAGTCTCCTCAGACACTCTGTATGACAGCAAAAGAAAGTTTCCATAATTCGTGGTGGCAGTAATTGGTGCAGCGGAGTGCCGTGTACAGCAACAGTATCATGTATCACGACAACAAAGTCGTGTATCTTGCCGTGTGGGTCATGTGCCAGAGTTAGTAGGCAATTAGCTCAAACGTAGTTTCCTGAATGGGTGTTGCAAGCAGGGTGTGTGTGACAGAGGGGAGGTATAGCGTGGGAGGCAGCATTTACGGGTGTGACAAGGTGGTGGGGGGTGGGAGGCAGCATCGGGTGTGTCATCAGGTGTGGTGGCTGAGAGGTAGAGTTTACTAATACCAAAATAAAACAAGGGCAAAAAAAAAACGTAACTGAAAATAGTGGTGCAGGGACAAGATGAGAACAGAGTACACAATACTCGCTTAGGTGAGCCAGGCCGCCCCACTCCACAACAACAATGACTCACACACACTTAACAACACAACACAACATTCCCTAGTCAACATAACAATCATATTACTGTAGTCTAATTTTTATATTAGTACGATGCTTAACAGCCCTCAACAAAAAAGAATCTATATATTTTTCAAATAATTCCATTGACGAATTTAGCATTAGAATGATCAAACTCGGCAAAATTTACATACACACACACACAATGAGACATTAAGTAGCAGGTATCGCGACGAACACACTGCGGTATAGACCACAAGTTAGCACTAGTAAATGAAATTTGATGAGTCATGTCCGTAGATTTTATCACAACCCATTTTTTAGACGGTTTCCATCCCGCCTCACTTGCCGGTGAGGGCAGGACTCATCACCACCTTCCTGCTTCATCTCACCCCCAGACACTACAACAACCACACCTAGGTTGTATTCCACACCATCAAGCACTTCTGCACACTCCCAGACTCCCTATACAGTACAACCCATATCCTGCCAGCTAGGACAGGAACACGACCTCTGCTGCACCAACACTCCACACCACACACCCTACTACTGTACAGGGTGGCCCAGAGGTTCCCATTGACAGTAAAAATAGACATTTTATTTATGAGTTAAACAAAAAAATGTCTAATATCGACTCTCCATAGTTCAAGAAACAAAATACCTTCATGACAGGTTGGTTAAGTCACCAAACACACCAGTGCTACCTTCTGTACTAAACCATGAAGGTATTATCTTACCTGAAATATGTAAATCCCATATTAGATATATGATTAACCGTAAAAACTCAACGTCTTATTGCCCGTAGAGTCAAGACTTCTGGAACACCCTGTATGACACTCACTCTCAAGGTGGAGGACGTCTGGCCAGGTAGACAAAGACCGTCAACACGTTAGTGACCCGCGGTTCTACGGCCCGGCCCTGTGATGTAGCACGACCCTGCATGACCCAACACACACACACACCTCACTCACACTAGGGCGCGTCAGACATACCGGATAACTTACGCCAAACAATTTCACCAACACATTTAATACAACAATTTAAGCTTAATCTATAGCACTAAAATAAATACAGGATCAGATATTAAATACAACCAAGCATGGAGGCGAGCTACACACACCATGACGTCACTAGGGATATATTCACAAATCACCGAATGACAATACGACTGGTAATACTGGTCGTCACGCGCCAATCAGCGAGTGCGGTGAGTAGGCAATATGGGGTAGTTACTGGCTAACGAGGTATTAACCGGGCAGGCGGATATGGTCGTTAGCGGAGATAATGACCATGGGTGCCAGGGATCACGCTATCACACACACACTTAACTACCCGACACCTGATACACGCACGTCATCACGGTGTCCTGAGTGTGGGGTGTCCTGAGTGTGGGGTGTCCTGAGTGTAGGGTGTCCTGAGTGTGGGTGTCCTGAGTGTGGGGTGTCCTGAGGTGGGGGTGTCCTGGTGTGGGTGTCCTGAGTGTGGGGTGTCCTGAGTGTAGGGTGTCCTGAGTGTGGGGTGTCCTGAGTGGGGGTGTCCTGAGGTGGGGTGTCCTGAGGGTGTCCTGAGTGTAGGGTGTCCTGAGTGTGGGGTGTCCTGAGTGTAGGGTGTCCACAATCAGAATACCAACGTTCCAGAATGCACAAAGAACGCCTTTAATACGTCATCTCCCCCCTGCCCCTCCTTCAACTCCTTTATCTCCTCCTCCCCCCTTATCACCCCCTCCTCCAAAACCTCCCCTATGCAAGAGAACGAGGGTATGATGTCACGAGTGAGGGGGTGGAGTCAAGTTTCTCTTTCCCCTGATGGTGGTAGTGGGGGTGGAGGGTCGTCTCTACACTCACGTCTTACACACCTGAGGAGAGAGAGAGAGAGCGAAGGTTAGGTTTAGATCAAATAATAATAATAATAATAATAATAATAATAATAATAATAATAATAATAATAATAATAATAATAATAATACCTACCATGCAATATAATTGACTTTTTATCCACGTGGAGAAGTATCATTATCATTACCTTTTTTGTAGAAATTGTGTTTACAAATAAATACTCATCCAACTAAAAATATATATTAAACAAAATAATTAAATAAAAGGGTAAAAGTCGTGGACCAAACTGTTGACGCTTTACACATCATCTCACTATATTTGAGGAACACTGGCCACTGAGGTACTCGCGGATAAAAAAAAATAGACAATCGCAATTTTTACAGGAGTTCGCATTTTTGGGGTCGAAAATGTCCAACGTTGAGTAAACCGAATTACCTGCTGACAGAAGATAATAAAGCGGATGTAAGAAGAACTGAAAAAATAGTGTTAATAAACTTTTATCAAAATTAAAAAAAAAATTAAAATCTATTATCTGGACCTTCAGCTGTGAAATTGACTTTTGACAGATAACTGAATTTGATGATCTTCAGTGTGTATACTGACGATAACTGTTCACGTGTTATCTGATAAGGATCTCTATTTCGATCCAAAGGTCATGGTGCGAATGAGGTCACGCTCTCAACCTTTAAACTTCAGTGGCTTACACTCCGTCAGGGGACGACACACCGTGTTAAGTTTGGTGGAACTATACAGCGTGTATCGATACAAGAGTTATGCTTCGGAAAAAGTTTTGGATCACCTGAAGATTAACCAACCAACTTCACCTCACCACCCCCTTAGATAGAGTTGATGTTGTTAATCTTTAGGTAAAATAAGCCGGAACGTCTAATCTTGACGTGATTCAAAGTTTCCGTGACCTTCACCCCGACAAAAAGAACTGAGTGAACCTTCCAACAAATTTCACTGATATCGGCCCGTGCAGCACCGCAGGGGAGGGACGGTCATAGATGGAGACGTATAAGATGAACAATGATCAAAGTTCAAACAGTGCGGCGCTATGTACTGTACTGTACTGTACTGTACTGTGCTGTACTGTACTGTACTGTACTGTACTGTACTGTACTGTACTGTACTGTGCTGTACTGGACTGTACTGTGCTATACTGTGCTATGCTGTACTCTACTGTACTGTGCTATACTGTACTGTGCTATACTGTACTGTGCTATACTGCACTGTGCTGTACTGTACTCACATAAAAACTTGCGTTCTAAATACTATAAAATGGAAACAACAGAGTTTAGTGAACCATATCACACACTACAGTACATCACTATACGTTATATAGGATCAAACAATATAAAAACTCATAGAAAACAAAACAATATCAACCATAGATCAAATAGCTTTTCCCACTGCTAGTCGTTCAAGTTTCTGAAGGGAAGGGAGGGGGGGGACTACGGCCTAGTTACGGAACAAAGGAACGAAGCGTTGGCACCAAGTTAACGAGCATGACAGACTGAGTCACTGAGGCGCTTGTTATCTGCCATATCTCATCGTCGGTCATGAGGCGGCCTGAGGGTGCGACCTAACATGACACAAGCTTGTTCTGGGTAATGATGTTGATGTGATGGGCTGTGATGGGCGTTTGAGGGCTGTGATGGGCTGGTTGTGATGGGTTGGTTGTGATGGCTTGTGTTATGATGGGATGGTTGTGATGGGCTGGTTGTGATGGGTTGGTTGTGATAGGTTGTGATGGTGATGTTTCCTCACGAGAGAGTTTAACGTGTTGTAAAATATAGGGTTTGATTTGGCTACATAGAAGTATCATCTGCTCTCTCTCTCTCTCTCTCTCTCTCTCTCTCTTCATACAGCTTTAACAGCCATGTAACGACCTTCAAACAAAAATGATAAACATACAATCATGACCCGTTTTAATTACGCGAGCATACAACACACACACACACACACACACACACACACACACACACACACACACACACACACACACACACACACACACACACACACACACACACACACACACACACACACACACGGACGAACAATATTTAAAACTAATACAAATATACTAACTGACAAAGCGGCTCCTGTAATGAGTGTACTGGGTGGTGAGTGTACTGGGTGGTGAGTGTACTGGGTGGCGAGTATAGCGGGTGTAAGCGGTAGAGCGGGTTGGTTGGGGTGCGTGACGCTAGAGGCCGCTATCAGCAACAGCCTACACACCATAGTACAATTATTACCTCCCATTATACCATACACCTTCACCCCCCCTTTATGCCACACACACACACACACACACACACACACACACACACACACACACACACACACACACACACACACACACGTGGATAAAAACACAGGAAGAGATGAACAGTAATTGTATTTTATTTATTTTTTTGATCCACTCTGGTATTTCTTTTCCAATTAGTAATCATCTTCGTACTCAATGGGTTAAAATATCTTAAACAATGGGCTAATTTATTGTACTCAGGTTGGTTATAATGTACTAAACAAGAGGTTAATTTATTGTACTCCAGTTGATTAAAATGTGCTAAACAAGACGTTAATTTAAGGTTACTCAAGGGGTTAATTTATTGTACTCAATGGGGATAATTCACTGTACTCAAGGGGCTAGCCATCGTACTCAAGGGGCTAAAGATACCTTAAGTGAGGTGTCTTGAACAGAGAGTAACGCCAGAGACCTACAGTAGCTTGGGGTACACACATAATGATGATGATGAAGATGATGATGATGATGATGATGATGATGATGATACATACATACATACATACATACATACATTCATACATACATACATACATACATAAACAACTACCATTCATCTCTGGTTCTGATAACATGGAGAAATACTGGAGGTGTAGTGAGGTGTAAACATGGAGGAGAGGTGTAAACATGGGAGGGTGGTGTACATTGAGTAGAGAGGCAGTAGAGCAGGTGTAGATGAAGGTTAGTGTAGCCTGGGTGTATGGGCAAGACGAGAGTGTAGAGAGGGGCTGCACAAACTTGGATGGGGGAGGGAGGGTCGCCTGGGAGGGGGGTGTCGCCGGGGGATGGGGAGGGCGTCGACTCTCAATTTTCTAACTTGAGATGGATTTTTGACTGGGTGGTGTTGCTTGTTACGGCAGAAGACGACCAAGTGTGCCGTCGACTGAGGAAGGTGGCGTCAGGAGGGAGAGGAGAGGTAGGGGGGAGAGGGAGAGGGAGGAGGGGAAGATAGAGAGGGAGGGGAAGGAGGAGAGAAAGAGACGAGCAAAACAGATGATGGGAGTATAGATGAGACAGTGGATAACCTGATACGAAGAAGAGTTGGGAGATGTTTAGAAAAGTAGACACAGAGGAGAATGAGAGAAGGACACGGAAGGAAAGGGGAGTAACAGCACCATCACAGGAGGGCCGGGAGTAACAGCACCATCACAGGAGGGCTGAGGAGTAACAGCACCATCACAGGAGGGCTGGGGAGTAACAGCACCATCACAGGAGGCGGGGAGTAACAGCACCATCACAGGAGGGCGGGGAGTAACAGCACCATCACAGGAGGGGTAACACCGAGGGCCGGAGCAACAGTACCATCACAGGAGGGCCGGGGAGTACAGCACCATCACAGGAGGGCCGGGGAGAACAGCACCATCACAGGAGGGCTGGGGAGTAACAGCACCATCACAGGAGGGCCGGGGAGCACATCACAGAGGGGGAGTAACAGTACCATCACAGGAGGGCGGGAGTAACAGCACCACACAGAGGAGGGCTGGGAGTAACAGCACCATCACAGGAGGGCGGGAGTAACAGCACCATCACAGAGGAGGGCCGGAAGTAACAGCACCACAGAGGAGGGCCGGGGAGTAATAGCCAACCTGCACAATTCCTGGCCTTGAATGAGATCCCAACGTCCGCCAGACAGATGAAATTGCTGCCGGGACGTTGGGATTACTCTTTGGGGACGACTCTGAGAAGGAGGTGAAAAAAAAAAACCTTTGAGAGTACCCCCATGATCTCTCCCTTTAAGTACTTCAGTTTACCAGTACAGATTATTAAACACGTTATGGGAGTATGATAACCAAAGCAAAATACTAATAAACAGTCAAGTGTAATAGTTAATGGGGTTTAAATTTCTTCCACAGTAAAAAAAAATAAAATAAATAATGGTACTACTGCTTCGGGGAGATCTCTTGCCACGCCATAGCTGAGTTCAGGGGGTGCAGGTCTTAACTCTAAACGATACAAAGAGGAATTATTTAACTATTGAAATCGTGTAAATATTCTGTTGTGATACAGTTCATCCACACCTTCATCCACACCTCTCCCAGGATATATGCTTGTTATGATTACTCCCTATCACCCATCTGTTGCTTCCTTAGAGTGTGTATGTCTGTCTGTCTGTCTGTTGGCTCTTCCTCTCTCTCTGGACTCAAAGGATTACTGTCACCTCACCTTCTCAACACACAAGAGTACTCTCACTGGCCACCCATCACCCCTCACCATCCATCTCACACCTCAATGATGTTCTTTACCATTTTACCTCCCTATTTTTCCCCTTTCCTCCATTTTCTTCTCCCAATTTTTTTTATCTTCTCACTTCTTCACCCATTTTACCCCTCCTATTTACATTTTCGTATTTAGTGTAATTCTTCACCAATTTCCAGTCACTTTTTCTTCATTATACTCTCTCTCTCTCTCCAGGTACACTAAACAAGGACTCAACTGTGTGACAAATGATGTAACTGTGACCGCCAGCCGCCCTCCTTCACCCAGCTCCTCTTACGCTCACCTGGGACAACCACCCCTAGCTGCTGCACTGCCTGGATCACCCCCCAGGTTAGGTTAGGTTAGGTTAGGTTAGGTTAGGTTAGGTTAGGTTAGGTTAGGTTAGCGTTAGGTTAGGATAGGTTAGGTTAGCTTTAGGAAGGATAAATGGAAGGATACAATAGTGCGAAATAGAGCAAAGACTTTTATCCTAATTATAAACTACAGGAAGAGATCTAATCCCCTCGTTCCTCCCCCTCCAGGTCAAAGACACAAGATATCTGCATCGTAACGTTTTGAAATGGTGAAGAATACACTATACATGACTCAGGAACAACGCACCGTGGCAGGGAGTCCCATAGAGTACTGATCCGGGGGTATAGATGAGTTTGGGTAGACAAAGGGTTCTAAAATAATGGAATTCCGACAGTGACAGGATAGATCCTTCCTTGATGCCCCTGTACAGCAGATGGAAGGTGTGTGGTGTGGTGTGGTGTGGTTGTGGTGTGTGGTGGTGGTGTGGTGGTGGCTCTACTGCGTGTACCCCGTATGAACAGTGACAAGAGCAGTGTGTGTGTGTGTGAAGAGAAAACAAAATAATGGGATGTATCTTTAAGTATGTGTAGCGGGAGGGTCACAGCCATACGTGGAATAGTGGACGGGGAGATATATCACTTGGGTTCGTTGAGAAGACAGTCTGAGGTGGAGAGGGAGAGGGAAGGTGGGAGGGGTGGGGATGGGGTGGAGGAGGGGAAGGAAGGGGAGGAGGTTGAAGAGAGATAAACAATAAGAGAAAAGGTAGAGTATCACCAGTGGTCGTTTGTTATGACCACACTACTTGATATGCATAGCCCACTAGAGGCCGTCAGTACCTCTCTCACACCCTACCTACGACTCCCTCTACCCTCTACCTACGACTCCACCCACTGTCCCTTCCTCTACCTACGACTCCCTCCACTGTCCCTCCCCACCACCTACACCCTCCCTTCCCTCCCCCCTCCTCCCTCCATCCAGACTCTCCTCCCTCCACTGTCCCTCCTCTACCCACAACTCCTCCAACGTCCTCCTTACCAACTCCCCCCGTCCCTCTCTACCACGACCTCCGCCCTCCTCTACCCACAACTCCCTCCAACGTCCTCCCTCTACCTACAGACTCCTCCACTGTCCCTCCCTCTACCTACGACCTCCACTGTCCCCCTCCCCTACCCACGACCTCCACGTCCCTCCCTCTACCACGACTCTCCACTGTCCCTCCCTCTACCTACGACTCCTCCACTGTCCTTCTACCTACGACTCCTCCACTGTCCCTCCCTCTACCTACGACTCTCCACTGTCCCTCCTCTACCTACGACTCCCTCCACTGTCCTCTCCTCTACCTACGACTCCACTGTCCCTCCCTCTACTCACGACCTCCACTGTCCCTCCCTCTACCCACAGACTCCCTCCTCCACTGTCCTTCTCTCTACCTACGACTCCTCCACTGTCCCTCCCTCTACCTACGACCTCCATCGTCCCTCCCCACACTACGACTCCTCCACTGTCCCTCCCTCACTCCACAACTCCCTCCACTGTCCCTCCCTCTACCCACGACCTCCACGTCCCTCCCTCTACCAGACTCCCTCCACTGTCCCTCCCTCTACCCACAACTCTCCACTGTCCCTCCCTCTACCCACAACTCCCTCCACTGTCCCTCCCCACCTACGACTCTCCACTGTCCCTCCTCACTCTACAGACTCTCCATCGTCCTCCTCTACCCACGACCTCCACTGTCCCTCCCTCTACCCACAACTCCTCCACTGCCCTCCCTACCACGACCCTCCACTGTCCCTCCCTCTACCCACGACTCCTCCACTGTCCCTCCCTCACCCACAACTCCTCCACTGTCCCTCCTCTACCCACGACCTCCACTGTCCCTCTACCTACTCCATAGTCCCTCCCCCACCTACGACTCCCTCCACTGTCCCTCCCTCTACCTACGACTCTCCATCGTCCCTCCTCTCCCACCAACTCCTCCACTGTCCCTCCCTCACCTACGACTCTCCACGTCCTCCTCCACTGTCCCTCCCTCTACCTACGACTCCTCCACTGTCCCTCCCCACCCACAACCCTCCACTGTCCCTCCCTCTACCCACTACCTCCATTGTCCCTCCTCTACCTACGACTCCCTCCCCTCCTCCTCCCCACCTCCCCTCCTCTACCTCTCCCCTGTCCCTCCCTCTACCCGACTCCTCCATAGTCCCTCCCTCTACCCACGACTCCCTCCACTGTCCCTCCCTCTACCCCGCTCCCTCCCTGTCCCTCCCTCTACCTACAACTCCTCCATTGTCCCTCTCTCACACCCCCCCCTCCCCCCCTGTCCCTCCCTACCCCCTCCTGTCCCTCCCACCTACCTCCTCCCTGTCCCTCCTCTACCTACTCCTCCACTGTCCCTCCTCTACCTACGACTCCCTCCTGTCCCCCCCCAACTCCTCCACTGTCCCTCCCCTCACCTACGACTCCTCCATTGTCCCTCCTCTACCTCGACCCTCCCTGCCTCCCCCCCCCCCCCTCCACCCTCCCTCCACAACCTCCCCCCTCCCCCTCTACCTACGACTCCCTCCATTGTCCCTCTCTCTACCTACGACTCCCTCCATAGTCCCCTCCTCTACCTACACTCCTCCATGTCCCCCTCTCTACCTACCTCCTCCATGTCCCTCCCCTCTACACTACACATCTGTCTCCTCTCTTATTTCTTGTCTTCTTTCTTCCCTATTGTCTTACTCTTTTTCTCTGAGTCTTCTTACGATCGTTCCCTCTGTCTGTCTATCTGTCTGTGTCTTTCATGTTCTGTCTGTCAGTTTTTCTCTCTTGCTCTATCTGTCTATCTTTATCTCTATTCTGTCTCTTTTTTCCTCGTTCTGTCTGTCTCTCTCGGTCTTTATTTCTTTTGTTTTTTCTGTCTGTCTGTCTGTCTGTCTGTCTATCTCTTTCTATCTTCCATCTTTTTCAACCCATCATCCTCCCCCCCATCCAGCCGTCCAGTCTGCCCCATTATTATGTCAAGATTACAATCCAATTCCCTTACATCGTCAAGATTCGGTAATTTATACAAATGACCCAATTATCGGGCATGTACAGTACTTGTTAAGACCAGGGTGGGGGAGGCTCTCTCTCTCTCTCTCTCTCTCTCTCTCTCTCTCTCCAGTTATCGTCGGGTCTGACGGAGTTCAATTGATCTTACCACACTTTAAACAAAACAAAATACATAGTTCAATTATATTTAAAAGGCAAATAATTTAGCATGTCAAAAACAGAACCAACTGTTTATGGCTTAACCTCATACAATAATACAGATATAGTGTATAGATATGTCGCTTCATAATACTGTACCTTTTTTGTAATTACTAGAATCCCCCTCGGCATTTCACCTAAAAAGTTACTTCACCTAACATGATTTTGGGGAGATTATGAGGTTGGAGTTGGGGGTAGGATAGGATGGGTTGGGTTGGGTTGGGGTAGGATGGGTTGGGTTGGGTTGGGGTAGGATAGGTTGGGTTGGGTGAAATAAGCTGGCGGGGACTCTTCAAGTCATCCATCCTCTCCCTATTTGCCAAGCTTAAAAAAAATAGTGGAGAACACACATGACGTATAATACCTTTGTTAAAATTAATGTACACAAAAGCGTGGATTCTCATGTAGGCTTTTAGATTATTATCCAGTGTGCCTTTTATAAACCAAGCTACAGACAAACACGGCTGATATAAACGACCACCACTCTTCCTTAGCGCCGGGGATAATCTGCGTTAATCGTTGTGGTAGGCAAGAGCGTTCGTTAAGTAGAAGCGACCACCACCACCACTACCTGTGAATATAGCCCGCCAGGGGACAACATCGGCACACTCGAGCGCTACCCGAGTAAACACGAGCCCTTGAAAAGCCTGCGGGAAGTGGGGGGCAAATAATTACAACACTTTTTATAGATTACATTTGCGGTTTCCTGTGCAACTTTCCGTGGTTGGTAAACGGTGCCAGTTGACACAGCGGGAAGGTAAACACGGTATTGTGAGGGATAAGAGAAGTAGTGGAAGAGGCAGCCACCATACACAACTACTGTACCTCCCGTTAATTCCTCATTCACTATATTTAAAACCTCACTGTGGTATATCATTACACACACACACACACACACACCTACCAATTTACGACTCATTCCTCATTAAAGAGAAGAAAAAAAGGTCAACAGGAACATTGAGGTTGATAAGAAACAAGTACAATACGGTAGCCTACCCCGGGAGCCACAGGGAGCCAGCAACACACGCACCTGCAACAATAAACATAACATTACTCACACGAAAACACGTAAATCACACGTTGCTCATTAGTGGACGGTAACTGGGTCAACTGTCTGGCTGTTAACGGTAGATTATGGTAACTAAAATGGCCTTCGTTAACAAATAGATACAGGAAAAACAATATTTAAAAAAATATATATATCAGTTATTCCATGGTATAAAAATATTCAAGAAAATTAGTTTACGAGTCAATATTGTATCATTTTCCCCGCTTTCAGCACAACCAGGGGTCCTGTCTGCCCTCCCACTCATCTTTTAAATTATATATTTTTTTTATTAAGTTAAGAACTGTCAGTATCTGGTGTATACAACATGTTATCACAGCCGACATTGCTCCCGTCATCAGATATCAGCCAGGAGGAGAAGGAGGAGGAGGAGGAAGACGTCGATGAGAAGATGACGAGGAGGAAGAAGGAAGAGGAGAAATAATAATAAGATGAGGGAAGAAAGAAAGAAAGAAAGAAAGAAAGAAAGAAAGGAAGGAAGGAAGGAAGGAAGGAAGGAAGGAAGGAAGGAAGGAAGGAAGGAAGGAAGGAAGGAAGGAAGGAAGGAAGGAAGGAAGGAAGGAGACAGTGAGTGAGGACGGGAGGGGGTGTCTTCATGATGCACCACCACATGTCTCCACACCTGTCCCACTACACCCCCAGAAGGTCACCCACCCACCGCTCCTCGCTACAAGAATTCCCTCATTCACACGACGCCATAAACCTCACAAGCCGACCTAGTACAGATAAAAAAACCACCCTTATAGCTAGGAAGATTAGGGAGAGAGGGAGGGGAGAGGGAAGGGAGGAAGGGGAGAGGGAAGGGAGGAAGGGAAAGGTACAAGAAGGTCAACCTCACTCTGGGCTCCATCTTAGACTCTGGCCCTGACGATTCCTCACACAAAGGTCGTCATTATTTATACACACACAATTCCATAAGCATGTGCAGCGTCCCACACCCAAAAGATCAACCAATTCTATTATTTAAAGACTAACAGTTATTCCATGGTTCTATCGTCTTATATATATAAAAAAAATCTGATTTTTTTTTATATATCGAAGAAAATTAATGAAGAAATTTGTTCATACTATTCCCTCGTGGTCTAATATATCTACGAGTGAGTCACGTACAGGAAATATCTCACCATGCAGCAGATAGTATATATCACACACTGTATATTGATGATGGTATGTATAATTCATTCAGGTTGTATAAAGGTCTGTCTGTCTGTCTGTCTGTCTGTCTCTGTCTGTCTGTCTGTCTGTCAGTTATTTCACCACCTCAGCTTCCTTCGTTTTAAGCTTCCTTCATCACACCATTTACCCCAGCTTCCTCCATCACACCATCTACCCAAGCTTCCTCCATCACACCATCTACCCAAGCTTTCTCCATCACACCATCTACCCAAGTTCCTCCATCACACCATCTACCCAAGCTTCCTTCATCACACCATCTACCCAAGCTTCCTCCATCACACCATCTACCCAGGCTTCCCTCATCACACCATCTACCCAAGCTTCCTTCATCACACCATCTACCTAAGCTTCCCACACACCATACCAAAGTCTATCCAACAGCATCCATGAACCGAGATCAAGTGACGGATCAAATTCCAGTGCGGTTGGGGGGAGTTGTCCGATCGTCCTGGGTTATTCCTTGCCATGGGGGTCATACACCTCGTCTGACTCAGGGTGTGGTGGTTATGTCGGCGGCAGCTTAAATAAATATCCAGCCTAAGTGTTCTCTCTCTTTTGAGCCGGCCGTAAAGAATGATTCATTACTCCTGTTATTTTACACACTAGTTACAGAAAATTATTATTGAAGAAAAAAAAAGGATATATTTCAGGGTCTTGACGGTATTTTGTTGTTGTTGTTATTATTATTATTATTATTATTATTATTATTATTATTATTTATTATCGTTATTATTATTATTACTATTATTATTATTATTATTATTATTATTATTATTGTTGTTGTTGTTGTTGTTGTTGTTGTTGTTGTTGTTGTTGTTGTTGTTGTTGTTGTTGTTGTTGTTGTCAAAGTAAGGATATTGACACGTCCTTCAGGTATATACGTGTGGGTGTGTGAAATAGTCTTGTTTATACCCGGCATGCATTGAGTGGAGTGAATATTACCAGGTATATATCACATCTCGTGTCCATTACCCGAGCACCGTAAAAATGTTCTCCCATAAAATACTCGTAATGGCGAGCCGCTCAATACTGTCACGCCGTGTCCAGTGTCGTTGTGCTGCACTGTAAACCCCTTATGCTGTTGTTGAGAGGATGGTGGGGCGCTGCTACTCCTACCTGGCGTGTGGTGGTAGTGGGTGGTGGTGTGGTGTGGGTGGTGGTGGTGGTGGTGTGTGGTGGTGGGTGAGGAGGAAGTATGAATTAAATATATGAGAATGAGAGAGAGAGACAGAGATAATCGACTAATACCAAGATAAAAGGAGAACATAAGAATGAACAGTACTGAGAGAAAGTACAGTCGTCGATTACCGGGTTTATCTTGATCTACCTCGAGCAGGACGCCACAGGGAAGGACCACCCCCTTAGATCACTATCAAGCCTCCCTTCCCCCCACACTGACAGTCACACACACACACACACACACACACACACACACACACACACACACACACACACAATGCCATACTACTGCACTAAGCCGCCCAAAAATGAACAATTCATATATACCTGTACATCACCCTTATATAAATTTCCACAACACTACACTATATCACACCATATAAGCCACACCACTACACTATACCACACCATACAGACCACACCATATAGACCACACCATATCGGCTACACCATATCGGCCACACTCTTGATCAACACAGAACCTTGTTGACACTCCGACCACATCACAACACCCCTGGCCACTATATATGCTCCTGACCCACACCACAACACACCATACCCACATCCTGACCCATATAACATAACCCACACCCTGACCCCCACACTCGTCCAGGGAAAGATATGAGAGGTGTGCAACAATGACTAGTGAGCCACCATGAGCCATCACTGTGTGACTCCTGGTGACGAAGGCATATAATCTGCCGGGATCACACACACCGTATATAGCAACTAACCCCACCCCCCCCCCTCCTCCCCCATTTGTACCCTCTTCTTCCTCCTCCTAGTCTTCCTCTTCCTCCTTCCACCTCCACTATCTCCTCCTCCTACTACCCCCACAGCCTGTACCCTTTCCTCCTCTTCTTCCTCCTACCCCTCCATTTCCTCCTACCCCTCCTCTTCCTCCTACCCCTCCTCCTCACCCTCCCTCCATTATATACAAAACAGCTCACAATACAACCTAGGGGATGCGCATGTTACAGGTCGCTACTGATAACCTGAATACCCCGTGCATAATGTCCACCCACAACCACCTTCCTCCCCCTGCCTGTTTCATCCCCCACTGCATCACTGTAGTGTATAAACAACAAAATAAACAAGTAAACAAGAAACAACCTCTAATAGGGCATCTAAACAACGAAAATAAACAATAAGAAAAATTGACTACGTACCTGGACAGGAAGTTGGGTGCGTGTGGGAGAGGTTAGTCGTGAAGGAAAGACTTGAGAGGTTTTAAACAATCCTTATATTTCGTTACTAAAATATAATCATCCATAAAACAACGCCAAATTTTCACCCAACACGTCACAATTTCAAGAGGAGGAATAAGGATTGAGTAGCCAACCCTCCCAGCCCTCCTTCTCCACCACCTGGCCCCACACACACGCACCCAACTTCCCGTCTGGACAAGGTACACTCTGGTCTAAATCTTTCTGGCGAAGGTGAAGTCCCGCTGCCGCTACGGAAGGCAGGAGGAAGCCCAGAGAGGAGTTTTCGATACGGGCAGGAAGTCTCCCCAGCAATCATTTCACACACACACACACACACACACACACACACACTATTTTTTTTTCCAAACACGTAACAAACAACAAGAGTCGGAGGTGTAGGCAATATTTTATATATATATATATGTATACACTCACTGTGAACAAGGGTTCTATTTCCTCAACGAGAGCTGGAATCCCGAGTCAGGGGTTAGCCTAAGCCCCCCACCAGGGTCTAGGGGGCGATCCTCCAGCGGGAATGCAAAAGGAGAGAGAGAGAGAGAGAGGCCGACCTAAGCTGAAAATCGTCCACCTATTGTAAACACTGAAGCTCTGCCTGTCTGGCCTAGTGCAGCATTGTGTATATGGTCAAAAGGTACAGGTAAGCGTCTCAGGTGAATCTAAAACAACAAACGAATACAATAATTTTTTTTTCGCCTCTAAAGAAAAGAAAAGTGGAATACTCAACTTGAAAATGATGTTAACTACACCCATGACAGCCAGAGAGTTTACGTCACACAGAGAAAAACAAAAGAAACACGACATGCGGCTGTGTGTACCAATTAACACTAAAATTCAACGTTACACACACGATCGTCACATGAAAGACAAGTTCCATTATTTTCACCACGTCTTGACACACCACTACCACCACCTACCTCAGTTAGTATCAGTCGTCAATGAGTCAAATCAATCAATCAATGAGTCATCACAGCAGCTCAAGACCGTTAACACCAAGATTGAGGGAGGGGGTGTTCCTTGGTGTTCCTTTTTAGATTTGGTTAAAAAATAAATAAATGGTAAAATAAAATAAAAATAAATAAATGAACTAAAGAGAAAGAGTGTCGGGAGCCATACCTGTAAGTAATAGTGTAGTGGTAGTGTAGTGGATGTAGTGTAGATGATAGTGTAGCTAATGTGGTGTAGATAAGAAACCCAAATAATAAGCAAAATATATCAGGAACACCCGCCTACCCTTTAAAGAGAGAGAGAGAGAGAGAGAGAGAGAGAGAGAGAGAGAGATGCGCCCAGCTGGTACAGTCAAGTGTCGCTAACGGGTCGACGCAACATAAGTGCCAACACGGGATATAACGCGACAAATACCACACTTTAAGCTGCCATAAAACCCCGGGGTGAGGCAACACAATACTCGACCCAACGCTGCCTCCCTGTGGGGTGGGGGTCGGGGTGTTACTTCAAGTCCAGCTAATCCTTCTAGTGCTACTCCTCTAATACTCCTTACACTACCCCCTATTCTCCTCACACTATAAATAATAATAATGGTTGCCCCTCGTGTAACGAGGATGGCCGGCCTAAGGGCCACCTAGGCGTGAATTTGTTTAAGGTGTAGAAGCTGTCGCCAACACAACAACCACACCCTAAGTTAACGAGCTGTATGACTCAGTGTCAAGGAATAATCCGAGAAGACCGGACAACTCTCCAACTGCACTGGCTAACCATTACCCCGGAACACGAACCGCAAATCGATTAACATCCAGGTCCCCAATTACTGCTGGGTAGACAGAGGCAAATGGCGTTAAGAAACTTGCCTATAGTTTCACCCTTACCCCCTTATTCTCCTCACACTAAGCTCTAAGTCTCACACCACTATGCTCCCCAACCCTCCTCCCTAACCCATCCTCCCCCATCTCTTCCCCAACCCCTCCTCTCCCAACACCCTCCTCCCCAATCCCCTCCCTAACCCCCCAAGAATACAAAAGCCTGGCATCTCCCCCATACCGGCACAATACACCATCTCAAGAAACTCATTGGAAAAAAACACATTGAATTGTTTCCATTGCAGAAGGACGATTTTTTAATACAATAAAAGAATAAGAAAGAATTGAAGACGGAGATGTGAGAGCTTCGGTTACCTCAACTCCTGTGTGGGAATAATGGAAGCAATAAATATAGTAAAAATGAATGAATCGGCGAAATGACTAATAATAATAATAATAATAATAATAATAATAATAATAATAATAATAATAATAATAATAATAATAATAATAATAATAATAATACCACCACCACCAACAATAATAATAATAATAATAATAATAATAATAATAATAATAATAATAATAATAATAATAATAATAATAATAATAATGACATCAATACAAAATACACTGATACACACAACCATCAACCAAGCCACCACCAAGACTGCCAATCACAACCCTCCACAACCAAACTGGGAGCGAGGAGGAAGACTTCTGACACGCCCAATCCTCCCTCCTACTGATTCCTCCATCGAAATAAGTCATTCCGGGCCACAGTCTACGGGTCCCCATAGGCCCTACCAATATCCTGCTGTAGATCACCAATTGTAACCTGTGGCCCAACAATTTCTTTCTCAGGACCTCCTCAGACGGCACCAAACTCTGACGGATATCACGGTAGGTGGCGTGTGGCTGTGTGACTCAGATGGTAAATGAATCATGTTTGTTATAGTGTTAGGTGGATGTAGATCATGTTACTTGGGAGAGTCACTGAGTCTTGTG
Organism: Homarus americanus; assembly: GCF_018991925.1. Classification (NCBI taxonomy): domain Eukaryota; kingdom Metazoa; phylum Arthropoda; class Malacostraca; order Decapoda; family Nephropidae; genus Homarus; species Homarus americanus. The sequence goes on along the minus strand of NW_024742238.1, from coordinate 5,109,170 downwards.
AGGGCGTGGCCACGGAGCTCCACCCCCCCCACCTTAAAACATCTTCTATGAGCGTCGCAGGAACCCCCGCAACATCTTCCACAGGGCGTGGCCACGGGGTGTGAAACAATCACCGCTCGAGGCGCCCCGCCAGCTGCGACACCTCATGAATGTAGACGAGCTGAATCACCCAGAATCAAGCTGATTCAATTACCATTAACAAGGTCGACGGGAACTAGTCCAACACAAACACCTGCTTTTAAAAATATAATTCCTGAGTGAGTGTCAAGAATTCCTCAGCTGGACGGACAGTCGTGGCGATGAACCGACACAACAAATATTTAATGAGACATCTGAGCTGATCGTCCATTATGTAGTGTACAAGTAAAGGTAACAGTCATCACTGATCATATAACCTTAACTAACATATACACATCCCGGTGAAAAGTCCTGCACTATACTGGCACATAAACGTAAATACCTCAGTACATGTCGTAGTTAACACAAGAGTCATAAAGTGTCACATAAGTCTACCAATATTGACCAACTAGAATGTATTTCATCTCTCAGGCGGTCTAGTCTTCACTTTTCTAACAAGTGTTTTTCTGATAATGTCTCTATTACAAGATGTGTGTGTGTGTGTGTGTGTGTGTGTGTGTTAACTAATGCATAGTGCGAGTAGTGCCCACATACAGTATATACGCACACACTTTCCAATATTTAAGCAAGCCCAGGCGCGCGCGCGCACACACACACACACACACACACACACACACACACACACACACACACACACACACACCCCTCAGGACCCAGAGAACTGCAGCAAGAATCACTGAACCTTTCCCCCATTAGGCCTACGGCTCCCCCCAACAAACGTTATGGGAAACCAAATTGAATTGTCCTTCTGATAGGCAGTGAACTGTGGGCTAAAACTGGCGGGCCTACGGGGGTGGGGACAAACAGAGGAGGGGTGGAGGAACTAATAGTGAGGGGAAGGGGTAGTGTGAGGGGAGGGGGTAGTGAGGAGAAGGGGTAGTGTGAGGGGAAGGGGTAGTGAGGGGGTAGTGTGAGGAAGGGGTAGTGAGGGGTAGTGGAGAAGGGGTAGTGTGGAGGGGAGGGTAGGAGGAGAGGGAAACTAATACAGGTAAGGGGAGTGAGGTGAGGTGGGGGAGATAAGGGGAGATAACGAAGAAAGAAGAGGTGAGGAGTGAGGTGAGGTTGAAGTGAGAACATATAATGCGTGTGGTGAGGTAGGCAGGCAGGTGGGCGATGGCATGTTGCTCACCATAATGCAGTGCGCGGTTAAGATACACCCCACCCCTGCCAATATTACACCCAACAATCAGGTGAGTGGTGACGTGGCCAGGTGTGGGTGACGTGGCCAGGTGTGGTGACGTAATAGGTGTGGTGACGTGGCCCACACGTCCATCAACAACCCCCACCTGGTGACTAAAGGAAGGAATAGCTACACTGATAATGAAGAGAGAGAGAGAGAGAGAGAGAGAGAGAGAGAGAGAGGAGAGAGAGAGAGAGAGAGAGAGAGAGAGAGAGAGAGAGAGAGAGAGAGAGAGAGAGAGAGAGAGCCAACATAAAATATCATCACTGGTTAATGGCTAAGGAGGAAGAGAATGGCAAAAGAAATAGGAAATACTAACACTGGATAATGCAAAGATGAGAGAGAGAGAGAGAGAGAGGAGAGAGAGAGAGGAGAGAGAGGAGAGATCAAGGAGGAGAGGTGGTTGAGGTTGAAGCAATGATGGTGGATGGCAGGTGACTAAGAGCATTGATCACGAGGAGACCACTGCGAGTCGCTGACCACCACCTGGCTGGCTGGACTGGCGCCTTCTCACACCTGTGCATTCTCGAGTCGATTCCGGGAGCTTAGGTGAGGTTATCAAGATCAACCAGGCTATTGTACTCACTTTAACATCTTCATTTAACTACACACATGATGTACTCAAACCTCCCCCTGATGTACTCACCCCCTCCAAGATGTACTCACACCCCCACCCACCATGCCTGAACACCTGCAGGACACAAACAACTCATTATACCCATCACCCACGATACCCCTCCCCCTCTGTCCCTCCAACCCATCAACCCACTATGTTAACCACTCAAGGCCCACCAAACCCACCCACCCACCAAACCCACCCTTTATAAAACTCAAAGCCCATCCATCCAGTAACCCACCCTTGTTACTGCCTTACTCAAACTCAACCCCCCTCCTCAAGGACCCCCAAACCCCCCTCCCCAAGGACCCCCAAACCCCCCCAAGGACCCCAACCCCAGATACCCCCCTCTCCTAAGGACTCTCACCACCCTCCCCAAGGACCTCCCCAAGCCCTCCTCCCAAGGACCTCAAACCCCCTCACTAAGGACCCCATCCCTTCCCCATGGACCCCCAACCTCCAGACACCCCCTCCTCCCCCCACGACTCATCACCGCCCCTCCTGAAGGTGTATACAACCTCCAGTACACAATATCGAGCGGTGGCTAACGATCCAACTGGCTAAGACAAAGCACACGGAAACCTGCACTTGGCGATCGAGGGGAGGGGGGGGGTGAGAGGGAGCCAAGAGGTGAGAGGGGAGATAATGAGGGGTGCAGGAAGGATGGTGAGGGGAGGAGAGTGGGTGGTGAGGGGGTAGGGAGGGGAGAGAGGTGATGGTTAAGGGGGAAGAGAGGATGGTGTGTGTGGGAGAGAATATTTACCACATTATAAACACAGTGATAACGAGTCATCAGTTGGACGGAAGGCAACAGATGAACTAATTATTACACCCATAACATTACTCTCCCTCTCCCTCACTCCACCCGGCTGTTATTACACTACAACCCTCCATACCTACACCTGGGGCCGTGACCTCGTTGGGTTTTGTGACTCACCTGGAGATTAGCCCACCTTTATTCACCTTAAAGTTAACCACCCTAACCTAACTATATCTACACACCTTATTTCACACTAAGATTATCACCGTAACATTTTACAATGGGTGTGTGTGTGTGTGTGTGTGTGTGTGTAGCGGCGCGGCAGGAGGATGGGCGACACAGGTGTAGTGCCACCAGTGGTGACCGTCGCGCCAGGCTGGGAGCGACACAACACACACCTCGCAATACATCATTGATCCGACAGTCGCGATCACTGCCAGTTATCATAACTAACGGGACCTTCACAAAATATTAATGACCCAAGTCTACCAACTATTAATAAACCACGACACATGATATTAATGGAATTCAAATGACACTGTCAGCGTAGTAATGTATGTAGCGCCCCCCGGTGACCCTTGGTGCTTACTGAGGTCGACGGCCGCCCCAGGCCAACCTTGAAATCTTCACTCGGGCCGGGTTAATGTTTATAACTAAGACCACATCAATAAAGCAGCAGGCCGGGTTTGTGACACATAGCGGTGCTCTAGAAGTACCAGGAGTATGAGTGCGTTTACCGTTATAAATATGTTCAGTAATTCACAGTTTGCTGCTCAAAAGAGGCCAGACAGACCGTGCTGGGTGAAGCTCCAGGAGGCAGTAACAGCAGCTGTGGGACATTACTACAGGGGTTGGGATTCCCACCATTCCTGTGGGTTGTCGTCTCCTGCTCACCCAGACACACCTGACGAACACCTGGTGTGTAAAAAGGGCCAAGTATAGACCAGGTACTGAGGGGAGCAGTGCTAGCCATCGTATGCTGACAACTGACATCAAATAAACTGGTTATTGTCCTCTGTGATGTTATAATATTCACCTATAGGCGTATCAAAGCGCCTGACCTCATCTATTACGACCCCCACATAGACACACACAATGTAGCAAACAGAGGTGGGCAACGCCATGCCCAGGGTAGGAGGTGGCGAGGTCGGCACTGGACTACGACAGACAGGGTGACAGGGTAATGGAGCCACCACGTCGACCACTCCATAATACACACACAAAACTGACAAGCGGCCCCACCACACACACTCCCCTTACCCTTTCATCCTACACAACACCTTCTTTCCCTTCACCCCAAACCTAATTTAACCCAACTCAACCTAACCAAACCAAACCAAACCTAACCTAACCTAAACCCACCCCTTTCTTTACTGTGTCGGAGCGTCAACCAGGGACAAACTCTCAAAATATTTTCAAGACGAAATTTTACCTCTAATTAGTCCACTCAATCACAACAAAAATATGGCGTCGAAATCACCCTGAAACTCTTTCGTAACTGGATGTGGGAGGGAGAGGCGGAGGGAAAGAAGCGGGAGGGCAGGGGATGGAAAGGGAAAGGAGGGGGGAGGACTGGAAGGGAAGGGGGAAGAGGTGGGGAGTAACGTAAAAATCTGTAAGAAACGGAGGCAGGAAACCCCGGCCAGGGTTCTTCCCCTACGGATGGAGCAGCGTCCGGGCCCATCCCAAGACGCTCACACAGCCTCCCTCTCTCTCCTCGCTCCACCTCCACCAAATTACTTCCTCTGTCGCGATATTTTTATCCGCCACCCCCAAATTTCATTCCCTCTCTACCGGGCCATTGATGCTGGGGGAGGAGGGAGGAGTAACAGGGGGAAGAGAAGAAGGATGAGGAAGAGGAGAAAGGACAGGAAGAGAAGGAGGAAGAGGAGGAGGAAGAGGAAGAGGCTGGAGGAGGCTGTTGGAGTAATAGGTAAGAAATAAATATGGAGCCCCTGAACACACGTATAAAACTTGTAACTGGTGTAAAAGGAAAATAATTTCTACGGCGTGTCTACATATTTGGTGAACGGCCCACCAATATTTCGTGTCCGGAGGGAAGGTGGCGCTGGAGAGGTGGATAATTCATGACCCGCCTCCTGCCCTGTGTGACCATTACCACCTGCCTCTTCCACCACCACCACAACCATTTACACCCTCTTCCACCACCACCATCTCCACACTCTTCCACCACTACCATCTCCACCCTCTTCCACCACTACCACCATCTCCACCCTCTTCCACCTACCACTACATCTCCACCCTCTTCACCACTACCACCATCTACAACACCCTCTTCCACCACCACCATCACAACACCCTCTTCCATCACCATCTACACAACATCCTCCACCACCACCATATACAACACCCTTTTCCATCACCATCTACAATATCCTCTTCCACCACCGCCTCCTCTTCCTTCACCCTCTTCCACCAAGATCGTCATCCTCAGCTCTAACACTCCTCCTCCCTCTAACCTCCTCCCCCCTCCTTCCACACCCTCCCCACAACCACACCTCCTCCTCCCACCCCTCCTCCCTCCACAACCACAACACTCCCCTCCTCCCTCCACAACCTCCCTCCTCCCTCCACAACCGAGCTGGAATCAAACTAGGTTAAATTGAAGACCAGTTGGAACCTGGAGGCCATTTAGTGTCTATGGTCCATGTCAGGTTCAATTGGTTCAAGCCTTGGGGGCCTCCTAGCCTGGGCGGGGTGAGGAGGGTGGGGGAGAAGAGGAAGGAAGGAAGGAGAGTGAGGAAGGAAGGACGGAAGGGGGAGGAAGGAAGGAAGGAAGGAAGGAAGAAGGAAGGAAGGAAGGAGGAGGGAGGAAGGAAGGGGAGGAAGGAAGGAAGGAAGGAAGGAAGGAAGGAAGGAAGAGGGAGGGAGGGAGGGAGGGAGGGGGGTGAAGGAAGGAAGGAAGGAAGGAAAGAGGAGGGAGGAGGAGGGAGGAGGGAGGGAGGGAGGGAGGGAGGGAGGGAGGAGGAGGGAGGGAGGAGGGAGGAAGGAAGGGAAGGAAGGAAGGAAGGAAGGAAGGAAGGAAGGAAGGAAGGGAGGGAGGGAGGAGGGAGAGGGAGGGAGGGAGGGAGGGAGGGGGGAGGAGGGGAGGAGGGAGGGAGGAAGGAAGGACGGACGGAAGGAAGGAAGGGAAGATGAGGAGGGAGGGGAGGGGAGGGAGGGGGAGGGAGGGAGGGTGAAGGAAGGAAGAGGAAGAAGGAAGGACAGGAGAATGAGATGTGGGAAGTCATAGTAAAGAGGAAGGGGGAAGAGATAAGAGGGAAAAGAATCGGAGAGTGAGAGAATCAGAGTAAGACGAAACTAGAGAATAAGATATTGAAAACAAGGGCATGAAGAAAGAGAAAACGAAAATAACGAAAGGATACGAGATAGAAAGAAAAGGAGTGTGAGAAGAGAAAACAGGGAAGTGAGGGATAAAGCTGGGAATTACACAAAAAATAGACAAACCAAATATCAGGAGGAGGGGTAAGGGAAGAAGAGGAGAAGATAAAAGCAAATGGTGAGAGGTAAAAGGGGGAAGAGGGGAAAACCAAAGAAAGGGAGAATGGAAATAGACGTGAATGATGTTGACAGGATTGTTTAAACGTGGAGAGAGAGAGAGAGAGAGAGAGGAATAGAGAGGGGGGGAAGGAGGGTGTGGTTGGTGGAGGTTGTAGAGGGCTGGTGGTGACAGGTTAGGCTGCCTCCATCTTAGCTCAGAGTTCAAGTGATCCACCCTCCCTCTCTCTCTCTCTCTCTCCCTCCCTCCCTCCCTCCCTCTCTCCCTCCCTCATCACTAATAGTTTCTTCCACTTTAGTTACACAATCACCTGAAGAATAGACACCCAAGATTATTTCACCTGATGATTAAACACGTCACACACGCACACACGCACACACACACACACACGCACACACACGCGCACGCGCACACACACACACACACACAGCCTGACGAGAGTTAACCTCGTATTAACTTAGTGTTGAATGTAGAAGCTCCTCCTACCTTCCTTCTTCCTCCTCTTATCTCCTCCTTCCCCTCCTATCTTCCTACTTCTGCTTCTACCTTCCTTGTCCCCCCCTTCTCCTACTGCCTTCCTCCTCCTTCTTCCTAATATTACTATCCATCTATCAGAAAGAAAAAGCGAAACATTTTTATTATTATTTTCATTTTATTTTTCATTTTCTCCAATTCATATTTTCTCATCTGGTCGAAAATGTTCAACTGTTTATCGTCATTTTCTAATATCATGACTCAAAGGTTAACCCTCAAGATGCCAATAATACAACGTCGTGTAAAGAAACTATATATATTAAAAAAAATCCAATTCAAAATTAACAAAAAACAAAAATAATAGCATATACAGTAACAAAAAACAAATACAGAATACATTATAAAAAATACAGCATCAAGAAACAAAATACAGTAACAAAAAAACAAAAACAAAATACAGTATCAAAAAACAACAGATTTCAAATGGATTCGGTAAAGAAAACGATCAGAGGAGGAGGAGGAGGAGGAAGAGAGAGCGGAGACTAAATTAAATATATAACTGAAACAGGTGTCCAGTACCCACCCTCTTTTCCACACTCCTCTTCCTCTTCTATTCCTTCTTTTACGTCGCTTTGAATAATTTCACATATTTCTTTCTCTCTCTTCCCCCTTCCCTCCCTCTCTATCCCATTTCTTTCTCACTCTCTATATCTTTCCCCTTACCAATTCCATTTCACATTTCCCGAATCCTCACATTCTGCCTTGCTCTCTCTCCCCTCGTTTGTCTCTTTCCCTCTCCCCTCTTCTCCCTCTCTCACCTTTTGCCTATCACATCTTCTCCCTTCCCCCATCTTTTCCTTCTTTCATCTTCTCCCCTCTCCCTTCTTTCCCTCTTTCTTTCTCCCTCTCCCATCTCCTCCCATCCTTTCCCCTCTCCTCCTTCCCTCTCTTTCCCACTCCCCTCGTCCACTTCTCTCCCTCTCACACCTCTCGGGCCACCTCCTGGGCGCTAGGGAGAGGGAAGGTGTAGTGGGCACCAGGGATATTGACGCCCTCCTCAGTCTCCCTCGTGTGAAGTTACGATCACTGTTAAATTACTCCTCTCTCCCTACACTTTCTCTCCCTCCCTCCCTCTCTACACCTTCCCTCCTTCTTTCCCTCCCTACACCTTCCCTCCTTCTTTCCCTCCCCCCTCCCTCCCTCCCTCTCTCTTCCTACACCTTCCTTTCCTCCCTCCCTCATCCCCCTACACCTTCCCTCCTTCCTCTATATCTCCCTTCCCTCTTTCCTACACCCATCTTCCTTCTATCCCTCCTACACTCACCTTCGCTTCCACTTACACCTCCTCTTTTGCCTACACCTCCACTTTGTCCAATTCTCCCTCTTACACCACCTCTTCCTCCTACACCTCCTCTTCGTCTAATACCCTCTTTCCTCCCCCACCTCCTCTTCATCCTACACCTCCTCCATCTCCTCAACACCGAGAACTAGGTTACACCACCTCACCTCACCTCGCCTCTCCTCGCCTCTCCTCCCAAACTCTCGGCTACACTACACGACGTATAATTAATCCAGGATTAGTTGGAGGATGTATAATTGATCCTGAATGAGTTAAAGAAAAAAACTGTGCCGTGCCAGATGAGTTAGTTGGGTTGGGTGAAGATGTTTGTTATTAGTCGTGGATGAGTTACAGATTGTAGAGTTAATTCGGCGCGAGAGTTGTAAACAAAACCCAAAAAATAGGACGAATTCTGAGTAGGTTATGTAACTTGTTCCTAAACTTGTCCTTCTCAGTTAAGTCGGAATTGATTGTAGAAGATGGCGTGATAGTCTCCGGTGCCCCCCCCCCCCTGAGTCACTCCACCAGCAGGCAGGTCTTCGTGGTGCCTCTGTTTCACACTAAGTTGTTTCCATTCGCAGTGAGGGTGAAGTCAGTCATGTACACACTCTTAAAACGACTCTATCGACTACCATCCTCGGAAAAAAATAAACTCTTTGATCTTGAATATTTACGGTATATTTTTGGAGGATATGAACAAAGTCCTCTCTTGTGTTCAGTTAGTAAATATTATCGTTTCTTTTACTTGGATATGACACAACATATAGATACATTTATATGAGTCCCAGAAACTATGATGAATATTTGATGAGATACAAAATAAACAGTAAATCATATGATGAGTTAAGACACACACACACTATATGTACAGAAGGTTTACTCCAGCACAGCACAGCACAGCACCGCACCGCACCAATACACTCTCAAGGGCTCCACACATCTCTTTGGGTGAGGGTGTGGTTGGATGAGGGTGTGGTTGGGTGAGGGTGTGGTTGGGTATAGTACGTCTCTTGTATTCATTCATAACGTGAATTATGCTCCCTAATTGACTTAAACGATATGTGATACTGTTTCATCTCTCACCTCTCCCTCCCACCGCCCCCAGCTGCCCACCCTTATGAATGTCCTAAGTCAAGGGCACTAATCTGCATCTTGTGTGAACTGTGACTCGTCTTCATTTAAAACCATCTCGTTCGCGTTGGAAAATTGTTTATTTTGATTCTGAAGGCAGTAAGACCGTCCGCATTACCATATAGTTCTTCATCAGCGGTTAACAGACTGCAGGATCTTGGGAGTCGTTTTAAAGTGATCTAACTCAAACTTGGCTGACCGTCAAATGATCTTTAACCCAGCCGAGAAAATTTTCTGTGGCCGTTTCAACAGACTACGTCCCAAGTTCAGACACCGAGCGCAGTTAAGTTCATTCGTAGACAGTCATTTGTTATTTAAGGCGTTGGGATCTTAGAGTGAGGGAGTCTGATTTCAGTAGCCATGTTCCTTCTAGGGTATTGGAATCTCTATCTTGCGTCTCATCTTTAGTTGAGGCTTCTGTATGGTAAGAAGGGTTGAGGTGGTGTGGTAGAGGGTAGGGTGGTGTGGTGGAGGGTAGGGTGGTGTGGTGGAGGGCCTAGGGGTGGTGTGGTGGAGGGTAGAGTGGTGTGGTGGAGGTAGGTGGTGTGGTGGTGTGGTGGAGGGGTGGGGTGGTGGAGGTGGGGTGGTGTGGTAGGGTAGGGTGGTGTGGTGGAGGGTAGGGTGGTGTGGTGGAGGGGAGGTGGAGGTGGGGTGGTGTGGTGGAGGGGGTGGTGTGATGGAGGCCTGGTAGTGTGGTGGAGGGCCTGGGTGGTGTGGTGGAGGGCCTGGTGGTGCGGTGGAGGGCTCTGGTGGGCGAATATTACCCCAGCAGGAGTATGGTCGCCGCCTGAGGCCCACCACCGGGTTAGGGCCGTGTATCCCTTCCATCACCCACGCCTCCCTCCCTCTCTCCTTCCCTCTTCTCTCCCTCCCTCTCCTCCCTACTACTGCTACTTCCCCCCTCATCCCATTTCCTCCGGTTATCCTTTTCCTGGTAGGTGACGTCCTTAGTATTGATTCCTGGTATGCCTAGGGTCCCGGCGGCCCCCTCAGCGTCGTCGGGGCCTTCTACTGCCCCTCCACCAGGCACCAACAAGGCCGCCGCTACACACACACACACACGGTACTGTTTTATGTGTAGAATGGTAAAATAAACACATGGCTTGATACTGTTGCCTACGTGTATAAAATAATACATCTATCCTGTATTATACTCGTGTTGTGTTGTGTTAAAAGTCTCAGTACCTCGACTTGTTCCGGTGGTTGTACTGTTGTCCTTGACTTGATAACATAACATAACATAACATAACATAACATAACATAACATAACATGCAAACGAAAAACTTAAGACCAGAAACATCAAGCGACTTTTAGCACCATCACCACTACTACTATCACCACAACCACCACTACTACCATCACGAACAGCAGGACTACTAATACCACCCCCACCACCACTACCGCCCCCAACACCACTACTACCACCCCCAACACCACTACTACCACCACTACCGCCCCCAACCAGCACCATGAGACAGTTGTGTGAGGGTGTTGGTAGCTGTCAGACTGTGCAGCACCTGTTGTTCCCCTCAGCAGGTGATCTTCGTAGGACTTTTCAAGATCGTTCAAGAGGACCTCCACTAATTGGTCTAGTGTACGCGTCATTTTTCCCTCCCAGTATTCAGATGAAGGACGTGACGTGAGCAGTCTGGTGTTGACAGCTCTCTGCTCTAGCCATGGCTCCTTACACTTCACTACAGTTCTTTATCGTGTGTGTGTGTGTGTGTGTGTGTGTGTGTGTGTGTCTGTGTGTGTGTGTGTGTGTGTGTGTGTGCAGGAGGAAGTACAGAGCCACATAATTGATTCATAAGAGGAAATACAGAGCCGTAGGAGGCAGTATGTCGGTGTAGGAAGTAGCATGTAGCCACAGGAGGCCATATGTAGCCGCAGGAAGCAGCTTGTAGCCACAGGAGGCAATATGTAGCCGCAGGAGGCAATATGTAGCCGCAAGTAGCAAAGTGGATCCATCAGACTAAGTACAGAGCTCCATAATGAATCCACCAGAGGCAGTACAGAGCCGCAGGAGGCCGCGAGGACTCACAGACGCCGGAAACTTCACAAAGAGCCGGACATGATGAAAAATGGAGGGAGGGCCACCTTTTAGAGGGCCAGCCCATGGGAAGTTTCCTAGTTTAGAACTTGTCCAGAAGATCACGGCTCTCTCTCTCTCTCTCTCTCTCTCTCTCTCTCTCTCTCTCTCTCTCTCTCTCTCTCTCTCTCTCTCTCTCTCTCTCTCTCTCTCTCTCTCTCTCTCTCTCTCTCTCTCTCTCTCTCTCTCTCTCTCTCTCTCTCTCTCTCTCTCTCTCTCTCTCTCTCTCTCTCTCTCTCTCTCTCTCTCTCTCTCTCTCTCTCTCTCTCTCCTCTCTCTCTCTCTCTCTCTCTCTCTCTCTCTCTCTCTCTCTCTCTCTCTCTCTCTCTCTCTCTCTCTCTCTCTCTCTCTCTCTCTCTCTCTCTCTCTCTCTCTCTCTCCTTTTCCATCATCACTACCACCATCATAACAACAATAACAACAACTCAATCACCACTACCACCAACAACAACTCAATCAGTACCACCACCACCAGCAAGTACAACACTACCATCCCAACCACAATTACCAACAACAATTAAAACCTCACCACCCTTAACACTAAGAACATCACCACCACAAAGAGCCACATTACCGCCACAACAACAACACTACCACCACTAAGAACAGCCGCCACCACCACTACCACTATCCTACAGCGCCATACAGCAAGAGGAAACATGGAAGAGTGAAAAAGATATATATTGTAGAGAGAGAAAGTAAGATACGCATTAATTTGACTCTCTCTTCCCAGCCAGCACTGCAGCCCTCATATTCTTACTCTTCCTCTTCTTCCTCCTCTATTTCTTCCACCTCCTCCTCTATTTCTTCCTCCTCCCCCTCCTCCAGTATTTTTCACCCTCAGACGGCTCCTGTAGGCCTGACCCGGGGACTGCAGCCTCCAACGACTGAACTAACTTAAAACACAACATGAAGACGAACGGCAGAGTGACGAGGTAACTATCATTAATGGAGTCTTCTATAACAAGGACCCGAGCCAACTCCAAACATTTCCCTCCGCCAGATACACCCTCTTCTCCCTCCGCCAGATACACCCTCTTCTCCCTCCGCCAGATACACCCTCTTCTCCCTCCGCCAGATACACCCTCTTCTCCCTCCGCCAGATACACCCTCTTCTCCCTCCTACACCCTCAGAGGACCCTCCCTCATTAGTATCTTAAGGGCACTGCCATTTTGCCAGGGTCGGGTGTAAAGGAGGGAAGGGGGAGGGAGGAAGGGGATAGGGGGTAGGGGACTGGGGTGGAGGTAGGGGACGGGGGGTAGTGGTAAGGGAAGGGGGTGGAGGTACGGAAAGGAGGGTGGAGGTAGGGAAAAGGGGGGGAGGAGGTAGTAGGGGGAAGGAAGGGAGGTAGGAGAGGATGTGTGTGTGTGTGTGGATTAAAGCCAATCTTGGACAGCCTCCAGCGCTAACGTAAGAGCCCTCAATCCGTAGCGTCACAACCCGATGGTAGTGTTGATGTCATTGATTACTGGGGTACCTATCTATGCCCCCTCCCCCCCCCCTCCCCCCTCCCTTAAAATTCCCGGTACAAACAAACAATAGAACACCAAGAGCTCACCATCACCACGCCACGATATGAGAGCGGAAGTCTTAATTACCTACATAATATACTCACACCCAGCAGGCAAATTAAAGTCGCACTGTCAAAGGCCGACAATATCAGCCAAGATCCTGTCTAAAGCTTGACTAAGGCTGATAGATCCCTGGGCATAATTACTCACTATACCCTAGAGACGCGTATGATGAAGTCTCCCATAGTGAACAATTACCTACGTCACCCCATCGACACAACCTCTAGAGATGAGTAACGAGTCAAACGTGAAGAGAATAATATTTCAACCCGACACTGGAAGAGGACTTGTTTTTAGTCTTGTTCTTCCTAAAATCCCATCACTCTTAGGATAAAGGTCAATGGAGCCATATTAAGCATAGATGAGAGACTGGGATGTGTTGACTGATCAGGAGAACCACTAGACTCGCAGGGTGTCAAACTCATGGCCCGCGCGAAATTTGATAGAAATAGATATGAAGGAAGAAATGCAGATAAGATTGAGTCAGTAAATTCAGAAATGATCTTTACACCATTGTGGCAATAATTGAATTTATATGAGCTCTTAAGTTTCAAAACACAAATGGAATTTTATAATAAATTGTAGCCGCAAAATAATGCATGCATGCATATATATATATATATATATATATATATATATATATATATATATATATATATATATATATATATATATATATATATATATATATATATATATATATATATATATATATATATATATATATATCTGCCTTTTGCTATCTAATTATTATCGTTAATCATGTTTATTAAGTAAAATAATTTGACATACTTAAGATCAGACAAACCCAAAAGGTACTCCTGGCAAGCCAGGTAAGGCAATGTGTGAAGCTATAAACTTCAATCCTGCAAATATGTGATATAACACTTGTGTTGTCCCTGAAGAGGGTAACTAAAATAAAAATTGGCCCTCGAAAGGTTTTGAGTTTGACACGGCTGCACTAGAGGCTCCTGTACTGGGGCACGAACACCCATGAACTGCTGAAATAATTCTTTATAGGTTTACAAGCTGCTATTGCCTACATAGGTAACTCACCATAGGGAAAACTAATCTTCTTCTATTCTTCAGGTGATAAGAAAATCAAACTTTACATATAACTTCACCAAAACTTCCCCAACCAACCAACTGGAACTGTACAGCCACAGAGGAAGAAAAATATCCAGTGTGGGTTTTACTTCGCGACGAAAACAAAACAAAAGTAAAAACATCCTAAACAAGAGGATTTGGCAGTGTCAGGCTATATATCCCCCTCCCCCCACCACCATCCTACAACCCCTCCTCCCCCACCACAACTCTACACCCCCTCCTCCCCCACCACAACCCCCCACCATCACCACAACTCTGCCTCTCCCTTAATATTTACTCCTTGAAGTAGTTCGCACAGAAACTTTACCAACTCTGGATCTTGGGGGATTAAAACCTGATGGTGTTCTGAGTTCCCGGTACAAAGATGCCTCACTCTCTCTCAACTAGGGAGGAACACCAGCTGGGACCTCCACACACACACACAAGACATTAAGTTTGTTACCAGAAAAATAAACAAACACTTCTGACAACAGTTATTGGACGCAACACCAAAAGTTTGTCTCCGCCCCCCCCCCAAAAAAGTTTCAAAACAACAGATATTTCAAAAGATAAACACAAATTCGTTCTCAATATACACATTACATATAGTAAGGTACATATATATTTTAGAGGAACATATAGTAATCTTGTACCTCATAAAAAAAAAGTTTGAGAGCAGAAATGACTTAATTTATTTGACCCAAGACGAATTTTATCTCCGTCAGCATTTAATCACCAGACGAACGAACGAGAGAGAGAGGTGAGAGAGGAGGTCAGTTCACATAAGGACAGTCTCAAGCAATAATTAACTAACCGAAGACCATAAATTACCTCACAAAAAAAAGAGAACAGTTTCACACAAAAATCACTCATAAAAACGACTCAAAGTTTGTTGGCAGAGAGACCCACTTCCTGACAACAATTATTTGACAGAAGACACGGAGTTTGTTCCCTGAAATAAAAGGGTCACAAATTTCTCTCTGTCTCTCAAAAAAGTATAAAGTTGTGTGGGAGACAAGACATACACGTTTAGTTTACAGACACACGCCAGGCTGTTATGTGACGGGGGAGAGATGTGTTTTGTTGACAAGACTAAGGACACGTGGCTGGATTAACACACTTTACTCACGTGGCTGGATTAACACTTTACTATACACTCACGTGGCTGGATTAACACACTTTACTATGCACTCATGTGGCTGGATTAACACACTTTACTCACGTGGCTGGATTAACACACTTTACTATACACTCACGTGGCTGGATTAACACACTTTACTATACACTCACGTGGCTGGATTAACACCCCTGAATACCAATCCCTGGTGCCAATCCCCTTAGTGCCAATCCCCCTGGTACAAACCCCCTTAGTACCAATCCCAGAGTACCAATCTGAGTACCAATCCCCCTTAGTACCAATCCCCCCTGAGTACAAACCCCCCCTTAGTACCAATACCCTGACTACCAATCCTCCAGAATACCAATCCCCCAGAGTACCAATCCCCACAGAGTACCAATCCCCACAGAGTACCCCTTCCCAAGAGCCCAAACCTTTTATGTAGGGCCATTTAAACGAACACAGGCCATCAAAAAGAACGCCGGAACGATATGCAGGCAGAGATGGCACGCGACTCTGCAAAACGCCATTCAGAAGCAGTTTAGTTGTTCATCCTTCATAATGACAACGATAATACGGACCCGGGAGATGATAATACTCGATGGTGTGTAAGTACGAGAGATGAACAATGATGCTAAGAGGAATAATAATAATGATGATGATAATGATAATGATAATAATTATAATAAAAATAACAATATTATCAACAACAACAACAACAGCAGCACCAACAACAATAGCACCACCACCACCACCAACAACAACAACGACAATAACAACAGCAGCAACAACAACAACACTCACACAAACAAATCCTTCAGTGAACACTAAACTCACACAGCCAAACACCCTGGAGTTTATTTTGGTCTGTCTCTGTGTTATTCTCGTCCTAAGTAACGCCTATTCCCAGCGTTCACGGCAAAATGGTTTTAAGTTTGTTGGGAGTGTGACCGCCTGTCTGTCCCACCTGCCGTCTCTGATGCTGGAGGTGGGGTTGGAGGTGGGGTTGGAGGTGGGGTTGGTGGGTGGAGGTGGGGTTGGTGGAGGTCGGGTGGTGGGGTTGAGAGGTTGAGGAGAATAAAATGAGAGGGGTATAGAGACTGCAGAAAGGGACACACACACACACACACACACACACACACACACACACACACACACACACACACACACACACACACACACACACACACACACACACAAACACACACACACACACACACACACACACACGGGGAGTAAGAAGAAAGGAATGGTAAAGACAGAAGAAGAAGAAGAAGAAGAAGACGAAGTGAGGTTCTTCCAATACTATCTAATCATCAATGTAATTTCCTCCTTAAAAAAAAAATCAAATTAAAACCTTCTAACTTAACTTTCTCCATCAAATAGGATTACTTTCATTTCATTGATTGGGATTTATCTTCCAACTTTCAGGCTACTTTCTTCCCCAGTTAAGAGTACTTCCTTCCTTCCTTCCTTCCTAAATAAATAAATGTTACTTTCGTATACCTACCTACCATCCTCCCTCTCTCCCTCAAAAGAAAGTAGTGACGGGGAAACAAACAAATAACTGCCGGTTCTCTCCCTCCCTCTCGCTCTCCCTTCATCCCTCTCCCTCCCTACCTACCCTCCCTTTCCATCCCTACCTCCTCTCCCTCCCTACCCCCCTTCCCAGTCTAATAACCTCAATTTTTATGCTTTAATATATCTTTTACGGCCGCCATATTCCGTTGTCCAGCCATTATTACATCCTCCTGCTGACAAAATTTTCACTTGGGATTTTCCTATAACGGCGAGGAAAATTTTCAACAGAATTTTTACGGCTGTGGTGACATTTCAGTTGTTGATTTTCCCAACTTGAGACGAAATTTTTCCACTAGTTCTTTTTCGTTGTTGTTGTTGTTGTTGTTGTTGTTGTTGAAGTCATGGTGCAAATTTCATATAAGATTTTCGTAATTATGAGGAAAATATTAACGGAAATTATCCTGATTTTGGTGAAAGTTTCGACACATTTCCCCAGCAGTGGTGATGGGGAGCCGTGAGACTTTTGAACTTGACTCTCCAAGACTCAACTATCCGGAAAATTTAACACGGCGGACTTAGAAACCCGAGAACATCGAAGGATTTGCATACAGAGCTTGGAAACCTACGACTGAAACCTTGGTACTTGGAAACCTACAGATATGAAGAAGGGCCCTGGAAACCTCTTATTTGAAACCTTAGTTCTTGAGTGGAGGTGAGAGGTGGTGGAGGAGGTGAGAGGTGGTGGAGGGGGTGAGAGGTGGTGGAGGGGGTGAGAGGTGGTGGAGGAGGTGAGGGGTGGTGGAGGGGGGGGTGAGAGGTGATGGAGGGGAGGTGAGAGGTGGTGGAGGGTGGTGGAGGAGGTGAGAGGTGGTGGAGGGGGGTGAGGAGGTGGTGGGAGGGGTGAGAGGTGGTGGAGGGGGGGTTGAGGAGGTGGTGGAGGGGTGAGAGGTGGTGGAGAAGGTGAGAGGTGGTGGAGGAGGTGAGGGAGGTGGTGCCAGGAGGGAGGTGGGGTGGGTGGGAGGAGGTGAGAGGTGGTGGATGAGGTGAGGGAGGTGGTGGAGGGGTGAGAGGTGGTGGAGGAGGTGAGGGAGGTGTGGTGGGTGAGAGGTGGTGGAGGGGGTGAGAGGTGAGGGAAAGTGAGGATACATCACGAAGCATACAGAGCCTCCAGTACACAAGGAGTACGAGTGACCGACACTGCACTCGACTGCCTTCACTTCCCCTCATCTATAAAGTCAGGGACCCATTTACAGTTGGGTGGACTGGGAGAGCCCCGGGATTGAACAAACGACCCTTAGGTTATCTTTCATTCCCCCAGACTACTCCCGACATCTTTCTCCCTCTCCCTCCCTCCTCTCCCTTCTCTACCACCCACCCTCTCTCTTCTCCCACCTCTCCTCTCCCACCCACCCTCCCCTCAATACATCACCCCTAGTAAGCGTATCTTCCTCCCCCTACCTCAGGTACCGTCCCACCGCCTTAATGTCCGACACATAGAGCCACGTATCCTCCCCATTACCTAATCCTCCCCATCAACGTCCCCATCACTCCCTTGACCAGAAATATTACCCCCCTCCTCCTCTTCCTACCATCTACCTCCCTCTTCTTTCACCTACCTTCTCTCCCCACCTTCCACCTACCTACCCTCATCATCCTACCTCCCCTCCCCCACCACCAGCGTCATTGCCCCCCCCCACCCACCTGATGCCGTACCCTCCACCTCCACTCACCTATTAACCTCTTAGAATTTTATGACCCATCCCATAGATCCCTGGCTCATCCCCATCCCCACCTCCTCATCCCCACCCCATTACCCCTGTACTAATGGCACCGTCAATGCCATCAATGTTGTATGAGAACCCCCTCGCTCCCTCGTGTTCCTCTCACTTGCTACATAAATTATCACGACCTGACGCCCCGAGTTTCAGAAAGTTACAGACTCTGAAATATTCTTCGAGGAGGAGATGGTGGAGCCTCGCTGATATTTCATACCGGCGTCCAGGTCAGTAACACATTAAAGGTGTTTTCTTCAGCCAACCACTAGTAGGAAGTACACTATCACATGACCAACAAAATCTAAAACACACTTCAGTTCCCAATATGTTAAAATAACTATATAAAACCGGGTTATACACCAGAGGAAGAGAAGCAGGAGGAGAAGAGAGAGAGAGTAGTGGTGGCGGTACAGTAATCAACAGCTTCAGGTAGCCCGGATTCGCTCCTAAGAACATAGTGCCCCTGGGTACAGTACTAGACAGTCACCAGCCAGGGTCAGCGAGGTTCACACACACACCATTCTTGTCACCAACATAAACGCCTCACCCGGTGACACCAACAAATCCCCAGCTCGACTGTGAATACCTCGAGGATCTGCCAGTCCTCCTCCACACACTATTGTACATGTCTCTCTGGCAGTGTTCCCGCGAGCCACGTCCGGTCCCCGAGTGAGATATCTATTAAGTGACCCGTATGTGTGAAGCATCTTACAACTAAATGCCTTAAACAGTGCAACAACCCATTAAGTCCAGCACATGAATGATTATCCGCCACTGGTTAACCCGAATACACGAGGCACGACAACTCAGCTCAAACAAATGACTGTCTCAGCCATAACACAACTTCCGGTTACCAACAATGAGAACCTGGGGACCTTGAGCCTCTTTCTTCGTAGGTCCGGCCAGTGAGTACAGTACATCCCACGGCCCATCAAGCTGTCCACGACCTACAGTGTGTTATGGTGGGAGCTGCCTGTATCTTCCACCCCACAGGACGACCAAGACTACCACACACACGACTCTCATACGACCACACACACGACTCTCATACGACCACACACACACACACACACTACTGACCACACAGCCACCCACATACACTACTGACCTCACAGCCACCCACATCCACACACACAACTGACCTCACAGCCACCCACAGCCACCCACACTACTGACCACACAATCACCTATACCCACACACACTACTGACCGACCACCCACCCATCCACACACACACTACCACACGCACTACTGCCCAAACCATCGATCATGCTGGCCTACACGATAGCGGCCACGCTACCTGACAGGCGTAACAACCACCTACACCCCACACACACATCCTCTCCCCACCTCCCCACACACACATCCCTCCCCCACACACACACATCCTCTGCCCACACACACATCCCTCCTCCCCACACACACACACAAACACATACACTACCCTCAAGGTAAACCAGCAAGGTATCTACACCAACCTGACCATTTGTTTGTGTAAACCTAAACACGTCAGTTACTACCTAATACATCATAAATCTCTCTCTCTCTCTCTCTCTCTCTCTCTCTCTCTCTCTCTCTACATCTACCTTTGTTTTTACTCTTTCGATTCATCTCCTCTTTCTTCTTTCGTTGCCTCTCACTCCTTCGTAAGCCACTCTCTCCCTCGCTTGCTCTCCCTTTCCTTCTCTCTCACTCACTCTCTTTCTTTTCTTCCCTGTACCTCTCCCCATATTCGGTCTATCTCTCCTCTTCCTTCCTGACTCACTCCCTCACTCTTCCTTCTACCTCCGCTCCTCCCTCACTCACTCTCCCTCCATCTTCCCTCACACACTCTCTCTAGTCCCATTTATCCCACACCCCCTACAGTACATCTATCTTCTCTCCCCCTCCTTCCTTCCTTCTTCCCTTCGCCTCTCACTCACTCTCCCTTTCCTCCCTCCCTCTCCTTCCTCACCTCTCAACTCACCCTCCCTCCACTTCTCTCCCACTCTCCTTCCCAGGCCCCCCATTAACTCCCTCTCCCCCTCTCTCCTTCCCAGTCTCTCACTCTCTCTCCCTCCCTCCACCTATCTCTCCCCTAGGCCTCTCCCCCCCTCCACCTATCTCTCCCCTAGGCCTCTCCCTCCCTCCATCTATCTCTCCCCTAGGCCTCTCCTCCCTCCTAACAACCGCAGAGAATTACCATATTCATGAACTCTCCATGGTGGTCTTCGAGCACTGCTTAGCATCACTACCCCCACACACACACACAGTCGAGAGAGAGAGAGAGCCAGGCGTCATTACACAACCCAACAATCGATTACCCTCTGAAATTACGATTACGATTACGACAGAAATCCAACAATATAATTAATTACCAATAACGATTACTTCCACAAGATAATTAATTACTTCACGGTTATATTTTATTAAAACTTACGAGACATAAATAAAAGCCTTTATCCTCACATAATGTCGTTTTCTATGATAGCCTGTGAGGGTAAACTCTAATATTAAACACTAATTCATAAAACCAAATTATATCGTCCTCTCGTTCTCATTAATCTCTAAATTATATATAAACGATTATTTGCTAATTCATTATAACATATTAATTGGTTTCCCTAAAATATGGCAATTATTTGTCATAGAGAAATAGTGAAATAGTTAAGATATCGTTCCATTTCTTCAATATCGTTGTCACTCAGAGTACAGTTGCCACTCAAAGCACCGCTCACTCAGAACGCGTCGTCACTCAAATCCGTTCAATAACTCGACTCTTTGAAACAATTAGCAACCAGTATTTTCCACCAATCACCATCAGGCATCTCGCTGTAACCATGACAACAATCTGTCTGTCTGTCTGTCTGTCTGTCTATCTATCTATCTATCTATCTATCTATCTATCTATCTATCTATCTATATCTATCTATCTATCTATCTATCTCAGCCTTGGTTTATTAAGCAATATTTACTCCTAACATTTACACTAGGTCAGATCATTAAGAGTCAATTATTAAAAGTCAGATCATTAAGAGTCAATTATTAAAAGTCAGATCATCAAAAGTCAGATCATCAAGAGGCAGATCATCAAGAGTCAGATCATCAAGAGTCAGATCATCAAGAGTCAGATCATCAAGAGTCAGATCATCAAGAGTCAGATCATCAAGAGTCAGTTCATTAAGGTTCCTTGGGCCGATCTCGGTGACAAAGGTCTGGATCTACGGCAGCTACCATACGTTTCTCGCCCCCAGGAAGCTCTTAACTCGCCCACCAAGTTATGCTCCAAGTTTATGTCCTCGTCCAATGGTAGAATGGACCGACGTATCTTATCCAGCACAAGGGACGGTCCTGGTGGGGCAGAAGGAGTGGCAGAAGGAGAGGCAGGAGGAGGTGTCGATGTTTAATACAAATAATTAAGTGGAGTTTTTGATGGAGTGGCAGCCGTGTCTAGTCGACGACCACAATACAACATTTAGCACCAGACGTAACACCGAGACGCGCCTATAAGAGCACCAGTGTTCTCGTCTGCTGCTTGACCTTCATGGTACATTAAGCATTTAACTGTTGCTCAACTGTCGTATAAAAGCTCACTTGTTCAGCTTAGGTTGTTTGTCATCCAGCTTTACGCCCACAGATGTATACACGGCACGCCCCTGTGAGACCGCCCGTTCCTCCTATACCCGAGTCACGCCCATCGCCTCACCTTGACCTTGTCTGTCAGGTACAGCGGAGTCCTTAACAGAGTGTAGTGTTCATCCCAGTGTTGAACTTTCATTTTATCCATTTCTTCTCTAAGACCAAAGGCTGACCGGGGTCTCTCCATTACCTTCAATATCCAGTCATGGAAGTTTGTGCAAAAATACCCACTAGTCGAGTCATCCTCCCCATCCGCAGACTCCCTGGCATTTCCACTTTGATAAATCCATTTCCGCTCTCGATGTGGCCAGGAAAAGGTAAATTCTATTCAATGGAATAACAGGAGAAGCAATTTTGCAGTTTTCACTCAATCTTTCACATAAATTTACAACAGCTATTCTCTCTTTTCTTAAAATTCTTTCTTAATTTCGACGACAGAGGAAGGCACCGTCTCGGCCTGATATAAATTTCTTAACAAATTATTCAACTACGAGGACTCACTTGGCATGGTCTAAGAATGTCTGACCACTCATGCTGTTCAAGACACTATTACACACTGACACAAAAGCATAGTAATTAACCTTTAACTACCCTGGAATACGACGGCCATCATACGAATAAATTAAATCTTCCTCATAACTATGACACAGCCCCCCCCCCTCCTGTCCTCACACATCCATGACACATGTCCTCACACACACACAGCCCCCCCCCCTCCTGTCCTCACACATCCGGTCATCAACACCCAGACCAAGAGCGCGTCTCAGCGGCCTGCAACCATCTTGGAAATTTACGTTCATCACTACTCAGTCAGGCGGTGAGCGAGAGGAGAACGTTCCGAGTCCATTAATGTTTTTCCTGACACCGAAAACCTCTCTCTAGAATTGCCCACTTGGCGACTACGACACAAACTTTGGAAAGGCTCCCGCCCCAGTATTCTCTTTATCACCCGTGAAATATATGGAAACTGCCCTATAGTCTCTCTCCTTAAGACCGGGCTACCCACCTTAACGACTAAATTTTCCTAACACCACCAACCAAGAAGAGGAAACATGTAACATTTTTTTGAGCAATGACAAACACAAAAAATCGTCATAAGCGACAAATACAACTCAAAACACACAACAAATACAGGGTGATCGAAAAAGAATGCCCAGATTTTAACCTATAACCATATTAAATCGAGGTATTCTTTTTTGGTGACCCTGTATATATATATAATGATGGTAAATATGTGATATCTGAGGGAAACTACATATGATGGGTGGAGTGGTTAGCCAAGGACGACGTGTGTCAGCCAGACAGCCAGCCAGCCACATATGTTTACAGCCGACGCCTTCACCTCAACACGCCCGCCTCCACACTCTTCTCACACCTTGGCATCCACTCTATCACCTGGCCTCAACTCTAATTTATCTGGCGTCGATTTCGTGGGTTTCCTTCCCCTACCCCACACGCCCTCTCTCCACGCCCTCCCTCCACACCCTCCCTCCACGCCTTCTATATTTGTCCACTTATCTGAAGCTTTTTATAAAACAAACACTCCTCCCTCCACGCCTTCTATATTTGTCCACTTATCTGAAGCTTTTTATAAAACAAACACTCTCTCTCTCTCTCTCTCTCTCTCTCTCTCTCTCTCTCTCTCTCTCTCTCTCTCTCTCTCTCTCTCTCTCTCTCTCTCTCTCTCTCTCTCTCTCTCAAATTTCTACCTTATAAAAACAACATCTAAATCTCACAGTTCATTTATCCATCATCCTCAACATTAACATAAACCCAAATAGGAAAAACAACCCATAGTAACTCTCTCTCCCTCTGTGGTTTTTGTTGAAGGGAGTGGTGGGGGGTGTGGTTGGAGGAGGGGGAGGTGGAGGAGGTGGGAGATATAGCCACAAGATTTTGACGCCCCCATGCCCAGGTGACGTTCAAGTGAGAAAATAAACACACAAAGTGAGCGATAAGTGTAGAGAAGCCCAAACTCACCTGTTGGTACCTGACCTGACCTAATCTGACCTAATCTAACCAATTGTAAATCTGTATATGGCAATTTTACTGAACAAATATCATCATTATCATCAACATTATCATCATCATCATCATTAACATCACTATTATTATTATTACTATTATCATCATCATCATCATCATCATCATCATCATTATTATTATTACTATTATTATCATCATCATTATCATTATTATTACTATTATCATCATCATCATCATCATCATCATCATCATCATCACCATCCCTTCATATTACTTTACACAAATCTAAACAGTACTCAGTAACTCGTACCAACATGTAACCCAGCAATACATTATCCTGCGCCAACTCTTATCTTGATTAAAAACAGGAGAGGGAGAGACCAGACCAACAACATCAACTGAGGCGGTCTTGTTTTATTTCTTCATCCTCCTCACAACATTTACCACTCACAGACAGACAGACAGAAGAATGACAGATAGAGATAGACAGTGAACAATGACAGATAGAGACAGTATTTCTTCTTTTTCTCAACATTTCATACTCACTCGAACGCCACCTCTAAGACAGACAGACAGACAGACAGACAGGAAGAGTGAATTTGGTCCTCCTGGGTAATAGTGAATTTTAAAACGTCCTGAAGGTAAATATTATCACACACACACACACACACACACACACACACACACGTCACCTCTATATTAAGTCTTGTCTTCTATAATATAACTGTATAACGTCGTATATTTTCCTATTTTTAACCCGACTCGTGAAGACAAACCGAAATACCAAGGCTTTTAACCCGACTCGTGAAGTGAAGACAGTCCGAAATACCCGTGAAGACAGTCCGAAATACCAAGACTCTTAACCCGACTCGTGAAGACAAACCGAGATATTAAAGCGAGCAAATAACATGGCACAGTTTAAACATGTTGACCTTAGTTCTGGCCCTCCTACCGTTCCGGCACTCACTCGCTCTGTGTGCTTACGCCAGGCGCTCGTCACTCCAGCACGGGGATAACAAGTGTCGTACCTGAAATAAAGGGGAAAAAATTGATGGTCGGGTGATTTACGTGAGGAGGGAAGAAGCAGGGAGGAGGGAGGAGGAAGGAGGGGGGAGGGAGGGTCTTCTGGCAGTGACACTTTGAATATTGGGAGATGCGGAGATGGGGAGGAGATGAGGGTAGGAGACGGGAAGAAGATAGGAGATGGTGAAGAGGGTAGGAGTCGAAGAGGAGAGAAGAAGACAGAAGAAGAAGGGGAAAAAGAGGGTAGGAGACAAAGAAGAGAAGAAGATAGGAAACGTGGAGATTATGAGATTAGGAGACGAGAATAAAGGAGAAGAAGAGGGAAGAAGAAGAGGGGAGAAGAAGAAGAGGGAATAAAATGAAAGAGTATTGAAAAAAAACCCAGGAAATAAAAAAAAAAATCACCTAACCAGAATACAAAATACGGGATATGAAATAAGCAACGGGTAGTATATATAATTCCTGAGTCTAATAATAAGTATAATCACATCAATTTCCTTTCAAAATAAATAAAAATCATACGAGTCTAACAAAACACACACACACACACACACACACACACACACACACACACACACACAGGACGTCACCAATGCAGGGAAGGAAGGCGGTTATGGCGGCCACTTGAGACATCTTGTTAGTATGATTTGTGAGTATTATTACCAACAAGGTATCATGTCTATACGTATGAGTCTCATAGTATCATGCAGTTTAGTCTTATTGTGTTGTCATCTAATGGTACTTCAATCATGTTAATGTACCACAACAGTATAGCATCACGTGGGGGTAATCACAGTGTGGGTATGGACGGCGTGATAGTGAGGAATGTGTAATTATATGAAACTTAAATCAATCTGCCAAGGAGACCAAATTGATTAGGGTGAGTTAGGTGAGGGGGGGGGGGTAGGTCCTCACGACACACTAGTGGCAGGTGCAGTAGATGTTGTCAAGGTGTGTGTGTGTGTGTGTGGGAGGTGTACTGTACTGTATTTTAGTACACACACAAAGAATGTTACAATGTAAGTTGGACGGCAACCTTAGACGTCACCTTACAACAAAGCCTGACTCCCCATAGAGAAAATTGTAGAGGCACTATGTGGGGCCAGCAGATGATGGACAGCGGCACCAGCCAGACTGCCGCTTAAGGTGGCGGGGCCCCGGCCGTCAACCACCCGGCACTAACACCCACACGTCTCCACCACCATCAGGGGGAAACAAAACCTCTCATGTTGTTAACAAGATCTCTGAGTCGAGAAAAACAACACGGTGACAAGTTTCCTCACAATTACGAAGCAACAATCGACTCGTGGGGAAGAAACGTTCGTGTTGCAGACGGTTTGATATTCAAGAGGAAGGAGCAGTGGTGAGTGTTGACACCCGCTGAGGACGGGCGCCTGCATCAGACTGTCCGGGTGCGCGGGTGTGTGTCACAAATAAGGATCGTCGTGACTTTCCTGTTTTGATGCTGAAAGTCAGTGTGTCAGAACTGATGGATTATAACAAGGGGTGAGTGGAGACTACAGCAGCTCACCACAACAAAACCTCCTTTACGAAACACTTTAGCGATGACTCAGGGGAATGTGTGTGTGTGTGTGGCCCACTAGCTTCTTCTGCTTGCACCTGCTTCCCCTAACCCCTGCTTTCCTTAACCCCAGCTTCCACTAACCCCTACTACTGCTAACCTTGGCGGGTGGGGGGATCGACTCTATAAACTGACGCCTGTGACTCACCCATCGGAGTGCTCACCAGTAACTTCTGGCCACATGATGAATTCCCGATTTAGTTTTACAACATAAATAACTGTCGCGTCTTAGTATCTGGGAAGTCGAATAAACGAGAATTATGTGAACGTTCGCCACTGAACGCAACACGCCTCAAGTCCACACGTCCATGTGTTCTGCATAATATTTTACCTTTTTTTACCCCAACTCTAAATTTAACCCAGGAATCAAGTAAAAGCCGCTAGTTGAAGGCCTTACTATTTAAAGACAGAAGTTAACAGTATAAACATTAAATTTTGAGCATCAAGGTCAGGATTATATTAAGATTGACAGGATGTGGACTAATTATATCCTGTAACGTCACCCAGGCCACGTAGGATAAGGATAAAAACAGGTATAGGCAGATGGGGTACGTTGGGTGAACCTCGTCCCTATCTGATGCTCCCGGCGGGTAATGTCCCTATTGAAGATGATATGGTCTTGGCGCCTGGCAGTAACGTCAAGCAGGGTATTAGTGCCATGTGTCTGTCTACCCGGCACACACACACACACACACACACACACACACACACACACCACTCCACGCCCTCCCTCAAGGTTATGGGCCAGACTGGTACGTGTTCCTAAGCCCCAAAAGAGGCCAAAATCCCACCACACAATTTGCTAATGGACAATATCCCTATACCACCAAAATTATAAAGTACACTACGATCAGTGAGCTCCGGTTCTCGGAAGTCTTGATACATTGCCAGACTACTTGAGGTGAGGCGAGGTTGGGTTGGGTTGGGTTGGGTTGGGTTGGGTTGGGTTGGGTTGGGTTAGGTTGGGTTGGATTGGGTTAGGTTGGGTTGGATCTTTTTCTTCCAACCTACTGAACCACATCATGTTGTTGCCATGCTCCTAGCTGGTCAGGCTCTTGTAATATCACCTAAAAATATCTTACACATCCCATTAATAATTAATAATAATAATCTTAGGTTTTTACACACACAGGCCAGATGAGTTTTAATTCTGAGACGAGTAAAATATACCCGTGTGTGACCTCGTAGTGCACAGACGACGCCCCAAAACAGACCCAGCAATTATGTCTAACACGACTAAGTTCTCTAGTTCGGTGGTACACGCTAATAATAATAATCCTCGCTGGGTAATGAGGTACAAGTGAAGCGGAAAATCAGCGGGAACAAGTCCTCGTTCTAAATAAATTCCATGGTGATCTCCTCCTAAGAGTGGTGTTGGTCCCGGGGGTCGAGCACGTACTCCACATGGGTCCTACTCAACCCTGCCTTCTGTGGTGGAGAGTCATGTGAGCGCCAAAATCGACCTTGAGCACTCAGGATTTGTGTCATAAAAGAGCGCCCACTGCCGGCATGGAGGGGTGGGCTATCGTCTATCGTTCTCTCACCATAAACAAGTCTGTCAAGGAAACGCCAGGCACTGTTGATTGCTCACGCTGGCGCTATGTTTTTTAAGGTGCGGACCCTACAAAGTGTACCACCTGAAGGATAAGACTGATGGGATCACCTGAAGAGTAGACACCCCAATTTATTTCACCTGATGATTAAACACCTTAACGTTACACCTCCCCCCCCCCACCAGGTAGCGTTAGGGTGCTTAATCTTCAGTTGACCCTAAATTAGAATCGCATTGAATCTTGAGACAAACACAGACTGACAGAGAGGGAGAGAAGGGGATAGAATAAAGAAAGGAAGAGGAGAAAGAGACAAAGACACAGAGGAAGAGCAGAAGGAGAAAGAGAACCAGAGGGAAAGAAGAAATAGATGACAGACAGAGAGAGGGAGAAAGAAGGATGGGAGAGACAGAGAGATAATATCAAGACTTCCTTTCCTCTTTTGGTAAGGAGGAGGAGGAGGAGGAGGAGGACAACTAGGCAGTCAGTGTACCCTCCTCCGCCTGGGGCCAACAACCAGTCAAGCCACAAAGGCCAGAGAGGCGACCATCACCACCATCATCACGACTCACCCTCTCCTCACTAATCTCCCTCCCCTTCCTCTCACCCCCCCTTTCCTTCCCACCCAATTTTCCCCTTCCTTTCTCTCTCCCTCCTTCCCAACCTCCTTCATTTTCTTTTCTCTTTCTCCCTCTCCTCCCTCCCCGGCCTCTCAATTCTCCCATTTCCTTTCCCTCTCCCTCCTTCCCTTCTCTCTTTCCCCCTCTCCCCTTTCCCACCTCCCTCTTTCCTGTTCCTCCCCCTCCTCTCCTCTCTCTCCCTTCCCCCCACACACACCCCCCACAAATATTGACACGCAGGATTGAGTTCACAGTTCCAGATTATGAACCTGTTGCCTGACCTGGTGAGATGGATGAGCCTGGTGACCTGGTGAGATGGATGAACCTGGTGACCTGGTGAGATGGATGAACCTGGTGACCTGGTGAGATGGATGAGCCTGGTGACCTGGTGAGATGGATGAACCTGGTGACGTGGTGAGATGGATGAGCCTGGTGACGTGGGTGAGATGGATGAGCCTGGTGAGATGGATGAGCCTGGTGAGATGGATGAACCTTTGTAACCTGGGAGATGGATGAGCCTGGTGACCTGGTGAGATGGATGAGCCTGGTGACCTGGTGAGATGGATGAGCCTGGTGATTGGGAATGCCTGGTGACCTGGTGAGATGGATGAGCCTGGTGAGATGGATGAGCCTGGTGAGATGGATGAGCCATGGATGAGCCTGGTGAGATGGATGAACCTTGTAACCTGGTGAGATGGATGAGCCTGGTGACCTGGTGAGATGGATGAGCCTGGTGACCTGGTGAGATGGATGAGCCTGGTGAGATGGATGAGCCTGGTGAGATGGATGAGCCTGGTGAGATGGATGAACCTTGTAACCTGGTGAGATGGATGAGCCTGATGACCTGGTGAGATGGATGAACCTGGTGACTTGCTGACATTCCTTGGTGATCAACTGGTGACGTAGAGGTGGGGTGACCACAAGGTGTGTCCTGGTGATGGTGACAGGTGATCAATTGGTGATAGAGAGAAAATGACTGTACGATACATAATGGTGGTGGTAGTGATGATGATGGTGGTGGTGATAGTGGTGATGGTGATGGTGTTAATGATGCTGGTTGGTGGTGATGATAGTTGGTGATCGCGATATTGAATAGTCATCAATTGGGGGAGAGAGAGAGAGAGAGAGAGAGAGAGAGAGAGAGAGAGAGAGAGAGAGAGAGAGAGAGAGAGAGAGAGAGAGAGAGAGAGAGAGAGAGAGAGAGAGAGAGAGAGAGAGAGAGAGAGAGAGAGAGCCACGTCACTAACTGAATGATTGATGACCTTATCTCTAATGAATAGATCAATCAATTATGACTAAAGGATCCCAATATAGAGGAGGCTCAGTGAGGCCACCCCCCCTCAAAGGTTACAGTATAGTACCTGGGGTATACCTGTCTCGGTAGGGAGGTCACATCATGGTAGGGAAGGTCACTTTGTGTAGGGAAGGTCATATCATGGTAGGGAAGGTCATATCATGGTAGGGAGGGCCGCATCATGTGGTAAGGAGGGTCGCATCATGGTAGGGAGGGTGCATCATGGTAGGGAGGGTCACATCATTAAAGGTCACACCGTGGTAGGGTCACACCGTAGGTAGGGAGGTCACACCGTGGTAGGGAGGGTCACACCGTGGTGGAGGTCACACACTGTGGTAGGGAGGGTCACACCGTGGTAGGGAGGGTCACACCGTGGTAGGGAGGGTCACACCGTGGTAGGGAGGGTCACATCATGGTAGGGAGGGTCACATTATGGTAGGGAGGGTCACATTGTGGTAGGGAAGGTCACATTGTGGTAGGGAAGGTCATACTGGACACCACCCATCTCACATCTGACCCAAGAGGGATTCGAACCCTGCCATGATGATGGTTAGTGATGGTGATTGATGGTGGTTGGTGATAAACTGATGGAAAGAGGGATAACCATATGGTGTACCCTGGTGGTGGTGGATGGTGGTTGACGGTGGTAGTGGGTGGGAGTGATTGTGGTTGATGGTGGTAGTGATGATATTGGCAGGTGGGTGATGGGAGTGCCTGGTTAAATGATTCAGTAATGGGAAGCTTTTTTTTCAATAAGGTGAAACTGTGATGGGAGGTGATGGGGGGTAGAGGAGTCTTAGTGATGGGGGTAAGACTCCTAGTGATGGGAGGTAAGAGAGTTCTAGTGATGGGGATGAGGAATCTTATTGATGGGGCGATTAATTCTGGTGATGGGACAAGAATGATGATGGCGGGACAAGAACAATGATAACGGAACAAGAACAACGGTAACGGAACAAGAACAACGGTAACGGAACAAGGACAATGATAACGGAACAAGGACAACGGTGACGGAACAAGGACAATGATAACGGAACAAGGACAACGGTGACGGAACAAGGACAATGATAACGGAACAAGGACAACGGTAACGGAACAAGGACAATGATAACGGAACAAGGACAATGATAACGTGGGGGGGGAGAAGGACCCCCTCTTCATAACGTGGTACCATGACGAGATCACCCCATCCTAAGGGTCGTGAGAGACACATCAATCTCTTGGGGTTTTTTAAGGAGGGAGAATCCAAGAGAATTTAATAAAACCAGAATATTAAAGAGAAATGAAAAAGAAAAGGGAATGGGAGGAGAGCAAATGACCGGAACCACACACACACACACACACACACACACACACACACACACACACTTAATTGTTGACGCCTTGAAGCACACAAAACCCTATGGTAATTGCTATTTAATCTTGATACATACATACATACATACATACATACATACATACATACATACACTCTTAGTCACCATCAAGGGACAGATGCGCATAAAAAAAATATAAATAAGGAAACAAGGAAATTAAATGCACAATCTTCAATAAAGCGACTGCAGGAAAAGCTCTGCCTCTTATGCAAATTCAGGAGTTTTAATCCAAAGTTACGTTAATGCATCAATAATGACATTCCGGGCCGGTGGGGAGAGTTAGGGAGGGTGATTTACCGGCGTCCCTCCCTCCCTCCCTCTCTGGTGGTGAGTGCCGGAAACCCCACCACTGAATCCTCCCGGTGGGTGTGTGGGGGTGGAAGAGGGAGGGTGTGTGGGGTAGAGGGAGAGAGGGGTGTGTGGTGGTGGAAGGAGGAGAGAGGGGATGTGGGTGGAAGGGGGAGGGGTTTTAGACTTGCCCGTCCCTGACCCCTGGTTGGTCACACTCGGGAGTAATAACTTGCTGTCACACTCACTACCGGGTGTTCGTCTACCCCCCCCTCCCACTACCTGGACCACTGCTGTTCCCCCACACTGTTAATGTTACTAAAGCTGTTGCCGTGTTGCTGTTCCTCGCGCTGCCAATATCTCTAATGTTTTCCTTGACGCTGCTGTTAACAGTGTTCAGCTCATTCTTATATCCCTGCTACTGACGCTGTCCCTGCCGCCGCTGTTGTTGGCCCACGTAACTAGGATGACCTTTTACAACAGTTCAGGTAAATAAACTCCACTAGGTAATGGCTGCCTCTCACCTACACTACTGCTGTGTTCTAACATCACCTTTAAAGGCAGCGGAAATTTCCCCAACAAGAAAATATGTAAAAACAATACTTACTGTCCTCCCAATGACTTCCCTTTAAACACCTCCTCCACAGCCAGCGCCTTCAAGCACTAGATTTGCATTCACCTGAACGGAGCCGCGATCGGTATACCGTAATATAAACATGAAAATACTGAAAGCTCTGGTCCCTAATCTACATACGGGAATAATTCTTGACTAGAGTTGTGAGACTTTATTGTGTGTAGAATATAACGGTCCGGTGAACAACAGAGAGACGTGATGGACAACAACACCTACACTACAAGGTGTTAGTATCCAAGGTCTGATACTCTTAAAATATTGTATCTGCATTTTTTTTATTCTTCCACCCTTGTAAGCCTCCCCCCCCCCCCTGATATACTGCTGGGTGGCCGGGAACAACAACACACACACACACAAAGGTTCTCTCTCCATGTATTCTAACACTCGTCCTGCAGTAACAGATGCCAGCCATCATTGTGGTCGTCCCCCTCAACAAGACCCTACATATTTATCTGCTTCACCCCTGTCGTTCTACACAACCCAGAGAACACAAGTACCATCAAGTATATTGGACAGAGAATTCACTGTTTTAACGAGAGCTCAACGAGTCTATATTACAAAGTTAATTACGCCTGTAGTGAACATATAGAGCCTGTAGAGTGTCGAAAGCAAAAGCGCGGTGGAACAAAAGCTCACTATAGGGAGAACTGGAGGCAACTCGAGCACCACAGGGGTCGAGAAACTCCTTACAAACTCACATCAGGTAGAACACAGGAAACACCTCCTCTATTACGGGGTCGCAGGTGATAAGGAGGCGACAGTGGGTGCAGTGTAGCCCCAGAGGCGCCTGAGACACGCCGTGTTTACAAACAAGAACCACAGCCACAACAAACTACACACACCACAAAAAACTCCTAATCTCAAACAAACATTCACGTCAACAACAAAGAATGCCCACACCACTGTAAATCACTATCATATACAACACTTTCTACTCCTATCAGCATTAGTCACAGTTATAACCCAGCCATCGTGGGGTCAACAGGGTTTAACAAAATACCCTAAAAGTTAACTTCCTCTTGGTATATCACTGTCTTGTGCTCCAGGTCTTCACACTGTAATCCCCGAACACATGTTGACATCATCATGAGCGAGTCAATATCTTCTGAGTCCGGATTGTTATGTTCGTACCATGGCTATTCCTCCAAACTGACCTGACCTGACCTGGCCTAATATAACACCCCAAGCAGCGCAAGGGTGGTTAATCTTCGTGTTTTAGGTTAGGTTAGTCAGTTACGAGGACTATTAACCGTAGGAATCTTTGTGGGTCCAGAGGTGTAGTCTATCTCGCCAGGTTACAGAGGCTCAACCTCACGTGACTAAGGTACTGAGGTAACAACTCAGGCATCTCTCTCTCTCTCTCTCTCCACACATACACACACACACACACACCCTTAGATAAACACAGCAAATTGAGTGAGTTCCCCAGTGAATAACACCCAGAACCAGACCAAACGAAACGTCACAACAAGTGCGGCCAGAGACGTCATGAAGAGCGCTGCTGTCAGGGCCAATAACGGCGAGGACCACAACCACGTCGATGGGGGCAACCACGTCAACGATTCCCCCCCTCCTCCCCTTCTTCCTCCTTCATCTTCTTCCTCTCCCTCTCTTGTCTTCTCTACCCTTCTTTCTACTCCTCTCCCCTTTTTCCTCCTCCACTTCCTTCTCTCCCCTTCCACTTCTTCCTCCTTCTCTCCCCTTCCACTTCTTCTCCCTTTTCTCCTCTTCTTT
The DNA here is from genome assembly GCF_018991925.1 of Homarus americanus. NCBI lineage: Eukaryota > Metazoa > Arthropoda > Malacostraca > Decapoda > Nephropidae > Homarus > Homarus americanus. Next base: position 5,075,146 of record NW_024742238.1, on the reverse strand, counting down.
CTCTTCCACTTCTTACTCCTTTTCTCCCCTTCCTCTTCCTCTTTCCTCCTCCTCTTCTTCTTCCTCTCCCCCTCCTCTTCTTCCTCATCCTCTCCCCTTCTTCCTCCTCCTCGCCTCTTCTTCCTCCTCTCCCCTTCCTCATCCTCCTCTCTGGGGTGTCTAATCTTTAGGTTATCCGCTATAAAGGTATTCCTCAAAATAATACTAGAAGTACCATGTAGTACTGTAGAGACTAAAGAAGATAACACTGGTGGTAGAAGTATAGTAGAAGCAGTAGTAGAAGTAGTAGTAGTAGAAGTAGTAGTAGTAGTAATAGTAGTTTGTGAAAGAGAAATAACACTCAAAGTATACATTACATTAGTACAACAAGACAGTACACGAACTACTTAGGCGGCGCAAGAATTCAGCAGAAAAAATAAAATGTAAAAATAAAATCTCCTCACTTTCTTTACTTAACAACACACAATATGTACCTTAAACCAACCGACCAGAGACATACAGGTACTCTCTCTCACCTCTGACTGGTATTGAAACACTTTATTTAGCCAGAAAACTACACACACACACACACACACACACACACACACACACACACACACACACACATGCAGGGAACAATAACAACAATATTGACAAGCTAAGTCAAGTGAGCCAGGGACCTCACTTTTAACACACACACACACACACACACACACACACACACACACACACACACACACACACACACACACACACACACACACACACACACACACACACACACACACACACACACACACACACACACACACACACACACACACACACACACACACACACACACACACACACACACACACACACACACACACACACACACACACACACACACACACACACACACACACACACACACACACACACACACACACACACACACACACACACACACACACACACACACACACACACACACACACACACACACACACACACACACACACACACACACACACACACACACACACACACACACACACACACACACACACACACACACACACACACACACACACACACACACACACACACACACACACACACACACACACACACACACACACACACACACACACACACACACACACACACACACACACACACACACACACACACACACACACACACACACACACACACACACACACACACACACACACACACACACACATTCTAAAAACTTAACTACATCAATAATTCCTTAGAGTAAAGTAAAAAAAAAAAAATAAATAAATAAATCAGATGCTACCAATTCGTTTCAGGCCAAGTCGACAATACTGAATGATTCACTGTATTATTTCCCGGACCACCGCCACCATTAGGACACGCTTTACCCCACCACTTGATTGGTTGGTAAAGGTTGGATAAGATTATATTACCTGCATAAATAAAAGGATCATGTGAAGATTAGCCCCTCCACCCAGCTTATTTCACCTCATGATTAAATACCCGTAATGCTACCTCGAGAGATTAGGTTTGGGTTGGGTTAGGTTAGAGTTAAGTTTAGCTAGGTGAGGTTAGGTTAAGGTTAGGTTACATTTCATCAGTGTGGTCAATCTCAAGGTGAATTAACCTGGGGGGGTGCCTAATCTTCACATGATCAACATAACCTGACCTGCAAAAGTTGATCAAATTCTCACCAGCTAATGGACTCACCGGGAATTTACTGTACACAAATCACCATCGAGCAGAGGCAGTGACCGAGACGAATGTTCAGAGCCAAAGTTTCGGGTAATGTGAGTCCGGGGAAGAAACTTCATAACTCCCAGGTGGCGCGCGACACACACACACACACACACACACACACACACACACACACACACACCTTCCTAATGTACTGGACACAGACTGGAGACGTATGTTGACGTAGGGGATAATGTAGGAAAAAAAATACTTGAGAGAATATGTACGAAGACGATGATGATAATAATAATAATAATAATAATAATAATAATAATAATAATAATAATAATAATAATAATAATAATAATAACAATAATAATACGGTAATAACAACAGCAACAACAAGAACAAAAATAATAACAATAACAATAATGTGATAATAAAAACAACAACGATAATAATAATAAGGTAACAATAACAGCAACAATAACAAATCACAGAAAACTGGACACCATTTCACCACACGTCACACACACGTACAAGACATTCCTAAAATGCTCGATGTGTATAGTTTGAGTTTATATATATACACACACACCACTGGCGCTGTCTCTCACCTCTCACTACAGTTGCCTCACTCTCAGCCCTGGACCCCGGAGCTAATGTGAGAGATTAACGAGAGAAAAAAACAAAAAAACAAAACAAAAAAACATGAATGTATTACTGGGTCTCTCTCTCTCTCTCTCTCTCTCTCTCTCTCTCTCTCTCTCTCTCTCTCTCTCCTCCGCCTGTCGTTGCTGAGACACACACACCAGCCAGGGAGTTTAACGTCCAGTAATGACGTTTTAAGTAACGACATTCTAACAATCACTAGCAACATTCTAACATCCACTAACATCAATCTAACATCCACTAATATAATTTATCATCCACTAGCAACATTTTAACACACACACACATGACCAAATAGTGTGACTGGGTATATCGTAAGAGTGAACTGAGGTAACGACTACTCACGAGACTCTGGATCCACAAGTGTCGTAACAGAATACTCTCGTGTGTGTGTGTGTGTGTGTGTGTGTCGGGGATAATCCTGGTTGACCAGCTTAAGCTTCACCCTGCCGTGTCACTCAATACTCATGTGTCGTGTTTACCTGCCAGCAACACCACCACCACCACCACCACCAACACCACCACCACCAACAACACCATCACCACCACCAACAACACCATCGCCAACACCACCACCACCACCACCACCACCTCTTGTGTTATCACCGTCGCCAACCTTAAAGTAGAGGGGGAGAATTCTCTGATAATCGGCTCCACCTTAAAATAACAAATCTGTGTTTAACTAAGGTAAACTAACTATCTGAACCCATGTGAGGTTCGTCTCTCCTCGCCAGACAGAATGAAGATGGCATCAGAAGCCTTATATACACTATACAGGATATCAAAAGCCTTACCCAGACAACAGGAAATCAGAAGCCCGAGAAAATCAGAGCCCAAATAATCAGTAATTTCAGTTAAGACAGAACCGTATTATTTCATCACAGGTTTAAGGTGCACAGGACTGGTGCTCAGGACTGGTGCTCAGGACTGGTGCACAGGACTGGTGCTCAGACCAAACAAGTTCCCGGTGCATTTTTGTAGACGAAGACGACAGCTTATCTAGGCAGCAAGCGGTCAAGTTTCTAAACGTAATAACCCCTGAGAAACGACGGGGCAGGTATTAGACAGAACAAGATCTCGAGTGTAATAACAAAGCCCAGAGAATAGGCTGTACGTGGGAGCAGGTCACAGGCCCACCACCCTTATCGCTAATACCTATTATAATCAAACAATCACATGATCCCGACACACTGGCCTCGCACCACTGTCCAGGATATACCTAAATGAGTGTGAAAAATCCAGATAATCCAGCGTTAATTACATACACTTCAACAATCAATTCATCCTATGTTTCAAGAGTCAATTACCACATATGTGTTGTTTGAAATAATCACATCTGCCGAGGGATAAAATAATTGGCGAAACAAACGCTAAAATACAATGAAAAAACAATGTTGATCAAAACCACTATTCTTTTTCATCTAAGAGTAGCGAACATTAGTAAAACTCCATCTATATATTACGAAACTTGGTTATCTTCGCCTAGGGAGGGAAGGAGGGAGAGTGGCCGGGTACAGGGAGGGAGAGTGGCCGGGTATAGGGAGGGAGAGTGGCCCAGGTAGAGGGAAAGAGGGAGGGAGGGAGGGTGGCCGGGTATATAAGGGATCCTCCGACAAGCTAGACAAGGGAAGATTACACTGCTGGCCCGCGCGCCCTGCAGATGGTCAACAGAAGCCGCGCTGATAACTCGCTGTTCCGGGGATTACTAGCGTGTCCTAACTCCTCTCTCGCTTCCCTTCTCCTCCGTACCCCTCTCTTCCCTCTCCCCCCCTCATCTCTCTTCCCGCCTCCACCTCTTCTAGTACCCTCTCTCTTCCCGCCTCCCACCTCTTCTGGTACCCTCTCTCTTCCCTCCTCCTCTGGTATTCTCCTTCTCTTCTCCCCTCCCCTCCTCCCACCCTCCCTCCTCCTTCAATACCCTCTTCCTTCCTCCTCCTCCTCCTCCTCCGGTACCATCCCTCTTCCTTCCTCCTCCTCCTCTCTGGTACCCCCCTCTTCCAATAACCTCCCTTTGCCTCCTCCTCCTCCTCCTCCTCCTCCTCCTCCTCCTCCTCCTCCCCCTCCCTCTTCCCTAACCCAACTACCCGCAGCATCAAACCCTACCCCCCCTTCCCCCCAGGACCCTAACCTATCCTTCTCTCCTCAAGCAGACAACACCCCCCATCTTATCCATCACCCTCACCCCACTCAACAAAACTACCCGGACCCATACCCAACCTTACATACCCAACCTTACATACCCAACCTTACATTGCAACACCTCCCTCCTCCCCTCCCTCCAGTCCAGTGAACCAGGAGGGGAGAGGCACGTGAGGGGAAATGGAACGAGGGGAAGGATGTGGGACGGGACGGAGGGAAGGACCAGTGAAGGCTTGGACGAAGGGAGGGGAGGAACAAGAAAGAGGGGAAGAAGGGATTGGGGGAGGGTGGGAATTGAGGTGAGAGGAAGGGAGGAGGAGGTGGAAGGGCGGGAGGAGGAAGTTATGGGACGGAAGGAGGAAGTTATGGGACGGGAGGAGGAAGTTATGGGACGGGAGGAGGAAGTGATGGGACGGAAGTACGTAACAGGGAGAGTATTTCGGGCATCATTAACATATGGAGGGCGCGTGAGGACGAGGGACCATATGGCCTGTGATGAACCACCACCACATACCCCGGCCAAGTACCCTACCACTACCACCACCACATACCCCGACCTTACACACTCTACCACCCCCTTGGACAGCCACACCATCTCCAGGAAGGACGAGGTACCAGGAGGCAACACCAAGCAAGACTGAAGAAACAAAAAGAGGTGATAAACGGAAGGCGAAGCACGGCGGTGTGTGTGTGTGTGTGTGTGTGTGTGTGTGTGTGTGTGTGTGTGTCCTGATATAATGATATTTTTTGTGTCGTTTGTGCGAAAATCTACTAAACTCACGAGTGTAATTTCGCCTCTGTAGCTTCGTGTTATATAAGATCTTTTACGGAAGGAATAAAAAAATATATATATTATATCTCTCTGTTGCTTTACGTCCCCGGGTCCAATTCACATCTTTATTTAACCCTTTTAGTATAAATGGTTCAGTAATTGAGTATAGGAAACGTGGCGTCCTTTAGTATAGCTAATATGCACGCACTAACACACACCCACACACTAACACACACACCCACACACTAACACACACCCACACACACACACACACACACACACTAACACACACACACACACACACACCCACACATAACACACACACACACACACACACACACACACCCACACACACACACACACCCACACACACACCCACACCCACACATAACACACTAACACACACACACACACACACACACAGAGGGGGCAGTGTTGATGACCTGTGGGGATAATACACAAATTTGGGTTGGTGGAATGTTGGCTTGGTGGAATGTCTTAAAGCCCTCCCACCTTCATGCCTGTTGTTGTTTGTTGGGTGGGATGACCCAAAAAAAATCCCCAGGTTAATGAAGTCGATTTAAATACACTGAAGATATATATTAAACATGGCGCTGTACACTATCTAGATATACACGATAAAGGCTCGCTGTATTTATGTCTCAAGATCGAAAAAATAGATAAATTAAGCCATTCCCAGGTGTGTGTGTCAGATTATTATTATTATTAACAAAATCTCCTCAGAGTGTATCTTTCAGGTGTCTCTCTCAGATGTCTCTCTCAGATTGTATCTCTCAGGTGTATCTCTCAGGTGTATCTCTCAGGTGTATCTCAGTGCCTCTCTCAGGTGTTTTCTCTCGTTAGCATCTCTCAGGTGTATCTTCCAGGTGTAGCTCTCAGTATATCTCTCAGGTGTATCTCTCAGGTGTGTCTCTCAGGAATTAACCCATCTCTCCAGGGGGGTGGGAGGAGCAAGTTACAGGTGATGTGAGGTACACCCTGGAGCACACCCCTGCACCTGGTGAGCATAAAGTAGGTATTATAACACGTTGAAACCCTGTACCTGAGCACCGTGTATACCGTTATGTCTGAATACAGTTAGTTATGTCTGAATACAGTTAGTTATATCTGAATACAGTTAGTTATGTCTGAATACAGTTAGTTATGTCTGAATACAGTTAGTTAGGTCTGAATACAGTTAGTTACGTCTGAATACAGTTAGTTATGTCTGAATACAGTTAGTTATGTCTGAATACAGTTAGTTATGTCTGAATACAGTTAGTTATGTCTGAATACAGTTAGTTATGTCTGAATACAGTTAGTTATGTCTGAATACAGTTAGTTATGTCTGAATACAGTTATTTATGTCTGAATACAGTTAGTTATGTCTGAATACAGTTAGTTACGTCTGAATACAGTTAGTTACATCTGAATACAGTTAGTTACGTCTGAATACAGTTTGTTACGTCTGAATACAGTTAGTTACGTCTGAATACAGTTAGTTATGTCTGAATACAGTTAGTTATGTCTGAATACAGTTAGTTATGTCTGAATACAGTTAGTTATGTCTGAATACAGTTAGTTATGTCTGAATACAGTTAGTTATGCCTGAATACAGTTAGTTATGTCTGAATACAGTTAGTTATGTCTGAATACAGTAAGTTATGTCTGAATACAGTAAGTTATGTCTGAATACAGTTAGTTATGTCTGAATACAGTTAGTTATGTCTGAATACAGTAAGTTATGTCTGAATACAGTTAGTTATGTCTGAATACAGTTAGTTATGTCTGAATACAGTAAGTTATGTCTGAATACAGTTAGTTATGCCTGAATACAGTTAGTTATGTCTGAATACAGTTAGTTATGTCTGAATACAGTTATGTCTGAATACAGTTAGTTACGTCTGAATACAGTTAGTTATGTCTGAATACAGTTAGTTATGTCTGAATACAGTAAGTTATGTCTGAATACAGTTAGTTACGTCTGAATACAGTTAGTTATGTCTGAATACAGTAAGTTATGTCTGAATACAGTTAGTTATGTCTGAATACAGTTAGTTATGTCTGAATACAGTTAGTTATGTCTGAATACAGTTAGTTATGTCTGAATACAGTTAGTTATGTCTGAATACAGTTAGTTATGTCTGAATACAGTTAGTTATGTCTGAATACAGTTAGTTATGTCTGAATACAGTTAGTTACGTCTGAATACAGTTAGTTATGTCTGAATACAGTTAGTTATGTCTGAATACAGTTAGTTATGTCTGAATATAGTTAGTTATGTCTGAATACAGTAAGTTATGTCTGAATACAGTTAGTTACGTCCGAACACAGTTAGTTATGTCTGAATACAGTTTGTTATGTCTGACTACATTAATGGCTGTAGTGTTCACACCCTTCCTCAGCCAGTACCCAACACGTTACAATTTAAGATACAAACAACACCCGGTAATAAGCTGTGTTGCTCAAAGGTCAAAACAACACTTCTAAAACAAAACAACGCTAAACTAATCATCATAAAAGTGCAGTGAAGAAAATCAAGGATACTCACCCCTATGTAGCATCTCTTTAGGTTCTATTAAATAATGACCAATAACCTAGGGACGATTCAATGACCAATGAAAGACCTTGGGACGATTCACTGACCTACAGTATACAGTTAGTCTCCTGAGGTCACCGCCACCACCATGCACTGACCTGGAACAAAACACACACATATTAGCCACAAGGTAAGTGTATTATTTTCCTGTTGCAGGTATTCATTACTGCTCAATGCCACCACTTAACAGGTATGATCAGTACATGGTATTTTACGACACATAAATACAACCTCTACTGATTATAACACGTTAAATTACATCTGGCATCAAGAGAGACACGCACAGACGGACTCTCTCTCTCTCTCTCTCTCTCAAGGGTCACGGAGGAGTCTTTTAGCACTTGACGGAGAGAGAGAGAGAGAGAGAGAGAGAGAGAGAGAGAGTAACGATGATAAAATCGATCATAAAACAATGAAGATAAAAATGAGGATAATAACAATAAATGCAATACAATAATACAATACAATAATAGAAAATACAATGATCAATTAATTCCAAAGAGTATGGCATAGCCCTTTGATGACTGCAGAAGCGATCACAGGCTGGCTCACTGGTCCACACTTTACCTGGCGTCTACCTGGTGGCTACTCTTAGAAGGGGGGGGGGGTTGTTCCTACACCTGTGACTCTTCCCACAACCAATCAGATCTCCTCAGATGAAGAAGTGATATCAACCGGGGATGATCTGAGATGAAGTGGGGGGGAGGGGCAAGCTCAAGGAAAACTGGGGAAATCTTGACGTCTTTCCTGTCTCTATCCTGGTCGAAGGTTTCCTGGTCAGACATTACATCATGCCTTACCCTCACCAGCCATTACATCATGCCTTACCCTCATTAGCCATTCCTGCCTGAGCCACAAAAAAACCCCACACTCCCAGGTTTAATTTACAAAGGTACACTTACGGTTGATCCTTAGATTAAACCAGACTAGACGTCACTTACCTTGATTACATGACGGTAAACCACGCCTTAAACCTGTGACCAGTACGACGACATTCCTTCTACTGAGTACCTATGTAACTACTGAGTACCTATGTAACTACTGAGTATCTATGTAACTATTGAGTACCTATGTAACTACTGAGTATCTATGTAACTATTGAGTACCTATGTAACTACTGAGTACCTATGTAACTAATGAGTACCTATGTAACTACTGAGTATCTATGTAACTACTGAGTACCTATGTAACTACTGAGTATCTATGTAACTATTGAGTACCTATGTAACTACTGAGTACCTATGTAACTACTGAGTACCTATGTAACTACTGAGTATCTATGTAACTATTGAGTACCTATGTAACTACTGAGTATCTATGTAACTATTGAGTACCTATGTAACTACTGAGTACCTATGTAACTAATGAGTACCTATGTAACTACTGAGTATCTATGTAACTACTGAGTACCTATGTAACTACTGAGTATCTATGTAACTATTGAGTACCTATGTAACTACTGAGTACCTATGTAACTACTGAGTACCTATGTAACTACTGAGTATCTATGTAACTACTGAGTATCTATGTAACTACTGAGTATCTATGTAACTACTGAGTATCTATGTAACTACCGAGTACCTTTGTAACTACCGAGTACCTTTGTAACTACTGAGTATCTATGTAACTACCGAGTACCTTTGTAACTCCTGAGTACCTATGTAACTACTGAGTATCTATGTAACTACTGAGTACCTATGTAACTACTGAGTATCTATGTAACTACTGAGTATCTATGTAACTACCGAGTATCTATGTAACTACCGAGTACCTATGTAACTACCGAGTACCTTTGTAACTACTGAGTACCTATGTAACTACTGAGTATCTATGTAACTACCGAGTACCTTTGTAACTACTGAGTACCTATGTAACTACTGAGTATCTATGTAACTACCGAGTACCTTGGTAACTAACCTATGTAACTAGATAACTTTAGATACGATAAATACACAGTAGGCAAAAAAATGATTTATAAATTGAAGTGAACTTTTACAGATCTACCGTAAATGTGTGTGTGTGTGTGTGTGTGTGTGTGTGTGTGTGTGTGTGTGTGTGTGCGTGTGTGTGTGTAGTGAAGAAGATCGCTTGTTGCCGCTACTAACTAGACAGTAAGGGTGACCGCCGCCCTATCGTATTGCCTCAAACCGATCACATATCAACGTCAATTTCCCTGCCAAGAGTAATCATCTCCCCGCTAATTGGTCTACTGGTGTCAGGTGTCTTGTAATTAGCATTCGTCCACGTGTCAACCCAGCGCTGTTGAGTCATTAGTCTCTCATTCAACAGCCTCACCACGAGAGAGAGAGACCACACCTGCACCTACTTGACCCATTCACTCACTGAACCTATACATAACCTGTCTTGTTTGCTCTCTCTCTCTCTCTCTACCCGGCCCCACTCACCATCAGACCCTGCTACCCTTTCTAACCTTACACCTACCCACGTCTACCCTGCACCTCCTCCCTAATACCTTCCTTTACACCTGATCCTTACCTAATCCCTACTACCCTGCTCTGTCCTACCCCTACTCCCTCGCCCTACCCTGCACCTACCCCTACACCTATGTGATGTGGTGGTAGCCAGGATCAAGACAGAGTACACACAGCTTCGGGAAATTTACAATGGTCATACAGTATCAATGTTACCTTGTAGTGTCTAATGATATGATGCATAACCCGGAATATTATATTATTTACTGTGACAATGTTTAAGAGTTCTCACCACTGAATACAATCACTCCAGATCTATCCTGCCCCTGTATCTCTATCCTGCCCTTGTAACTCTATCCTGCCTTTCTAACTCTATCCTGGCCCTTCTAACTCTATCCTGGCCCTTCTAACTCTATCCTGGCCCTTCTAACTCTATCCTGCACCTCTAATTCTATCCTGCCCCAATCTCTCCAGTCTCCACTCTAATGCCATGACCCTCTTAATCAGTTCTAATCCTCCGACTCCATCCTGGTCCAATTTCTCCAGCCTCTACCAGCTTACTCGGCCCTGTCCACCTCCTCCTCCAACTCCACCTACTCCTCCACCTACCTACTGTCTCTCTCAACCCTGTCTTATTTCTCTTTATCCTCCACGTCTCTCCTCTTCCCCCCTCTCTTTACCTCCCCCCCCCCAAAGGCATTTTATAATCGCTGGAGGAATCTTTACCTCCCCCCCCCCAAAGGCATTTTATAATCGCTGGAGGAATACAGTAGCGAAGTAAACTGGACGCTGTTTTCGGTATAGTGTGTGTGTGTGTGTGTGTGTGTGTGTGTAGAGAGAGGGGGAGACAGATACCCCACCCACACCAACACACTCCCCATCAACATTGTGAAGATAAAACCGGTTCTGGTGAAAGGAGATGACCCCCCCTGGGGCCATGCAGCATCTCTCTCCCTCCTTCACCACGACAACCCGTGACAAAACGCTAACTGCCCCCTCCTTCCCCTCCTTCCTCCCTCTTCCAGCCCTCCTCCTCCACCACTACCATCCCATCACCACACTCCCATCATTCCCCCACCACCTGTCACCCCCATCACCACCTTCCATCACCTATCATCATCCCACCACCTCACACTCCCATCATCTCCCACCACCTGTCACCCCCATCACCACCTTCCCATCACCTATCATCATCCCATCACCTCACACTCCCATAATCTCCCACCACCTGTCACCCCCTATCACCACCTCTCACCCCATTACCACCTCTTCACCCCACCAATTCTACATCCCTCACACATTCTTGCAGGCCCCAGATTGGGAGCCACCACACTGCTTGCTCTCTCCCCAGGTGTGTGTGTGTGTGTGCATGTGTGTGTGTGTAGTGTGTGTGTGTGTAGGTCACCCGGAAAGAGGTACAGGGGCCACCGTGACAGGTCTCTGGATTACCGCCCAACACTCACCCTCCTACCTGTCTTCCACTGGTCCAAACACCCCCTGACCAAATACCTCACTCCTGGGACCAATAAATACCCACTCCTGGACCAAACACTCCACTCCTGACCAAACACCCACTCCTGACCAAACACCCCCTGACCAAACACCCACTCCTGGACCAAACACCCACTCCTGACCAAACACCCCCTGGACCAAACACCCACTCCTGTACCAAACACCCACTCTGTACCAAACACCCCCCTGGACCAAACACCCCCCTGGACCAAACACCTCCTTGGACAAAATCCCAGCACCAATAAAGATTAACCTAACGTAATATTGTCCACTTTATTACTCTGGTGATGGGATTTTGAGTAAGAAGATTCTGAGGGTGTAGTGTAGTCTCTCTCCCTCCCTCCCTCCCTCCCTCCCTCCCTCACACCATCATCACTACTACTTCACCACCACCACCACAGCTGGATGTGCTCCTTGTGTACTGTGCTAAATGTACTAAACTCCCAAATTAACCATCCTACTGAAGTTTTAACCACCCGACTGAAGTTTTAACCATCCTCCCGAAGTTTTAACCATCCTCCTGAAGTTTTAACCATCCTCCTGAAGTTTTAACCATCTTACCATTGTGTGTTGATGACCTGGCAGGGTGACGTCCCGCTAGGAGCAGCACACGACGACAAAAAGCGGCGACGTACGACAGAAGACGAAACAAAAACAAGCAGAGGGAACCACGAGTGTCGGGTGATAAAGAAAATAGGAAGCGAGGCAACCGTGACCGCCGCGCGCGCTAACAGGAAACGCTGGCTGACGAGTGGGGTGAAAATCGCCCAAGACGTAGCGAGGAGGTGATGAATATAGCCGTGGGTATGTGGGGGAAAAAAGAGGGAAAAGCCCACTCATACAAGTTTTACCGAGGGGGAGAAGGAGGGGAATGTGTGTTTTAATAGACAATACGCGTTAGGTGTTGTGAATTTAGTAAACAAGGGAGGAAATGATAATGTTTAAGCTGGTAAAAAAAAAAACTAAATATATTTTACAGAAGGGGAGAGACCCGAGGCATTTTAACACATAGGAGGGTGAGGAAGGAAAGTTTGGAAAGGATAAAATATGTTGTGGATGCTGCACAGGGTATAATGAGATTATCTAACACACACACACACACACACACACACACACACACACACACACACACACACACACACACACACACACACACACACACACACACACACACGGCTGGGGAGACAGGTGATTACTGTAAGACAACAAAACACCTGAGTGGTGAACCTCACTAACTGGGTGACGTATGATGATGGCGGGTGATGGTGATGGGTGATGATGGCGGGTGATGGTGACGGGTGATGATGGAGGTTCACTCGGGCATTAGTGAGGAAACAAGACGCAGACACAGATGAGGACGGGTGACTGTGGCTCCCATAGGCCTGACAGTGAGTACAGAACAACGAGACCGGCAGTACACTCGACCGCTTACAGAGAGGCTGACTGGAAGTGTCCCGGTCTCAAACGAGCGACACTTAGGCCAGGTGGAGAACTCTGTATCCACTCAGCTGTTGTAATGATAACGTCAGGTGAGGTAGAATATGTGGAGTGCTAATGGTGGAGGCAGGTGATGCGAGGGTTAACAATGATAAAGGTGAGAGTGAAGCTGTGATCAGTTGGTGGTCAAAGCAGGTGATAATGAGGGCAAAGGCAGGTGATAGTGAGGGCAGACACAGGTAATGGTGAGGAGACAGACTGAGTGAGGATGTGGATATAGGTGATGGTGAAGAAGCACAACAACACATCATTATACACCTTAACAAGAGAGCGACTCAAAGGCCCTCACGGTATAAACAACGCACAATAACGACCTGTGGGTGTTGTTGCTGCTGCTGCTTGTTACTGTAACGAGAGCTGTCACAACCTGGGTCTTTGCTTCCTCTGCCCGACCGTGTGAAGGGATGAATCTAAACCCGTAAGGTCCTCCACATCTGGCGCCGAGAAGTGAGTTTAAGTTCAAGGAAATCTTAAGCGTTTAAATGATCTAGACTTATTAAATGTTTTGTTAGGGGGAATAAACACCATCATTATGTAACTCATTGGGTGCCAGTGACAAGACCCGGCCATATAAGAAGCCACATAAAGATACTACAAGAAAGCAGAGAATTATCACGACTCACAAGTAATGACAGGCAACAGGGTATGTAAATTGTGTCTAAAGTGATGACAATTATCGTTTTTACCGGTGGGTCCTGGAGGCGAGGAGCAGCGGGGCACCACAACACCGCCGCCAGTAAAAACACCTGAGTTATGGAGGTGAAAAAGGCGGAGAGCCCACACCACAAGACGTCGTCCCACCCCCCGGAGTGACGCCTCCACCTGCTGCCGGGGAGGGTGAAGGAGGGGACGAGGGTGAGGGAGGAGAAGAAGGTCAGGGGGAGGGGGTAACTCTAATTAAAGGCCATCAAAGGCATGCCTGCACACTCTGGCTCGGGGATGGGGGTGGAGTAGGTGATGGGGTACGGGGGGTATATGGATAGGGAGGGGGGGGTCGTGGGTAGGGGTAGAGGTGAGGGTAGGTTAGATAAGGGTGATGTACCTGTTGGTGTGGAGAGACATCATGATGCCCACCGCCACTATAGTCACCATTCACATCATCCACCATCTTTAAAATATCGGAGGTGAAGGGGAGGGATTTGGGGGTAGGGGGAAGGGAAGAGAGGTGATAATGGAAGAGGGATACGGGATTGAGTGAAGGGAGGGAGGGAGGGAGGGAGAAGGAAGGATTCAAATACCACAGCCTTACTTGGTCACCTCCTCAGGCCTGTGTAAGATGATAGAGGGCTGAGAGAAGGACAGGACAACCACCCTCTTATTAAACCAGTACCACCATCACCCACCTACCACAACTCAACTACCACCACCACCCACCCACCACAATTCAACTACCACCACCACCCACCTACAACAACTCTACCACCACCAACCTCCAACTACCACAATTCTACCAGCACCAGGAGGAGGTAATATGTGGGAGGCAAGATGAGGTAATGTGAGGGAGGCAGGAGGTAGGGGCGTGTGTGTGTGTGTGTGTGTGTGTGTGTGTGTGTGTGTGTGTGTGTGTGTGTGTGTGTGTGTGCCCTGGAGGCAGTGAGGACGCCATAAGAGGATGGAGGAGGTGGGGCGGCGCGCTACTCTCCCCAGGCCTTCACTAAAGTATATATGGGGAAGTATAATAAAATAGGTGTGTCGAGGACCAGGGGCTGTCGTTGTGCAGGTGAGACACACACACACACACACACACACACACACACACACACACACACACACACACACACACACCAAACCACTTAAATAATCAACATTAACTATTTCAACATTTCTCCTAACCTAACCTAACCTAACCAAAGTTAACCTAACCTAACTGACCTTACCTTAACCTAGAACCTACCCTAATCCATAAATAACCTAATTTAAACCCACTAACCAGAATCCCAGCTTAAGTTAATTAGGCATTAGAACATCAGAGAGACTTAAGTTGGTGGGATTCTGTCCATATTATTACTTTTACGTGGGTGGGATTTTGTCCAAGGGATTTTGTCCAACTGGTGGAGAGACAGTCCTTCACCCCATAAAGACATATGATGATCAACTGACCCATACTGATGTCTGTCTGTCTGTCTTAAGTATGTCTATCTACCTGTATGTGTCTTAGGTATGTCTGTCTGTCTGTGTCTGTCAGTGTCTTAGGTATGTCTGTCTGTCTGTGTCTGTCAGTGTCTTAAGTATGTCTGTCTGTCTGTGTCTGTCAGTGTCTCTATGTCTGTATGTGTCTTAAGTACAGCCTATACAAATAACCCTAAGCCATAACAGAGACTCTACAGCATCTATATAAACGAATCTCCTATGTAATAAGATAAATAGGGTATTACACTATTTTACCCCCATTACAACACTTCAGAATAGGACATAACTTGACTATTCTAATAAGGAAAATATTTAGTTATTCCTCTCAGTCTTTGATGATGTTTACTTATTTTTTATTATTATTATTATTATTATTATTATTATTATTATTATTATTATTATTATTTTTATTATTTTTTTTTTACATAATCGTTCGTTATAGTTGACGATGGACATAAATACTTTAAGTACCTTTTAGGAGTTTGGGTTTTCAGCGCTGGATTATGACGGCTTTGGGGAGGGAATTGGGGAGGGGTAGGTGGGGAGAGAGAGGAGGAGGAAGTCGTGTAAGTGAGGAGGCGCATATTTAACCCTTTCCTTAAGTGGTGGTGGGTGCTACCACACGCACACACACACACACACACACAACTACTTTTCTCAAGGTAGGAGATATTTTTTTTTTGCTGAGAGAGTCTTTCAGGAGGAACTTTTCTATTTTACTCTTAAGAACCAAAACTAACTTAACCTAACCACACATAACGTAATTATCTCCAGCCTATCCTCCACTTGAACCACTGCGTCATGTGAGGCTCCTGGTCACTGATAACATAGGTAGTTATCTTTGTTATCAGCCTCAAATATGTGCTCGGATAACACACTACATAATCTGGGATGTTATGTTTGTTTTGACGGAAGCTGTACAGGTCTCGGAGTACAGTACATCTGGTGTGTACAGTACAGTTGACGTACCCTAACTTAACCTAACCGAAGGCAACCTAACCTAACCTAACCTAACCTAACCTAACCTACCCTAACCCTCCCTAGGTAGCGTTAGAGTGGTTAATCTTGAAGTGAAATTAGCTGAAGAACTTAAAGCCATCGTGGAATATACTGCCAGGAGTAAACAGCAGGTAAGCCCAGGTGGCGACAGTACCATTAAAGTGGCGTCTTAAGTTATATACGGCAGTAATGGGTCTTGTTAAAGTTTCCGGCCACCTGTACACGGGGGCAACACCACAGGAATTACACAAGTGTCAGTGTACAATATCGAGGGAAGTACACACAAGGGTCAGTGTACAGCACCTCAGGAGTACACACACACACACACTAAACATTTCCACCCACGTAAAACAGCCCTAATTCCATTATCTGGAAATTTCACAAGCTTCTGTGAGCCGACACGCCCTCGTATGTACGTGTGTGTGTGTGTGTGACCGAGAGCGCAAGCCGAAATTTACACAGGCGATCCTCTATAAATAAACTCAACCAATGTCATGGATGAAGTACACACACACACACACACACACACACACACACACACACACACACACACACACACACAACTAAATAATAAAACCCCACGATAACTATCACTCACTGGACATACAAACACCCACAGCACAGTACACCCACTCAAACACACCTCCCACGAACCCCTCTTTACACACTACAACACATCCTTCAGGCCCCTCTTCCACCCCCCTCCCCAAGGATCACCAGACACCCACAGTAAGAGGGTCTACACTACACTACACCTCTTGGCCGTATGATTGATGACCACAACACACTAATAGGTAGCTCGGCCAACAAGACGGAGAGCGGCGTTGTGCTGGAGGCCTTACACATCACGACCTCGACCAAAACATAACACTAGACCTTGTGATTGATGGCACCGGGCGATGTACTGACACTAGCAGGTACTATCAATAAAGAAGAGGTGCATTAGATAACATACTAGCACTATTAGGTCCTGTTAACACTAGAGAGGGGCAGCACTAACTAGCTCTACTAGACCCTTTCAAAACCAGGGTGGGGCAGCACTCGACAACAAGGGGAACACCACCCAAGGACTGCACTATAGCTCCTAATTTCATGAGGCATAAGGTCGCCACTCAGCCTGTTGCTTAACTTTGCCAATCAGTTCCAAAATGAAGCTATCAGGAAGTTGGGAGTTTACCGATCAGGGTGAAACTTGGAGCAGCCATGCAGAGGGTAGACAGGAAGATGAGGTGCGACGGTGGGGGCCCCTGTCGCACCCTAAACTAATGGAGTCCCCCTCCCCCCCCCCATCGCCGTACCTCACCCCCACCTCTTCCTTTCTGCTACGTCTCCCCGCCACACCCACAACAACAACAGGCAAGGTAAACAAATATAATTAATTCCACACAAACACCAAATATATTCGATTCTGTAAAGACACATTTGATCAGACAACCAAATACAGCTATACACGTGACCAGATGTAATGGCCAGTCAACCAAAAGGATCGACACGGGGTCACCCTACACAGAAGCTCCCAACACAAGACCACAAAAGATAAATTAGGGAAAGACGACAAAGGCCACACAAACAAAACCTACCAACACGACACCAACTACTAGGAGACAGACAAACAGACAACCACAAGGACATCCACACAATCAGCCAACATGTCAACCATCAGGACGGACAAATAGCCAGCGAGACACAACCACTCAGCCATACAGTCAGCCAGACACAAGGACACGAGGAAGGACATCTACACCATAAGCCTGGTAACCAAGTGAGCGATCCACCCACCTGCCTGCCTGCCTGCCTACACCTGACCACTACAATGGCCGCCATATTGGGAGGTTCCTAAATAACGGGGACCAGCGGCCTAGATCACACCCACCAGATCAGCCAAGTTCCTCCTCGACCAGACAAGCAATCTGTCATTTCAGTGGTGTCAATATAATGTTGATGTCGATAGTGTTCAGTGGTCGAGTGGATACAACGCTCTACAACAGCCCTAAGAGTCATTGGTTTGATATCAGGACACTTCTAGTCCACCCAGCCATAAATGGGAACCTTTCTTTAAAGTTTGGGAAGTGAAGATGGTCGAGTGCATTATCGGCCATGTTAACCTTCTTGTGCTGAGAGAGAGAGAGAGAGAGAGAGAGAGAGAGAGTAGGCAGTGACATGAGTGAAAAGTGTGGGAGGAGATAAGAGAAAAGAGGGAGAGGAAAAGTATTGATCAAGTCTTTGGCGCTTCTCCAGCTGTACCTGGTAAATCTGTCTCTTACACACACACACACACACACACACACACACACACACACACACACTACACCTCTTCCAGTCTTCTCTTTATCTCGTCTACCCTTATGTCACCACTCTCAACCAGGGGGGGCAAGGGGGCGTAGTACGAGGTAGGTGTGTGTGTGTGTGTGTGTGTGTGTGTGTGTGTGTGTGTGTGTGTGTGTGTGTGTGTGTCATGTAGAGTGATTATCATAACAATGTGGTGGGATATCCGTCTGCGCCAGGTACACGGTGCTAGACCGCGGACGACAAGACCTGTGTACCCTTACTACCTCACTCTCTGGCCTTACATGAGAGAGAGAGAGAGTGAGAGTGTTAAGAGAGGAGGAGAAATACGGAGGGAAAGAGGAAAGAAGGAGGAGGATAGGAAAGGAAGAAGAGAGAAAAGTGGGGAAGGAGAGAAAGAGAGTTTAAGTCAATCAACCAGCACTAACACACACACAACTCGGTACACTACAGACTCAACAGGCCCCCTCCTAACACATCCCCTCCTAACACCCATCCCCCCTCCCTAACACACATCCCCCTCCATACACACACATCCCTCTCCTAACACACATCCCCCTCCCTAACACATCCCCCCTAACACATTCCCTAACAACACATCTAACACCTCCTCCTAACACATCCCCCCTCCCTAACACACATCCCCCTCCCTAACACACATCCCCCTCCATAACACCCCCACCCCTCCTCCCTCACATCCCCCTCCCTAACACCATCCTACACATCCCTCCTCCCATCCCTCCCTAACACACATCCCACCCCACACATCCCCCTTAACACCCCCCCTCCTACACATCCCCCTTCCATAACACCCCCACCCCTCCTCCCCAACACATCCCCCCTCCCCTAAACACACACACCCCTCCATCCCCCATAACACCCCACACACATCCCCCCCCCTAACACACATCCCTCCCTAACACCCCCCCACCCCTCCTCCCTAACACACGTACGTCACAAGACACACCCAAAGCATCTAATTACCCCGTCGTCAGAGTTATCATTTACCAACACTAATTACCCCTAACGAGGTACCTTTGTAATTCCCACTAATCAGCAATCAGTAGGTATTAAACAATCGTAATCACCAGAGAGTCAATCGTTACGAGTTCAATCAATCAATGAGTCAATCAATCACTCAACCAACCAACCAATCACTTCATTACATAATCTCAAAACCACATCACAAATCCAAGACACCTTTTTTTACACCTATGGAGCAATATGGTCCTATATAAAAAAACAAAATCCATTCCAATATGTCCCAATAAGAAATCCCTAACCCCTATTATCGGTGGTACATAACAAAACATCAACGAACACCAATACTGTAAGGTCATATCGTGTCTGGGTTACATAATACACAATATGAAACACAAGTCGATCTGTCAATTCCTGGATGCAAATATATACAAGGACAAAAATGGCTACCTAGAGATAAGACAATATCAGCCATATTACCTGGACAGACACACAGACAGACAGATAGATAGATAGATAGATAGATAGATAGATAGATAGATAGATAGATAGATAGATAGATAGATAGATAGATAGATAGATAGATAGATAGATAGATAGATAGGTAGGTAGGTAGATTCAGCATGTACATATCCAAGGAGAGGAATTTAATAAATAATTATACTCCAAAATAACATTACCTTCAATTTGCATACGAAAAAATGGGTAGCTCAATCCGGTCCACATGTACAGGAGTGAATAAATAGTAGCGTAGTGAATAAATAGCAAGAGAGTGAATAAAATAGTCGTTCAGTAAATATATAATAGCAGTAAAAGAAATAGTAACAGTGAATAAATAGTGGCGGAGTGAATAAATAGTAATACACCTGCAAATACCAATAGACAGGATAAATAAATAATAGCAAAGTGAATAAACAATGAATAAATAGTAACAGGATGAATAAATAGCAACAGAGTGAATAAATAGCGAATAAATACTAGCAGCAAGTCATGAACCAATAACCTTCTTTAAAGACTTTCAATAACCCTTTTGGACTGTCTACTAAACACGATAATCAATAGCCTTACATAATGCTCCACCAACTGACAGCTTCCGATACCAGGACCCCCCCCCCTCCCCAACACCCACCAACCCCCACCACCACCTTCAGGAGTCTTAAAAGATTCCTAAGGGCCCAAAAGACTCCTCCACTTGCCTTCGTGGTGGAGGAGTTCAAGAGATCGTATAAGAATCTTGTTTTGGGTTAATCTTGGTGTAATTTCGACTCCATGTTACCTTCAAAGGCTCTTTATCTTACACTCTGTGGGCGGGGAGAAGCAGTAAAGACACAAGGCAGTAAGGTGTGAGGGCGGCAGGAAGGTGTGAGGGCGGCAGGAAGGTGAGGGCGGCAGTAAGATGTGATACACCACAGCCCCCTCAAACACACACCGTGGCAGCGTCGATACATGGATCAAATTACGGTGCGGTCAACCACAACAAACCACCGCTGGTCGACCCACTCGGGAGGAAAAAATGACGAGTCTTCTGGTTTCGTCACTGGAAGGTAGGAAGGAGGAAAACAAGGGAAGGAGAAGGGGGTAGGGAAGAGAGAAGGGGTAGGGAGGGAGAAGTGATAAGGAGAGGGGGTAAGGAAAAAAGGAGGGTAAGAGGGAAGGGAGAGGGGTAGGGACAGATGGGGGGTAGGGAAGGGGAGGAGGTAGGGAAGGATGGGGGTAGGGAAGGAGGGGGATGGGGGGAGAGACAGCTTTGAAAAGACAATCTTAAGAGGGAAAAAAATATGATGAGCTGAGTGGAATTTGGTGAATAGAGAGACAATATTTTGATACGAGTGAAGATGAACCATCCTAACGAAAACCTAACCTAACCCAACCCAACCCAACTCCCCCTCCCCCCCCAAATGTAGCATTAGGGTGGTTAATCTTCAGGTGATCCAACAAACTCTACTCGGAAAGCCAGGAGGATTTCTAATGACAAGGTGATGGAGCACTGGACAGGTAACTTGTTATGACTGGGAGATGTAAAATCCATATTAAATTATAATTACAAAATGAGAGAGAGTCTGAATATCTGAATAATAAAATATGGTGCAGGTGGCGATTCAAAGAGAGGTCAGTATAGTGGAGTGCTGTTAGCTGCAATGAGCAACACTTCCACCATCACCACTACCTCCCTCCCCACCCACCACCCCTTTACCAACATACAACTGACCGCCTCCACCACAACTAACTACCGCAGGTGGCATTCATTGGAGGTAAATAATGTCCAGTACACCACAACCGCAACACCAATAACTCCCTATACCCACAACTTGGTCTGTATGTTGTTAAAAAAAATAAAAAATAAATAAATCACTCGAAAAATACCAATATACGAGATTTCTTCAACAGGAAATTCAATAACATAATAAACAAGCCAATGGAACGAGCAACACGAAGAAGAATCCCCCCCCCCCAAAGTGTGAGTCAATTGGAGGTCGTTCCCCGCAGAGAGGAGCATCTTATTACTCTGAGGACGATGGTAACCAGCAGCTGGATAGTGATGGGACGCAGGAGTGGCTCAATACCTACTGACTATACTATATAAGTGTGAAATATATCCCACATACGCCCCCCCCCACCCAACACCCACACACGCCCACCCAACACCCACACACGTCCACCCAACACCCACACACGTCCACCCAACACACCCCTACACAACACACACTCCAAACTGTAAACCTTAAACCTTTGACCTCACGTGAACCCTGACCTCTGAACAGCCCAATGCATAAATAGCAGAACTTGGAGTATGTCACAGCAGGTGGCACTGAGAGCCAACCACACGGCAGAAAAAGATTACAATAATGAAGTTACTCTCACACACACACACACACACACACACACACACACACACACACACACACACACACACACACACACACACACACACACACACACACACACACACACACACACACACACACACACACACACACACACACACACACACACACACACACACACACACACACACACACACACACACACACACACACACACACACACACACACACGTCTTCTAGCTAACACTACACTGGAAATAAACGTACCGAAAGCCTCCACACCACGACGAGACAATACCAATTACAATAAAGTCCATCTATTAACTGAAACTGAAATATAAAACATCATAAACCCATAAGAATCATTTAAAACTTAAAACTCATGAAGACAGTATCGAGAACAACAACCTCCGCCGACTACACAGGAAGGCGAGACTCGGTAAATTCTGCCAGTTAAACCAGCGGCATCAGAGGAGCTTTGGGTAAGGAGAAAACAATGCAGCCGAGTATAACACCACCACAAGACCTACACCCTGCCTAAGTCATGGTGTGTACCCGTGGGAGGCGAAGGCGGAGGAGGCGTCTGAAGGGCTCCTCCACCTATACCTCACATCATACTAAGTCCTCACCGCTCATCTGTGACAACACACTGTAGACCCAACACTGTAAAACACTCAAGGAATAGCTCTTGTCTTTAGTTTGTGAGTGATCCCTGTCAGTCCTAGTCAATATATCCAGCTCTTTATTCTCTCTCTCTCTCTCTCTCTCTATCGTTCTACTTTATCTCGGTTTTTGTCTGTCTCTCAGTTTATAAATTGCCTTTTATTTTAGAGAGAGAGAGAGAGAGAATGAATATTATGCATCACGATTTTTCTACAATTCCACCTTTCTTTCGTGTTCTCTTTCTCTACCATTTTATCATCAACCATTCTTTCATTATCCTCATCTTTGTGTGGTTCACCCCGATCATCAACACCACCACCAATAACATCTCTTATCCTTCCCAACTGGTCTTCGCCTCTCCCCCCCATCAGGCACACCAGCAGGGTACTATACTAGGACCTCAGCATCACGTCCCCAGCGAGATCAACACACCACACCACCAGTCTCCCCTCCTTCAGTACCTCCGCCGATAAACAACAAGAAATAAAGCTGAGAAATGAACAAGTGGTGATCGTAAAACACAGGCGGCCATAAACTCGTCGTCAAGATTGGACCATCAGGCTGTTTTATCCTCACTGGGACAAGAGGTCTCAAGGGGGGGGGGGTCTTTACTCTCCAAGATGTACCTGAGTTTGTGCTTTACCAACCAACACACACACACACACGCCAGTAATTCTCAGTATTCTAGCTAACAATGTCAACTCTTTCCAACCGAACGAAAAAAAAAAATCTTTACACACTTCACTGTTGCCAACTATCAAATACACCCGCGACACAATGTAAATAATTTTCGTCTGCAGAACTTCACACTATCAATTATCTTCAACTACCACCTCCTCCTCCACCTCCCCTTTGTAACAGCAATCGTTAATACTCAGTTTAAAGTGTCATCAACTTGCAACTAAACACCTTACAATTTTAACACTTGTCTACTCTGCAAACTTTCAACTGCACGGCTTACAACGCTACAAAAGTTTAACTACACAGCTTACAACACTACAAAAGTTTACACAGCTTACAACGCTACAAAAGTTCACCTATACAGCTTACAACGCTACAAAAGTTCACCTATACAGCTTACAACGCTACAAAAGCTCAACTACACGGCCAAAAATGTCAACAAAAGCTCAACTACACGACTAAAAAACTCCCAACGAGAATATAACACCAACAGCACATGATTTCCCGGGTGCCCAAGACATCTTCCACTTTACAAAAAAATACACCAATTGTCTATGTGTTGTCTTGTGTGAGAGCGTGCGCGCGCAAGGTGTTGACTAGACCGAAAGAGGCGCCCGACAGCCAACAAACTGGTCCACTCTAGCCTCATATTTAAAACAGTTTGCGAGTCTGGTGCCCCCTCACACCGTCAGAGGGCCAGAGTAATGAAAAAAGTTCCTGACCTCAACTTGGCGAGGTTTATTTGGTAGCGTAAGTTTATAAAGCGGCGAAAATGCTGTATTTAAGACCACCCACTACATCTATCACCGAGGAGGAGGAGGAGGCAGAAGAGGAGGAAGAGGAAGAAGAGGAAGAAAAAGAGGAAGAAGATTGGGTAGAAATTTGACAATAGTAAAGTATGTGATCAGAGAGCGGCAAGAGGAGCTTAAGTATCTAATCTCAACTCTGGTGAAGAAAATATTGAGTAACTCGAGTATATAAAATGGCCAAATACTGTACTTAATTAAGGACCAACACAACAACCACCACCTTACACATACGATACGAAGGGTGGAGTGGAACATGCAGTGATAACATGTTAACTGAGGAAGGTTAAGTGATAAGGGACTGACAGCAGGAGATAAAACAAAAGATAAGAGAAGAGTGTTTAAGGAGAGAGGTGACGCGACACACACACACACACACACACACACACACACACACACACACACACGGTTCACTATCCCCCAGTTATCTACCTTGATCAGCCAGCCTGTTGGTGTCTGCTGCTGCTGTCCTCAAGCTGCATATCAACTGCAGTCAGGTCCACCAGCTCTGAAGGGTTCTTATCCAACTTCATCTTGCCTACATTCACAGCCTTGTCTATGATGTTTGTTATCACGGCAGGAGACACGCTAAACCATCCCACCCATGGTCTCTCTCTCTCTCTCTCTCTCTCTCTCTCTCTCTCTCTCTCTGTTTACGCACCAATAATAAATAAGGTTTTTTCTAGATGGTAAGATATAAACAGCACTCGCTCTGTGGGATTATACGAACGAGCAAGGTGGGTGATGACAACGGTTTATTCATCACTGTAGCCAAGGTGATACAGGTTCAGTCACCACTACAGTCACAGGTCACAGGTTCATTGACCGCTGTAGTTCGGGGACACCGGTGGATACAGGCTCGTTCAGACTATAGTTAGGTTGGGTTGGGTTAGGTTGGGCCAGGTCAGGTCAGGTTAGGTTAGCGCCAAGTACAAGAATATTACCAGCGTGGGATGACCTCCAGGGAAACACAACATAAAACACATTTCAAACTTACGATAATAAACAACTATACAACACCAACATCACCTGAGAAACACCACACCTGTGCTTTATAATTAACCCACCTATGTATTAATATCCTTTCAGTTACCTTCCTTTGGTTGATTAGTAGCATCACGTACGTACCTGTCACCTTACTCCTGGAAAATAACACAGGTGACATTTGTCCTCGTCTCCCACTTAACCCAAGACTTGCATACTAAATCTACCTAACCTAACCTAACCTAACCTAACCTAACCTAACCTAACCTAACCAAACCTGACCTAATCTAACCAGTGCTCCCTCACTCCAACACACTACACCTACCATAAGAGTTCTCCTTCAACTTTGCTTCCACACACACACACACACACACACACACACACACACACACACACACACCAGCACGAGCTATCAACATTGCCTGGTGTTTCCTCTGACCACCAAATGACCACGTTTATGGATGCTATACGCCTGACGACCGTTCGCCTGGCGTCTGGTGGAAGTGCTTGTGTGCTTGTGTGTGTGTGTGTACTATCCTGCCCTCACATTTGCCATCTGTTATCTGCCCTCTCTCACGTCTCCTATCGCTCACATCTGCCATCTGCCACATCTGCTTACTGTCACGTCTGCCATACACCTCATCTTCCGTCACTACAACTCATGTCCATATGTCACGTCACACTGCAAGACTCGGTACATACGCCCTCCTGCCACGTGTCATGACCCAACCCATGTCCGTATGTCACGTCACACACACCACAGATAAGTATATACGCCCACCTGCCACGTGTCAAGACCTAACACGTGGGCTATGTCCGTGTCACCGTGGAGGAGTGTCAGACGCCACCACCACAGTCGTCTTCACTACTCTTCTCTTTAATCTATTTCTCAACGGCTCCTCACTGTCGTCCTCATAATTAGCTCGTACTACATCTGTGAGCCACAACCTAGCTCATAACAGTAGCTGTCATTATAAACATCATCACTACTACTATTAATTCTTCTTCTATCATCATCATTATTATTATTATTATCATTATTACGTAAAATGAACACATTGCTCACACGGAAGCTGTTGTATCATTTTACTGTGATGTCAGGGTTCGACTTCCTTCCATCTACTGATAACAGCCAATCGTTATCACCTACGGGATCTTCTTCTTCTTCCATATAAGAGGAGACTCTCTCTCTCTCTCTCTCTCTCTCTCTCTCTCTCTCTCTCTCTCATGGTTCAGGTCAGTGTATGACTGTTGCGTGACACTGCCGATATGAGGTCCTCTGTACTGGTGGCGACTACATGATGGCGAAGAGGAGGAGGAAAGGGAGGATGAGGTGAGAAAGAGGAGAGGAAAGATGAGGTAGGGAGGAAGAAGAGGTGGGGAGGAGGGGAGGAGGAGAGAAAACATAAGGAGGAAGGAAGAGAGGAAAGACGAAAGGTAGGAGGAAGGAGGTGGGGTGGAGGGGAAAGGAGAGGAGGTAAGGAGAGGGAGGAGGAAAGATCATGAGAAAAAGGGGGGAGCGAAGATAAAATATGATGAAGAGGAGGAGGCGGAGAAAAGATGAAGAGGAGGAGGAAGAAGAGGGGTTGGGGGGAGGGGAGGAGGAGGAGGAGGTATAGTCAAGAGGAAATACAAGGTGGGGGCAGGATGGCGACGAGAGAGAGAGAGAGAGAGAGAGATAGAGAGAGAGAGAGAGAGAGAGAGAGAGAGAGATAATGGCAGTGCTCTAACACAACAACAAACGTCAGGACCAAGTTGAGTCTCAGAGACAAGTTCCTCGTCTGACATATCACAATAAATCAACGACTCGGTCAACTCTTCCACTTTCTGAAGACCTAACCGACTCAGTCAACATATTTTCTAACCATTTGATTGACTGAGTAACTGATTGATTGACTGACTTACATTCCTGACCAACTGATAAACATACTGAGAGACTTTCGTTCTTATTATCTGCCATGTAAAGTATCTAATGCATAAAACACACACATGTAGGCTACAAAATAAAAGCTTAAACAAATATATAAATAAAACAGTAATAAAAATCGCTTCTCGGCCTTCAATAAAGACGAGGTGTTGACAGTCACACCTGATACACACAGCCAGGTAAAGGCGTCAGCTGATTACCACAGTCCAACAACAAACAGAGAACCTGGTAACCCTGCTAGTGTGGCGTCGCCATGGTGACCTCACCACCTGAGGGAATTCAAACTGAAGAATAAAAACAAAGAATAAGAATGACGGGAAAAAGACAAGAGAAAAAGTGATTTCCAGGAGAGGGGAAATGTTACAAATATTAAATGAAGGTTGAACACCACCTGTTTCCCGCAGGAGTGTTCCAGGGAGACTGTTCTCACCAGTGTTTCAGGAAGAATGTTTTCACAAATGTTCTAACAAAAGTTCCAATAAGACTTTGACGACAAGTAACCACGGTAAACGGGTTATATAAAGAGAACTCCGATAAGACCACACCACCTACACTGTTTTAATACTAACTGTCCTACGTAAGACTACTGCAGTAAGACTCTTTGCGTGACGTCATTTACACAGAGACTATTCCATATAAGACCCTTCCTGGGATCACGTGTACATTAGGCACCCCAGCTTAGTTTACCTGATGAGTAAACACCCTAACGCAAATCTAACATAACATAACATAACCCCAGGTAGCATTAGGGTGTTTAAGTATCAGGTGTAAGAAACTAACGTGCTTAATCCACAGGTGATCTTCTTCCCACACCTGTTTGCTCTCTCTCTCTCTCTCTCTCTCTCTCTCTCTCAGCTCAAACAAGACGAGAGATTCAAGGAGGTGAAGATGCCGGCCACCTTCCCACGCCCTCACCGTTATCTACTCCACACTTAAATCACGCCTCACCCACACCCACACACACACACACACACACACACTGCATAAGGGATGGGGCAAAAGCGGGTGTAATCACGTCCTCCTCTAAGCCAGTATAGGCACGATAGTACTGTATGTATGTATGTATGTATGTATGCATGTATGTATGTATGTATGTATGTATGTATGTATGTATGTATGTATGTATGTATGTTATGTATGTATGTTATGTATGTATGTATGTATGTATGTATGTATGCATGTATGTATGTATGTATCTATGTATGTATGTATGTATGTATGTATGCATGTATGTATGTATGCATGTATGTATGTATGTTATGTATGTATGTATGTATGTATGTATGTTATGTATGTATGTATGTTATGTATGTATGTATGTATGTATGTATGTATGTATGTATGTATGTATGATCATTATATATCTCAATACTAAAGAGTTAATTACCCTGAAACTTCCCTCCAGTCATAAGCTCAACTTAGCCACAGTAATGAGTAATGACCCAACTCTCAGACCGCCAGAGGCCCCTAAGTTTAATATTCCTCGTAAATGGAGACACAAGAAGGCAAAATAACCGACTATCGAGAATAAAATTACATCTAAGATTCGAGTTTAAAATACGTTTGGAATCTTGTTAATCCGACCCTACACAGCGGACGTAGAGTCAAGCGTTGAAACCGTAACGCCGACTAAACAAACACACTACATAAGCCAATAAAAAACACGTGAATTGTGTGTCTATACAAGCGCCAATCAACGCATCGTCGCACTTATGGGTCTGAACTCACAAACCAATCAGGACGCTCGTAGCCCACCACATAAACCAATAAGAAAGCAGCGTACATGATGAGCCACCCGTCAGCTGACGAATTATGATGGCTTCTTCCTGTCGTCTTGTCCCATCTATCAGCGGTGTGTGTGTGTGTGTGTGTGTGTTGGGGAGCGAGGGGTCCAGCAGAGAGAAAGTGTAGGCGAGAGAAAGGAAAGGAAACGATGCGGAGAAGGGAAAAGGAAAGATATGTAAGAAAGAAAGGTAAGGAGCGAGGAGCGATGAGGCGGAGGGAGGGTTGGAGAGAGATGTTGAAGAAATGATGAGAGGAAGAGAATGATGGAAATGAGAGAGATGCAGGGTAGTGCTGGCGAGGATGGGGGAGAGGGAGGGGTGCGTGCGGATAGACGGATGACAGATGCGGAATAGAGACAAAAGGCCAGCGGAGGGAGAGGGAGAGAAGGGGAGTTACGATGGGAGAGAGAGAGAGAGAGTTACGACAGGAGAGCGAGAACGAGAGCGAGAAAGGGAGGGAGGGAGGGAGAGAGGGAGAGTTATGAGGGTATAGGAAGCAGGGATGATGCAGCACTGGGGATAATGGATGGAGGGAGATAAAGGGAGGGTAATAAATAATAAGAGATGAACAACACAGAGGGAACACCGCTATAACACCTCGATTTCAATCTAACCCAAACTAACCTAACCTAACCCAACCTAACCTCCCCCAAGGAGACACTGCGCCTGCACACTGGGGCGGGGGTAAGAAGCTCACATTATACCAACACCCCAACTGTGTGTTGCAGACTGACGGGTGTTGGAGGCGGGCTGGAGGGTGTTGGAGGCGGGCTGACGGGTGTTGAAGGCGGGCTGGCGGGTGTTGCAGTGTTATTATGGGCTGGCGGGCGTTAAAAGTTGAAGGCGGCTGGCGGTGTTGCAGTGTTGAAGGCGGGCTGGAAAGGGGTGTTGGAGGCGGGCTGGTGTGTGTGTGTGGAGCTAGTGGGTGTCGAGCTGGCGGGACAACCAGTCACAGGGCCTCCACACCACTTACACGAGTCCGAATTTATTTCCAAATGGGTCGGACAACCAACTAGGGATTAGGGAAATAATACCTACCCTAAAAACAAAACAAACAAATAAACACAGAAAATAAATAAGCTTAGATAATAAGTTTAATAAGCTGAGGTAACAAGTTCAGGTATCGTTTATTTAATTCTGCAGGTATCGGTGAGGTAGTTAGTAGGACCCCCCCCCCGGGTAATGTGGCATCTATGAGGGAGTTAGTTATTAGCTCACGTCTCTAATGAAACCCCTCGAGATTAATACACCACAGAATACAAACTATTTTTCTCTCCTGATCAATATACTGAGGTAGGGTCATGGCAACACTCCACACAAGGGCCAGGGTCACTATGGCAACACTCACACACGGGTCAGGGTCACTATGGCAACACACACACACACACACACACACACACACGTAGGGGTCACTATGGCAACACACACGGGTCAGGGTCACTATGGCAACACTCACACACGGGTCAGGGTCATTATGGCAACACTCACACGGGTCAGGGTCACTATGGCAACACTCACACACGGGTCAGGGTCAATATGGCAACACTACCAACGGGTCAGGGTCACTATATTAACACTCACACACGGGTCAGGTCACTATGGCAACACTCACACACGGGTCAGGGTCACTATGGCAACACACACACACACACGGGCCAGGGGTCACTACAACACTATGGCAACATCTTCCACAGGGGTCAGGGTCACTATGGCAATACTTTAAAATAATCCACATTGAAAAAAATAAAAATAATCCTCAAATACAGGTTTGTGTATATCCCACGGTAAAAGCATCATGTTAGGTAATACTGTAACCTGAATACATAAATAAACTCCACCTTAAACTACAGTAAACCAACCCCGTTACATAGTGTAGTGTAGTAAGGAAAAAAAAACATTACAAATACTGATTAAGTTTTAACCCTCCCAGGTGTGTCATCATTAGTACAGGTATGATAACTCCCAGGTGTGTCATCATTAGTACAGGTATGATAACTCCCAGGTGTGTCATCATTAGTACAGGTATGATAACTCCCAGGTGGCTCACTTTATTACAGGTTATGATAACTCCCAGGTGTGTCATCATTAGTACAGGTATGATAACTCCCAGGTGTGTCATCATTAGTACAGGTATGACACCCAATCAGTACAGGTATGATAACTCCCAGGTGTGTCACATCATTAGTACTGGTAGTGATAACTCCCAGGTGTGTCATCATTAGTACAGGTATGATAACTCCCAGGTGTGTCATCATTAGTACAGGTATGATAACCCCAGGTGCGTCATCATTAGTACAGGTATGATAACTCCCAGGTGTGTCATCATTAGTACAGGTATGATAACCCCAGGTGCGTCATCATTAGTACAGGTATGATAACCCCAGGTGTGTCATCATTAGTACAGGTATGATAACTCCCAGGTGTGTCATCATTAGTACAGGTATGATAACTCCCAGGTGTGTCATCATTAGTACAGGTATGATAACTCCCAGGTGTGTCATCATGAGAGACGTGTTGATGTAGCCTGTGTCGTCTCCATCAACCAGGCATGACAAATGATGGTGTATAAACTATTTACTACAGGAGCTCTACCCGGCACCCATCACACACACACACACACACACACCTGACAAGATAAATAAATAATACACCTACTGTATACATTCTGGACGTGTCATCACCCACGGCTACAACCATTCAGGGATAAAAAAAAAATAAAATCAAAATCCCCGCCTTTTTTTTTCCTGACGAATTTCATTTTTTTAACTAACCGAACATAATTCTCTTGTCTGGTATAAACCAAATACTAACGAAATATTTTGGAATAGCCTCTTTCATTCTCCCCTACATTCATTTTTATCCTCATATTTTGCTTTCATTTAAATATTTCAAATTTGCCGTGTATACAAATGTGTGTGAAAAGCCGATCGCTATTTTCCATGTTAATATTACGATGAAATATTTAACTATGTAAGCCAGGCAGCCAAACAGAAAGACTCTCTCTATATATGTCTGTCTCTCTCTCTCTCGTTAAGGGGCTGTCCGGCAACAGTTGTGTTATCTATATTTCAGAACCTTTTCCGACGCACCAGTTAGTAGGAAAATCTTGTTTCCTTTACCACTGTGGATCCTCTGTCGAAAAAAATGGACGCAAATATACCTAAAAAATTGGTTGAAAAAAGAAATGGACGAACTAAAATCTGTAGAAAAAACAATAGTACAAAACAAAAGCTGAGAGAGAGAGAGAGAGAGAGAGAGAGAGAGAGAGAGTACAGAAGACGTCGTTCAAGAGCTGTTGAAATATCCAGAGGTTATGCCATCCTGATCCTTCATGTGGGTTAGGTTAGGTTAGGTTACATCAACTTTTAATGAACCCAACTGAAACTGGAGCAAATTTGACCTGATACGAGCGTCAATCACCTCCAGGCCAGTGTGTGTTTACTGTGTGTTGCCCGCCACCACACCACACCACACCACACCACACCCTGATATATACAGTGTTGGTGACGTGTTGTCTATGTGGTGGGAGGAACACTCGTTTACAGTCTGTTTATAAAGGCTCTTGGTGTTTGTGTTTCCAATGCTGAGGAAGTTACACATCCAAAACATCGTTAACAACACCCACCATTTTCTTAAACATTACTGAATTCCTGACCAAAAGTTACGTGCAGAATATAATGGAGTGTATATCAGTGTTTTAAAGATATATTTTCCCCCAAGGGATTCTGTAAACACAAACATCAAGGGCACTAAGTAAACGCCCTGCAGGAACAAATAATAATCCTGTCTCTCTAACTCTTCATTCGTCGTTCACCAAGTTTACAGTATATCGTCACTGTCCTGATATTCACGTTAGTTATACCTACACTATTCTCACCCAAACATATAAACTTCCTTAAAAAATTCCATCACTTGAGAGATATGGGTTCCTTAAATTCCTGGGTCAATTAAACGATCAATGTCTGAACTTCACCTTATTTTGTGTACATTTTCTTCACGTGGATTAAAAGTTAAATCAAATGTAAGCACCATGACGTGTCTGATAACTGACGGTTCATTATATAAATATACTGTGCGGCTCCGTGGCATTTTACACCAAGCCATTGTGAATGTAGCCGGTAAATTTCGTACACTGTATTTACCTACCAGTAACCACATCCTAACTCGGTTAATGTGTGACTAATTTTATGACGTGACGACCATATTTTCTCACACAGTTCAGAATGTTTTTACTCTGGGGGCCGCGGGGGCACATTACCTCTCGTCGCTCATGCCCCAACACCTCAGTAAGCTGTACCATAAAACCTCTTCCTTATATATACAATACATTATCTGGGCTCTAAATGGCGAGATCCCGCCGCCAGCCGCCCAGCTGATGGATGGTGCCAACACAAACTCACGCCGCTAAAACACGAGAATAAAGTCAATAATGAATCAGCTGGCGAAATCAAACACATCTACCACGCTAATGTGTATTACAAGCCTATCATGCCTCGCTGTTGGCGGCGACCATCACGTCACTCAATACTGTACATCTTACGGCACACTTCCGACTCCAGGAAATGGTTCCCCTCCAGGGGCTCTGACGGAGGGTAAGTGTAAAAGGAAGCGAGATAAAGGAAGAGGAATGGGAAATGAGTCGAGAATATGGAGGAAGACGAAGAAAAGAGGAAGGAACGGAATAAGAAGAGACACATACAGAGGAGAGGTAGTGGCGAAGACAATTCACGAGCAGCAGCACAAAATGCGACCCAAGATTACAGGCGTGATCAATGGATCCCTCATTAAGAACCTCGACATGTGGGCGCTGCCGACCTCATTTTCCACAAAATGAAATGAGAGAAAATCAATTAGGATCTCAGAATGACGGCTGCCTCTTTTTCGTTGGTTCTGTACAATAACTACGGTGTTTATTCATCCATATCTTAACATGCAGGCCGCGAGGCTGAGATACATCAAGTTTAGTTAAGTTTGGGATCATCTGAAGATAAGTTATTCCAACTTAATTCACCAAATGATAAAATATTCTTACGTTACTAACCGAACCAAGCCCCAGGTAGCGTTAGAGGGTTTAATCAAGTTAAACCAGCTGGGGGCTAATTTTCAGGTAACCGTAAGTATGTTATGGTTTGAAGTAGTTACAAGTGTTAATGTCTGGGTGCAAGGGCAGTTACGTGTTCATAAAGTATAGAGAGGTGTCGTCAGAGGCTGGTGGCCGCCACACACACCCCTGCACCAGCCACACCCACCGTCAATGACACCATCCTCTTGTTCCTCCCACGTACAATA
This sequence comes from Homarus americanus, assembly GCF_018991925.1. NCBI lineage: Eukaryota > Metazoa > Arthropoda > Malacostraca > Decapoda > Nephropidae > Homarus > Homarus americanus. The sequence continues at coordinate 5,040,506 of NW_024742238.1, read as the reverse complement.
AAAATATCTGGTCCTGATATAGAGCCCTTCATCCAACACAACACGAGGAGGTAACGTACAGAAAACATTCCATGGAGTAAAATTCTATTCGTGGCTACAAACTTTTCAAATACTCAGGCCACGAGGAAATAAAGCTGAAAATATTACTCTTTGACACTCAGTCAAAGGCAGCTAAATCTTCCACGGTGTGAACTCAGCCCGGGAGTGAGGGACAGCATCAGGTGGGAACACGGGTACTAAGAGCTCCGTAAACCAGGGCCAGGCCACACGCCAGCCAACACACACACACACACACACACACACATAAAGCAAGTGTCTAAACAGTAGCTACATAATCAGATCCCGCTGAGAGGATTATACAACCATGATGATGCCGCTCTTACATCACTCATGCCGGATAATATCACGAATTAATTAAATGACAAAAATTATATCCCCAACGACCACCAGATAACTGTCCTTATATTTATGTTATGTAGGCGCGCAGCTATCATACATACATACATACATACATACATACATACATACATACATACATACATACACAATGAACCAGGGCTGACAATGATTAATGTGAGCTGGATATAAGAACCCTCGTCCACTGTGATCATAACTCCATTCACAGGAAAATTGTTTTTTTAGGTTTGACCCTGAGGCCGACGGCTGAGGTCCCCCCCCCCCCCGAGGCCAGCAGAGCCCCACAAGTTACCAGACCTCCTCCAGATTAATCTTCACGCACCAGAAGAAAATGGAAAGAGTTTTTGCAGAGGTTGTCGTTTTTGTGGCGCTGAACCGAAGAGGCTCCCTCCTCCCGCCATCCTTCCGTCATCCTCCCACACTCCTCCCATCATCTTTCCCGCCGCTGGTCACCGCCTGTTACCCTCACCCTTACTAGTATTGATATCCTATAAATCCTCCTGCTTGGTGATCATAGTGGCGATACAAATCTCACACACACACACACACCCTACGCCACCCAGCCACACCACCCCAGGCACACCATCCTAGCCACACCACCTCAGGCACACCATCCTAGCCACACCACCCCAGGCACACCATCCTAGCCACACCACCCCAGCCATTGTAAGGTTGATGTATTGCCTCCAGAGCAAGTGTCGTGGCCAGCAGGTGTCGTGGCCAGCAGGTGTCGTGGCCAGCAAGTGTCGTGGCCAGCAGGTGTCCTAACGGCGAGATGAAAGGTGGCACTCTAAAGGCAAGGTGAGTTTTGTATGATGGTTTCACTGAGGTAGTATGTATGTATGTATGTATGTATGTATGTATGTATGTATGTATGTATGTATGTATGTATATGTCTGTCTGCCCATCCATCCATTCTTATATCTATCTATCTATCTATCAATTTCCTTAAACTAATAAAGTCTATATAATTGAAGACTATTCCGCCCCACTCACCAAAAAACTTAAAACAAATATTCCCCCTGGAGAGAGAGAGAGAGAGAGAGAGAGAGAGAGAGAGAGAGAGAGAATCAACTCTCTTTGTCTTCCTACGTTGAAAATTAACGCTCTAACATTCCCCGAAGCTTAGGTCAAGTCTTATAAAATTCATATCAGGGTGGAGGGGAGGGGAGGGGAGGGGTTAGGTTAGGATGTTTAACGGTAAGGTGGAATAAACTGGAGGGGCTAATCTTCAGGTGATCCATTATTTCCTCACCTGTCGGCTCAAGAGACAGGTAAACCTACATTAGCTCCACCATACAGTGAAACCTCTATATAACGGATTATATGTAGAAGTCCGTTATATAGAGGGTCCGTTAGATGTGAAACCTCTATATAACGGATTAGAAATGAAAAGAGAAGTCCGTTATAGGGAGGTTTCACTGTATTCACTTATTCTCATATAATGTAAATAATAACAGAGGATCTGATTCTTTCTACACTGTCAGGCGCGTGGTGTTCTATTCTCTTTAGTGAGAGAGAGAGAGAGAGAGAGAGAGAGAGAGAGAGAGAGAGTAAAACCTATCTCTCCGTGAGGCATTTTTTGTTTTACGTGTTTTAAAAGTTATCTCTTAAGCTATTGGAGTCATGAAAGAGGTGAGAGCACTCCGACGACAGGGCTGGTTAGATTAGGTTAAATTAGGTTAGATTTGGTTAGATTATGTTGTTAGGTTAGGTTTGGTTAGGTTAGATTTGGTTAGATTATGTTGTTAGGTTAGGTTTGGTTAGGTTAGATTAGGTTAGATTATGTTGTTAGGTTTGGTTAGGTTAGATTAGGTTATCATCTCTACCTTGTGTGACGTTTATGCCGTAGTTCCCGCGTCTCTCTTTATGTTGTTCCTCGTACACGTGATGCTCCACCAGGTAAACAAAGCATTAAATAAACAAGGGAACCAATCTACAGGTGATCCGGGGAGGCGATATTAATTCTTTCTGGATGATATTTTGTTTAAGTTAAAAGTGGTGGAATAAATGATAATATTGGTTTTAACCCCGCAGTGTGCAGGATATATATATACTGTGTTGTTTGTGGACACAGATGCCTGACCACAAAATCTTTATACCGTACTACTGTATATTTTACGTAGTGAAAATTATGGATAATTTGGTTTTATTTCTCTTCTGGGACACACACACACTATTATTATTATTATTACACACACACACACACACACACACACACACACACACACACACACACACACACACACACACACACACACTGATTCAATAAAAATTCCAAACTACATCAGGAAAAAAATGAGGACTCCATACTCCACCCAGGAGAGGAACTATGTATTCCTAACTACATCACATGAGGAACAAGAACCATCTCCAACACTCTGTGTGAGCTGAAGAACCTTCCCGGACCACGTGGTGCATCTGCAGCTGTAGTGAGGTAGCGGATTAGCGGCCAGGTATAACGCAACGGCCACCCAGTGAGGATCAGAAGAATATTTACAGTACCAGCTCCCACAGTACCAGCTCCCACAGTACCAGATCTATAGTTAATCTTTATGTTGACTCTATGTTTCTTATGTTTCTGTATTGAAAGTTTTTGTCAATCAAGTGACTCACTCCCCGATTCCACCATATGTAACTTATCACCTCTGTTCATTGTATATTTTCAGCCTTCGGGCTGTCATGTTATCTTAATAAACCGTTAATTATTATTATTATTTATTATTAAAAATATGAGTTTTTTTACTACATGCTTGGCCGTGAGAACTTATTGCAAGCTTGTGTTAATGTTTTACCCAAATCTTAAAAAAAATGACAGAGTCGTGTGAGTAATTCAGTATTGGATAAGAAATACAATCATACTTCACGGTCCATGTGTCTTATCTACACAGCTGTAGTGACGCCTTGTAATGGTGACGAGTGAGTGACACATACGGTTATAACTAGACACATGGAGAGGCAACACACCCCCAAGCCGCCCGGGAGTGTCAGCTGATCACACACATTAGCCGACACAGTGTTACTCCACGATAACACGGTCGCCGTTTATACTACACACATATGTTATAGTAACGAGGCCTGAGTAAACTAAACGCTTATTGTTCAACAACAGTAGACTAAACACTGTTGTCTTAACACTTATACCGCGTAAAAACTATTTATATGACTGGCGGGTACACGGAGGGGGCAGATCTATACCCTCCACCTACACGTCGAACTCCCAACACCTCGATCCCTCACACCTCGTACCCCCACACCCCGAACCCCAACACACCGAACCCCAACACACCGAACCCCTCACGTAGGAAATAACGGTGTCACGTTTTAAATTACTGAAAGCATATATATATTTTTTATTATTCTTTATGGTGCTAATATTAATCGTGACTATTATTATTATCCCAATATTAAAAAACAAAAACAATAAACAATTCGGGTGGTCATTGGGTTGTATAGCTCTATAATACACCTGATTTTATCTATATGAGGAGAATAATAAATTAATTAATATAAAGGCTTACCTGAAGTTTAACCCCCCCCCCCTCTTATGTCACATGATGATTAAACACGCTAATGCTGCCTGTCAGGGTTAGGTTACATCAGCGTTAGGATGGTTCATCTTAAGGTTAATTAAGCTGAAGGGCTAATATTCATGTGAAATAAGCTGGGGAAGGAGGGCTAATCTTCAGGTAAAATAAGCTGGGGAGGGAGAGCTAATCTTCAGGTAAAATAAGCTGAAGGAAGGAGAGCTAATCTTCAGGTAAAATAAGCTGAAGGAAAGAGAGCTAAACTTCAGGTAAAATAAGCTGAGGGAAGGAGAGCTAATATTTAAGTAAAATAAGCTGGGGGCTAATCTTCAGGTAAAATAAGCTGAAGGAAAGAGAGCTAAACTTCAGGTAAAATAAGCTGAGGGAAGGAGAGCTAAACTTCAAGTAAAATAAGCTGGGGACGGAGGGCTAATCTTCAGGTGATCCCCAGAAGAAAAAAAAAACACACAACACGCAGGTGTATCATTACTAGGTTTCAGGTGTGACTGTGAAGCGAGAGCCAGGTGAGGCGATGTAACGAGAGAGCCACACAAGGACTGGTTGGCTGTCCACAATGAGACGCGAGCTGAGATCAAGTGTGTTATTGTGGATGGTACACCAGAGTACAGGGTATGGCTGGGTCCGTAGTGTGAAACCTGACCCATTAACCCACGGCAATGTACTCAATTGTTACAGGTAGAGACAATGTACTCAATAGTTACAGGTGGATGAGAGGGAGGTGGATGAGAGGGAGGTGGATGAGAGGTTGGTGGGTGAGAGGGGAGGGAGTGAGTAAGAAGTAAGGCACGTGAGAGGGAAGTGAGTGAGAGGGAAGGCATGTGAGAGGGAAGTGAGTGAGAGGGAAGGCATGTGAGAGGGAAATGAGTGACAGAAAGCTAGCGGAGGAGAAGGAAATGGAGAAGTGTCTTACTGAGAGATACAAGTGTAGATGTTCCTCCCACAAAGACGAGTCAGGACGGGATGGAGGGGCCCCTCACCGCCCCAGCCCCTCACCGCCCCAGCCCCCAACCTCACCTCCCAGCACTTCATCCGACCCCGCCCCTCCAGCTGGTCAACACTGTAAGATGAAGCTGATGGCATCTCAGGGTGGTTCAAGTGATGGTATTTGGGCTGACGGGACTGAGACAGGTTAAGGACGCTCGGGAGGAAACCAGGTCACTGGGTCAAAAGGTCAACGAATACATTAAAAGGTCAAATATATATCCAATTAAATTCCGCAAAACACGGTAGCGAGAATAATAGTTTTGATTATATGAATATTTAGGCAGCCCAGCTTATTTCACCTGAAGATTAAACTAACCTAACCGAACCTAACCTACCGTAATCTAACCCATAAATAGAGTTTCTGTGTGTGTGTGTGTGTGTGTGTGTGTGTGTGTGTGTGTGTGTGTGTATAACTCTCACACCCGCTCGGCCACACAATAATACTCTCATTGTTGCTGGCATAATGCACAAAGTTGCCTCTTCAACACTCCCAGTTAACTCACAGTCTACAAGTTGAAATATCTCAAGACTAAAAGAGTACCGACATTACATCAGCGACTGTAATTATAACGACAACCTAACTTGTCCTTCACCAAACAGACCTGAAATATGACTACAGTATATTCAGATGTTTTACCTTTCAATAATTCACAAGTTTTTTTTTTGTCCCTCCGATTTAAATGAAATAATCATTAACTACTCTAAAAACATATCTTGTATTGCAATTAATAAGAACTATGATGTATTAGAGAGGAATTACTGAATATTGTTTTTGTTTTTAATAAGTTCAAATTCGTCTACATGTTTGCGTCACCTTGCGTCATCATCTTTTACTAAACAAACTTTACAATCTAATCCAAAAATATCGATACAATTAGTGATTCACATAATTCAGTGGAACAACTTTCAACTTTCATTACCTGGAGTTTTTTTCCACTTAAAAAATTGTATTGCGATTCAATTATGGAATTCGCCCTCATAATAAACTTCATTACGTACTCGACCTGGAGCGTGTGTAGGTGAGTGTTGTAACGTTACCTGGAGCTGGTCCCTAACCTAACCTAACCTAACACGAGCCAGGTGACCGGTGTGTACGTAGAGACGGATGATGACCACTACAGCTGTACTTCCACCATAAAATACCACCATCACCACCACACTACACCACTATCACCACCACCGGCACATAATACCACCAATACCAGCACATAACAACACTATCTTAGTTTATCATCATAACAATAAACTATAACATCTAGCTCTAACCTTCCCCTAACATTTCATTAATTACCTTAACATTTTTTTAAATTAATAATTCTAAAAAAAAAAAAAACATTTCAAAAATCATTATACACAAACACCAAATAAACATCATTTTAGAGGTGCATCATTAAGTTATATTTGTGACTGACCAAATATCCATGTTGTTGTGCTCATATACATGCAAATTTCAGATCTCACTAAATATATGCATATTCAACCATCAGTATTTCAATGGCTACTTTAAATTCATCAAATAATATACATCAATTCATTCATGCATCAGCATTTTAATAACTAGTAGCGTGTATACACCAGTTTGACACAGATGATCAATACAGGTGTGTGTGTGTGTGTGTGTGTGTGTGTGTGTGTGTGTGTGTAGCCAGAGGTTCCCCGGACACCTCCCGAGTCCTGTGTGAGAGTTAAAGGGTAACAACAGCTTAAAGGAAGTGTTGACTGACCTTTGACCCTTTAATAAATGCCACCTATGTAGTGGTTCATGTATGCGAAATAAATCGATCTCAAAAGGCATGAGAGAGAGAGAGAGAGAGAGAGAGAGAGAGAGAGAGAGAGAGAGAGAGAGAGAGAGAGATAAGTCTTGACATTTCACTCCGACGAATAAATGTTAAGGTAAAGAAATAAAACATAAATAGATAATAAAGATAATCACCAGTAAATCCAGAATAACACAAAAATAGAGTTAATAGATAAATAAATATGTCTCCTCCTCCTCCTCCTCTCCCACAGGACGTCAGCTGGCGGGATTTTCTTGCGGTCAGCCCACACATTAGGAGAGGATCGTCTTGAGGACAAACGGAAGCCCCACGTCACGGGTCCTCGCCTCCCCTACCCGCTGCTCACAGTTACTTCTACCACCAAAACAAAATCCTGACCCATGCCCCTCCCAATGACCCATGACCCTCTTAGCAAGCCACGAGGGCCAAGACTCTTTCAAAGGCTCAGGATCCCATTAGGTGACCCATAACTGACCATGCTCGCTACGGTAAGAATCTATCTGCATCTAAAGAACGGTCAGAGGTTATGATCTGTGGAGGAACACTAGGAGCCACTGAAAGGTTGGGATCACATGTTAAAGTTTTCTGACGGTAAAAAAACAAAAAAAAAAGATAATAATAAATGTTCTCTCCGCGTCAGCAACACGAGAGAGACCAATTTGATGCCCACTCACGACCTTCTGGCTAATGTAGATAAATAATTTCGGCGGCGGTGGGCTGGAAGGATGACTACTAGTGTGAATAAAATAAGCGGCGGAGGCGGGAGACTGAACAGCACCAAGAAAGAGGTTAATATTTGACAACCAAGTCTCATGGAAGGGAAATGTGAGGCGCTGGGGGAGGAGAGAGGAGGGGGAGACAGGGGGAGATGAGGGGAGGAGAAAAGAGGGAGGGAGAGGAAGGAAGGAGGGGCAGGGGAGAGAGAATGGGGGTCTTATTCTTGTGGTTTTGTAGTAGTTTATCAGGGTCGTTGGCACCAATCCAAACCCACAGATCTGCCTGGTCCCAGTGGACCTCCCCGCTCACCAGAGGCCGCTAGAGCTTCACCCAAGGATCTCCACCCTAGCCCCATGATTCTCCCCAACTCCTTCATTTGGAGTCGGGTTCTCCACCTCTCCTCTTTGAAATCCTTCCGTTCATCCGTCGACATCCTGCTGATCCCTTCACAGTCCTCTTGTCCACTCCTACATCCCACCGTTCCTCCCCCGTGTCTCTTATCCCTCCCGTCTCTCCCGAGTTCCCAAGCACTTCACTCTCCCCTCCCAAGTTTTTCTACTTTCCTGACAAGTTCCCGCTGCCCCCCCCCCTCCTCCCAGGACTTGATGATCCTCTTTCCTTCCAGGCGACACGCAAGATCCCTACCTGGACGCTCTTACTTACCTCACCCCCTCCGCCCGATCTTAAAATATGTTGAGAAATACTGGAGCCATGCCCTCAACTCCTAACACCGCCATGTATTTTACAATAAACCCACACACAACCATATCTAACACACCGCCCACCGCCACAGCTGACAAATACCGTCATACAATACACACCGTCATATACTACACACACACACCGTCTTACCACACACACAGTATCTTCCCACACATTCCGTCACACCCCATATTCAAGATGAGACAATATTTTTGTCTGTGAATCGTTTCGTGTGCGGTATGTGAAGAGAGAAGCTGTCACGGCCGTTTTTTTTGTATGTGTGGGAGGGATGAGTGGACGTGTGTATTGTTCTCTGTGCCACACCAGTCACCAACTACGGCCAGCGATCACTGAAGCGGATTCCCCATTTATTTTACCTCACCTGTCCACGCTGTAGCCAATACCTGTCACTCACTCACTGTACCCAACTCTACACGGCGTCACAGGTATCGCTCTCCTCTACCATTACCTGATCAACTTGTGCTTCATCCACACATCATCGAAATAAAAATCATACACTCACTCTCATATTAATAGCCGCCCCAATGCTCTGCGACACACACACACACACACACACACACACTATACCCAAGGAAGTCACGGATGCTGAACGAAAACTCTTCCCTCGGCCAAGAACGCCAGGGCACAAGCGGACATCCTGAAAATACTCGACCCTAGACGCCTATGAGGGTGGTGGAATGACTCCCTCTCACGCCTTCACTGTCTCGTACACGTCCCATTACCATCCCCTTCAGTACAATATTATTACATCACTGTGGGGGTAAGAGAGGAAGAGGAGGAAAGGGTGTGTTACGGCTCACTGGACCACCCGCCTGCTTTTACTGTTACTGCCGACACTACACATGTTCAATATACCTACCTACCACTACCATAACACCCACTACCAAACCACTTACTACCATACAACTAACCACCATAGACACCCCACCACCATACCCCCACCCACCACTCATCACCATTCACACCCCCTCTCCATACCACCCACCGCTCACCACAATACACACCCTTCCCCCCATCACCATACACATCCCACCCTCCCCCTCCACCACACACACGCCCCCTGCAGACTATAGTTCATCAGATAAATTAAGGGGATACACGGAGCGTTCATCACAATATAGACACAGCCTCGTCCACCCGCTCTCTGGTAATACGCTGCAATATTTCGTCCTCATATTCCGAGAGCTTTTTTTTCCATCCTGTAATGGGTCACTGCTTGTTTTTTTTTATAATCTAACGGGACACGAAAATTATAATTGGATTGGTGAAAAGACTTTGTGTTCATTTCTAGGGTGTTTATTATAAAGTGTGTGTGTGTGTGTGTGTGTGTGTGTGTGTGTGTGTGTGTGTGTGTGTATGGTAGAGTGGTATGTGTGTATCAGGTGGCATTGATGTTGAGGGCGTGAGTGTTGTGAAGACGCCTATCAAATTGAATCACCTGAAGATTAGGCCCCCAGCTTATTTTAACCTTAAGATTAGCCACCCTAACCTATCCTAACCTAACTTATCCTAACCAAACCTAACTTAACCTAACCTAACCTTATCATACCATCATCCCAGGTAGCGTTAGGAGGATTAATCATCAGGTGAAACAAAATGGGAATATCTAATCATCACACCATCCATCAAATCCTCAACCAAACCAAACCTAACCTAACCTAACCTAACCTAACCAAACCTAACCTAACCTAACCTAACCTTCAGTAAACAATGACCATAAACAACACAACACTGACCAAACAACCATCAATATCCCACAGCGCCACAAGCAACATTAAGTCCCATGGCATGTATGGTATCACCCCACCACCCAGTGTCTTCCATCACCACGTTACCTTCAGTTCAAACTTACTCTGGGTTACTTATCAGATTATCACCCCTGGCCACTATATAATTCTCACCCCCTACTTGTGTCTCTGTTCTAACTCCTTGATATACACTTGACTCTTTAATGTTATTGTAAACAGTTTGGCTTTTAGCTTTAAGTGGCCTCTGAGATCATAGTCCCGGGATGGGGGTGACACATACATACATACATACATACATAGATACATACATATATACATACATATACAGCTCAACCCCCTAATACGATGCTCAACATGCACGTGACCACAGCACAGGACTCACTAAACAAGACACAGTAAACAGAATCTGCCAGGGGTCTACACGCCTCTCTCACAAGTTGGGAAAGTTACTGAGAGAAGATTCCACGAGATCACCCACACACTCACCTCCCATTCCTCCCCCTTTCCCATTACGTACACACTCACCTCCCATTCCCCCCCCCTTCCCCATTACGTGCATACCACAACACCTTATCTTAATACATCACCACCC